>NW_005356712.1:4500025-4571894 GCF_000412655.1 Myotis brandtii
TCCTTCCCCCGGCCTTCACGGGTCTAGAGAATCTGGCCTCTGCTGATTTTTCCATCCTGACAAGTATCAGAAGCACAGATATGTGCAGGAGCCAGGCAGGAAACAGACATGGGTGAAGTAGGAAGCAACAGGGAGGGGTGGGGACTGCGGCAAACAGGAGAAACGGGAGCTACTGGGACCCAGCTGACAGTGGACACATGCAAATGTGGGTCCAGCGTGGTCTTACCCCGTTTTAAAGAGAAGTTGGAAGTGTTTATTTGTATGTGAAATCTGCCAATTTTTAAATGTTAAGCATTCTCAAAATGGTCTTTAAGCATTGTGTGCATTAAAAAAAAATACACGTGTGGGTTGCATCTGGCCTCTGGCTCAGCAGGCGGAAGCCCCTAGCCCTTGCTTACCCTCTGCACTCTTCATTCCTATACCCCTGCCCTCTACCCCAAACTTCCACGTGCCCTGTGGTCTCACTCCGGGCTCTGCACTCTCTGTGTCTTCTGCCTGGAGCATGTTTACTACACAGACTCCTTAGCTCCTGCCCGGTTCCCACCTGCTCTCAGGGGGCCCTGCCCGAATCCTCACAGTGAGGAAAGGACGTTTCCAGCCATTGCCTGACCCCGTCAGGGCACCGGGACCGGGATGACCCAATGGACCAGGGACCCGGCAGGTGCTCACAAACAGTGAGTGATAAAGACACCCCCTTATTTAACTACTGGGATGGCAGTCACATCTCTGTCTCCCCCATCCATAGCAAAAGGGACCCTGTCCCTCCCCTGCTTACAACCTGCTCCAAACTCTTGTACAATTTCAACAACACAAATTAGAATCTCAAATGCTAGCAGGGGTCACATGAGAGAGAAATGAGAGAGGCAAGCCCAGAGTAACAGCAGGGAGCAGGGCGGACCGCGGTGAACTCGAGACGCCTGAGAGATCCTTGTGGGAGGGGGCAGTTTCAGTCCTTCCTCTCCATTGCCCATCGCAGAACCTGGAGCCTCGTAGGTCCTCATTGAATAAATGCTGCCTTCTCATTCATTGTAAAGTGAAGTCGGATCTTTATTGAAGATGGGAGGAGAACCTGAAGGTGTAGCCATGGGGACACCTGGTTATGGGGCCTGGTGGGGCTTTGGAGCAGAGAAGCGGGAAGGCCCTCTGAGGATGGGACTTTAAATAAGGAGCGTCCAGGCTGGGGGAACAGTGAGAGCAAAGGTCCCAGGGAGGGGCCAGTCTGGCATGTGGTGGGAACAGAAACCAGGCCTGGGCACTAGTGGACTGAGGCTGGGAGTGTGGGGCGAAGTGAACCGGAGGCGCGCTCCAGGCCCGATGGGCAGGAGCCCGGGCCGTGCTGAGAGCGCAGCCTCTATTCTAGGTTTGGCAGGAACGGCTAACTCTGCACTCCAGCTCTCCGCCCAGTGCTGACTCAGCCCCCCCCCCCTTGTTTTTTCCCTCTGATTCTTGGCTTCTTTTCCTAGTTTCACTGCTCATGCTCTTTCCCCTACGTCTGGGCCCCACCCAGCCCAACTGAACATCCCTTGGGGAGGAGCCCAGACTTGTGTAAGCTACGGACGCTCTGCATGTGACTCTGCTGCACATTGACTGTAGCTGACCAGTGGGTCAAAATTTGATCTGTCTCTGTATCATCTCTGTACCTATGTATCTATGTGTCTATCAATCACCCATCTATCATCACTATTATCTCTGTGTCATCTGTCTATCCATCATCCATCATCACTATTATCTGTCCGTCTGTCTATCCATCTATCCATCCATTAATCTCTCCTCTATCATCTATCTACCCATCTCTTTATTTACCTATTTATCTATATATTCATTTTTAATTAAGGAAACCCAAAATATAGGGTGTCCCAAAAAATGTATACACACACTGAATAATTGTAAAGGCAGTATTTATTAAAATACATTTCATTTTAAAAATTGAGCTATCAGCTGTTAAAGTGTGTATATATTTTGGGGGGACACACTGTATATTAAAATGGCATCTTTGACTCTCTGAATACAGCAGCTGAGACTTGACATTTATAAAAACAACAAAAGAGAAATACAGAGGAAGAAAGAATGGGTGAGTCTCACTGAAAAAAATAAATGTCTCGTTTTGCTAGTATTCGAAACACTACAAAGAATAACCAGGCACCTAGATAATGTTCTCCATCCAAGGTGATCTCCTTAGGAAAAATTCCTAAAGTGGAACTGCTTCGACAAGAAGAAGTTTTCAAAGGTTTTGATACATATTGTCAAATTGTTCCCATAGACCTAGCAGCAATCCAGCCCTCCCTCAATCACATTTGTTTGTCTTTAAAAGACAACTTCCAGAAGAGAGACACATCAGGAAGAATTTTAGCTGTATGTGTATCAAACCAAGGGGTGGGTCCTCTTTTACATAAAGTAGCTATGGAATAAGCGAAGCTCTAAAACACATAAGGAAAATAAAATGAAACAGGACGTGGGCTAATAATGACTGAGAATTTTAAAAAGTCACTAATGAATATTTTTAAAAAAACACAATTCACATACATTAGTTACCAAAGAAACCCAACCTATAATTGCAATAACACATTTCATTCTAAACTTTGCAATTAAAATCAATTTGGCATTCTTGTGAGGGTCTGATGAAATGGACATTCCTATAATGTTGCTATAATGTTGGTGGGATTCTGAATTTGTACATCTTTCTCATGGCATTTGACACTGCATCGATATCCTTTAAGTACTCATGTTCTTTGAGCAATTCCACTTCTAGGAATTTTTTTCTCAAGGCATAAATATGAATATGCAGAAATATTAGCTACCAGCTTACTCATTGTACTGTTAAAAATAATAGCAAAAAAAAAAAAAAGTTGGAACCAAACTGAATATTCACCAAAACTGATTGGTTAAATCTGAGAAAATGACGCAGTCTGTAAAACCTAAGATACAGAAAACTGTTAGCATCCGTTGATAAAAGAAAAAGAGGGGTGGACTGTGCATACAAAATGATCTCCATTTATAACTTCGGCACTCACACTCCCAGCTTATGCAAGTTTCACTTTGGAAAGTCCTGTGCAATCAATTCACATTTTGCATAAATAAAAAAAAAGCTCATTTGTAATGACTGTGCATTTTAAAGTTGCAAAAATTTGATGTGTTGTGTGTGTGTGTCTGTGTGTGTGTGTGTGTATGTGCAAGCATGAACCATCATTCAAATACTTTCCTTTATATTGTGGAATATCCCTGCAGGACCTCACTCAGTGTTGATTGCTTAGGACAGTGGTCGGCAAACTGGCCCCTTGAGTGTGGCTCTTCCACAAAATACCACGTACGGGTGCCCATGTACAGTGCGATTGAAACTTCATGGCCCATGCCACGGGGCCAAAGAGCCGCATGTGGCTCTCGAGCCGTGGTTTGTCGACCACTGGCTTAGGATATGCTGGCGAGACACTTGACGGGTGGTTTTGCAGGCAGGTTTTGATAGTGTGACAGGTGCTTACCGAACATTCCTGACTGACTCCCTTTGCCCAGTGTGCTAGGCGATCCCGCCTTCCTTGTGATTCGGTGGGATCATGTGACTCATTCTAGCCAATGAGCTGCAAATGGAAGTGATAGGTGTCACTTTATCACTGGAGCATTTAATATCTGGTATGAGACACCCCACCCCAAGATCTTTTTCCTCTGCCCTGTGGGCATCAGTATTCCAGGTTATGGCTCCTCCATTATCTTTGTTCTTAAAGTGAGGAGGACAAGGAGTAGAGCTCTCGGCTAGCCCATGACGAATCTGCGGTGTGAATAAGAAAGGAGCCCTATACCTGGCTGGCGTGGCTCAGTTGATTGGGCTTTGTCCTGTGCTCTGAAAGGTTGCTGGTGGGCTTTGTCCTGTGCTCTGAAAGGTTGCTGGTTTGATTCCTGGTCAGAGCCCATGCCCGGGTTACAGGCTCAATTCCTGGTGGGCGAACGTGCAGGAGGCAGGCTGTCAGTGTTTCCCTCTCACATCAGTGTTTCTCTCTTTCCCTCTCCCTTCCTCTCTCTCTCTCTCTAAAAAAAAAATAAAAAAAAAATCTTAAAAAAACAGATTTTACCCTTTAAAAAAAGAAAGAAGCCCTGGTTGTTTTCATGGGTTGAGATTTGGGGGATGTTTGTTACTGCAGCATAACCTAGTCCCTTCACACTCAAAGGGTGACCTGCAGACTGACTGCTGCACCTCACCTGGGAGCCTTTACAATGCAGAACCTTGGGTTCCCTCCCACCTAGTGAATTAGAATCTGCATTTGACAAGGGCCCTCTGGTGACCTGTGTGCTGCCCTCACCCTTCCTGAAGGATCCCCAGGGAAAGAGAGGAGCATAGCATAGAGGTCAAGCTCATGTGCACTCAGGGTGGCATCTGATGTAAGAATTCAGCAAACATTGATGGCCCTGGCCGGTTTGGCTCAGTGGATAGAGTGTCGGCCTGTGAACCGAAGGGTCCTGGGTTCAATTCTGATCAAGGACACATACCTCGATTGCAGGCTCCTCCCCAGCCCGGGCCCTGGTTGGGGCTCATGCAGGAGACAAGCTATCGATGTGTTTCTCTCACATCCATGTTTCTCTCTGTTTCTCCCTCTCTCTTCCAATCTCCCTAAAAATCAATGAAAAATATCCTCTGGTGAGGATTTAAAAAAAGAGAATTCAGCAAACATTAATCAGTGCACCCACCCACACGAGGTGCCTGTCAGCCACGCCCTCACCTCCACATGGTGTGTTTATTCACTTCGTTGCTCCTCTGCCCTGTTTCTGCAGATCGTGTCCTGATTCCCTGACCCTCCAACCAGGAGACCTCCGGGCTCGACAGAAGCATCTGCAAAGGTAAGAGCTGCTCTTTGCTTTGACTTCTTCAGCCTACCGTCTCCTGCTTCTGAGAACTATGGGGAGGGTGCGCAGCAGCAAGACATACATGCGCCCTCGCACACACAGGCATGTACACACATGGCTTCACGCACACACGCTTTCTTTTCTCTCCACAGCAGACGACGGAAGTACCTGAGGTGAGTACAGTGATCAGACTGTTCGCCGCATTCTGCCCTTCTCAGGGAGGCTCCATGTTTTGTATGGAGAAACCAGAGTTAAGCTTTCCCAAGGCTGTATGGGGCAGCGCTCAAGAAGGAAGCGTTTGGTGCTGGGCAGGCCTGGGTGGGAGGCCAGGGAGCACCAAGGCTTGCTTACCCTCTCTGTGCCTCAGTTTCCAGATTTGAACAGTGGCGCCTCAGGTCCTCCCTGCTGGGAACTGTCTTCCTCCCCCCGCTCCCCACCCTTACTTCGGGGTCTACTAGAGCTGAACAAACCCCTCTGGGAACCTAATGCAAGTTTGAGCCTCGTCTTAGAAAAAAAATATATGCAATCTCTCTCTCTCTCTCTCTCTCTCTCTCTCCTCATGCACACTTTCAGAGGATTTAAAATAGACTAAATCCTTTTATAATCTCCAGCCAAAGACCATCTACTTTAACACACAGTGGGCGAGAGTCTATTACTATGTATAGTTGAGTGTGTGAAACAGACAGCCAGAGAGAGAGAGAGAGAGAGAGAGAGAGAGAGAGAGAGCGCGCGAGAGAGAGCTGCTTACTGGGAACTGTTGGCTGTGCAATGAGAATCACACATCAAGTCAAATCCTGGGGCTTCTGCCCCCCAGGAAGCAGAAGTCCCATAGGAGACAGAAATGAGGGTGAACCTCTGCCATGGTTACCCCGCCCCGGTGTGTCAGGGACTAAGGCAGTGGTTCTCAACCTCTGGCCCTTTAAATACAGTTCCTCATGTTGTGACCCAACCATAAAATTATTTTCGTTGCTACTTCATAACTGTAATGTTGCTACTGTTATGAATCGTAATGTAAATATCTGATATGCAGGATGGTCTCAGACGACCCCTGTGAAAGGGTCGTTCGACTGCCAAAGGGGTCGTGACCCACAGGTTGAAGACCACTGGACTAAGGGGTTTCGCTGAGTGTGGGATCTCAGTGCTAAAACTAGGAAAGTCCTGGGAAATCTGGGACCAGTGGTCACTCTAATCTGATTAGGCCACAGATGATAATACCAACTGGCCAGAACGGCGGCACTTTGGGGAATGAGGAGACAGGTGACAGAGGGATCTGGCTGGATGCTTCCAGAAAAGAACCAGGAACCGCCTGGGGCCCCCACCATCCCTGCCTGAGCTGAGGTTTCCAAGGACTGGGCTGCTGAAACGGGTGTGTGTGTGCCAGTGTTTGGAAGGAGAGGAGGTGGGCAGGAGATAGCAGGAACCGAAGCAGACACGCTGCTTTCGGAGATGGGCACCAAATAGTAAAACTTGAAAAATAAATGCAAAATAGAAAGGAATACATGCATCACACGGGATTTTTGAAAAGACGGGCATCCTGTAATTAGAGAAAAAAGACCTGCCCTTCCTTGGCATTCCCTTCTGGCAGGAAAAAACCAACGGAGCCACTTCATCACACAGATTCCTTCACGCTCCAGCAGGCAGGTGATAAAATCATCAGAGGAGGGTCCCCGGGCCCGGCTCCCACAGTCACGCTCGCCAAGTGTGCTGTGTCTAAAAGAATGAAGGCGGCTTGATTAAATGTTCGCTGGCTGCAGCCACTGTGCTAATTGGGAGACGGGCTTATTAGTTTAATGACCGCTCCAAATCATCAGAATTCATTAGCGTTAGGGCCGCAGCCTCCCTCCACCACAGCCTCAGGCTCCAGGCTGCCCCTGTCGCCATTCCTCTGTTTATATCCCTCCTGTCTTAGGACACTGTGTGTGTGCATCTGTACACGGGTGCAGTACACAGGTGCCTTGGTACATGTGCATACGTGTGTGCATGCACGTGTATGCGCGAGCTGAGGCTTTATCTACATGAGGATTCCAGCTCTTCTTCCTAAAATGAAAAGCTGCTATAGCCCCTTTCTGCTTTTAGCACATCTATAAATATGCAAAAGGGTTTCTGAAAGAGTTTGGGCAAAATATTCTTTTGCGTTAGACTACAGAGTCTAGAAACCAGATTCCTTACTGTGACCCAAAGGCTCGACGTCGTTTCTCCCCCTCCACCCACTATGATTTCTTCTCCTACATGTTGCCTCCCCCCGCGCCCCTCCAGACACACTGGCCTCCTTGCTTTAAGCATACCAAGCGTGGTTCCTACCTCAGGGCCTTTGCACTGGCTGTTCTTCTGCCCGAAACTCTTCCCCAGGATGGCAGGGTGGGTGCTGCCCTACGCCCAGCTGTTTGCTCAGATGTCCCCTCAGGGAGGCCTGCTCTGACCTTCCCATTTGAAATGACAACCTCCCCAATTCCTCCCGCTTCACGTCACCCGCTCTGTTCATCCCTATCCAGCATGCGACTTCATTTTCTTATGTATTTAGCGCCCTGTAATGTCATTGCTGTCTGTTTTGTTTACTGCTGTATCCAGTGCTTTGCACTGTCAGAGTCGGTGCTCAATCAGTAATATCAGTAATTGTTGAATGAAAACGTGAATGAACAAATGACTAAATGAATGAAGTTCATATGCAAGGAAATGGGATCTTAATGGGCTCAGGGACATCAGCTGAGGGTGAGGATTCCAGATGTTCTAGAGGCGTTAGGACTGGCCGGCCCTCAGCCACACTGTCCACCTGGGGACCCACCAGGAGTGGGAACGCGCCATGAGGGTCTGAAGCCTGGGTTTGCCTGGGGCAGATGGAGATGACTCGGGCCGATGCCACTCTCTGTCTTCCTAGAACTCAGGTTAGAAAGCGCTGAGCTGACAGTGAAACGGGGAACAGAAGGCCTGAGGTGAAGCTGAAGCCACGGGAGCCACGGCCAAGGCCACAGGAGCCACGGCGAGTTGAAGTTGTGAGGAAGAAGGTTCTGTCGGGGGAGGAAGGTATGCAGGCAAGGAGAGGAAGGGGCTCCAAAATGAAGAGTGAGTGGCACTGAGTTATGTTAAGAGAGAGGGGGCCTGGCCGGTGTGGCACAGTTGGTTGAGTGTCGCCCTCTGCATTGAGAGGTTGCTGGTTTGATTCCCAGGGAGGGCACGTGTCTGGGTTGTGGGCTCAGTCCCCAGCAGGAGGCACTGATCGATGTTTCTCTGTCATTGATGTTTCTCTCTCCCTTTCCTTTCCTCTCTCTCTAAAAATCAATTTTAAAACTTTTAAAAATATAGGTATATATTCACATGCAAACTTGATCAAATCTTGGATTTAAGACTTACTTTTAAATAATAAAACATTCTCAATGTCAGCTACATTGTTGTATATTAACAGCTAATTCAGAGTCCCTGGGAATGTTAGAACAGGAAAGGCTCTGATAAGTCCTGTAAGAAAAAAATCTTTTTCAGGTTGTGTGTATAGAAGGTTTGGATCATTTTTTAAAAGGATTTGAAAAAATACACATGATGACCACAAAGAAGAAAATGAAAATGACCTGTAATTTGTTATTTGGAACAAAAACTATTTACCATTTTATATCATTCCAAATTTTTTCTGTACATATATGTGTATATGCAGAAAACTATACAAATGTATGCATGTGTGTGATAAAACTGTGTATACCTTTTAGTAACCAACTCCACATTTTCCCATTCGGTAACAGAGTACATCTTTCTAGGTCAACTCCGTTAGAGCTGTTAAGTGGTGAGGAAAAAAGAAAGAGAGAGCCTGCCCCCAATACAACCGACAGCAAGCTCCGCACGTGTGTGTACGTGTGTGCGCACACGTGTGTGTGCACATGCATGTGTGTGTGATGATGCGTTAGGGTCCTGTGCGTGCCTGTGATGATGCTGTTGGGGTTGAAAAGCAGCCGAAGGAGCAAACTTCATCTGTCTCTCTCCAACTTGAACCGATGGCTGGTGATCGGACTAATGGTCCCAGCACCGTGGCAACTTCGGGAGCCCTGGCGGAGCGAGGGTCGCCACAGCGGAGCGTGAGAGGATGTGTATTCTCCTCTGATCAAACAAATGAAAAGAAAAACATTTTTAGCGTGGAGGTGTAGTTGAATCAGACGGTTTTTCTCCTCCTTCTCCACTCCTCCCCCAAAGAGCCAGCTTGAGAAATGGCTCAAATATAAACTCGAAAAGCCATCCTGATCTTTTCATCCACTCTCTGTGCAGCACCGAGCGTGAGCAAGAGGGTCAAGTCTATGCACAAAACACAAAACTCAGCAGCGCCCCGCCCACGGCACTGCGGGTGGGGCTGCTCTAGCTGCTCAGCTTCTCTACCTCGTGGGCTTCTTCTCCGTAGTGCTTGTTCGTGGGCATTGGGACCTGTTACTCCGTGCCTTTTACACCCACTCGCCGAGCGTGCGGACCCAAAGTCTTAGCCATGCAAACGGGTACTTGTCTAGCCTCTCTGCTTCTGTTTCTTCAATTCACAGCAAAGCTCATGACTATCCAAAACGTTGCCCGAAGGATGAGGAATAAAGCATTCCAAGCACCTAGGACAGGGCCCAAAACAGAGTAACTGCTTCACATACTAGCTGTTGTCATTAGTAAGAGAGAGACGTGGCTCTTCAACACCCTTTAGAAGGAAGAGGGCGACCCATTGAGACCCAGGACTGGTGGGCGCAGCGTTGGGCCAGGTGTGGTTCGGTTCCGTTCTTCCTCTCTCCTGGGAACCAGCTCTGCCCTCACAATTGCTGCACTGCAGTTTCCCGAAACAGCAGGCGCTTCTGCCAGGCCCGGCGGCCAGGGCTCTGCCTCTGCTTCCTCCTGACCCTGATCATGGAGAATCAACGGTCTCCCCGCGCCTCCCTGGCAGAACGGGGAGCCCTGATTTTCTGGGCGTGCTCTGTCCCTTGCTGGGTGCAGGCCAGGCTTGCTCGCCATTTCCATTTGCTAATGACTCGGGGCTGTGGAAGCAAAGGCGGTCCTTAGAAGCCAGGTCTCAGGAGAGTCATTTCTGCCATCGAGAAAGGCTCCTGGTGGAGAACTAGGTGAAAAGCACACAGGCCGGGTTGCGATCTCAAGCAGTTGTCTTAACCTCCCTGAGCCTCGCTTTCCTTAGGTGAGAAATGGCTGCAGCCAGAGCCCTTCCTCTTGGTGTTTATGAGGATTACGTGAGGGAGGACAAAAGGGCTTGACCCTGTGTCTGACGCATTCAGATCGCTCACCCCAAGCCATTCCTCGTTTATCTGCATGGTCAGTGTTTCATTCTCTCCGCTCGGCTGGCCTGCTTACTGTAAATGTTTTGCCAAACTTTAAAAAGGTTAAGCACGTGGTTGCATAACTTTACAACATGAGAAGAAGTGTGTTTGTCGGTTCCTCATCTTAAAACTGCAGCCTGCCTCCAGGGGGACCTTTCTGTGGTCACCAGGGCTTGTCCCTGCACAGTCTCACGATTCCCGAAGCAGACCACTCGGGAATGACACCATTTCCGGTTGCCGCCACCCGCAGCTGCCATTGCATCTGCCTGTGGATTCCGTTGCTGACTGGTCCGCACGTGCCTTTGTTGCCCGTTCCTTCTCCTCCTCTGGCCTCGCTGGCTCTGCCTGGGAAAGGGATGCAGAAGAGGAAAAGAGTCCCTGAAACCCTTTCCCCCCTCGCCTTCCTCTGCCTGGGATTGCAAAGCAGCTCACACCCAGTCCAGCCTCCTGCCAGGCTCCGGGGAGCAAAGCCCCTGAAACAAAGTTTCCCTCTTTGTGAGCCGCTGGGCGGGGCCGTCCTTTCAGCAGCCTGAGGTGGGATTAGGAGTTTGAGCAATGCCCTAAACCCTGTGCTCTGTTTCATTTCCTTGATTTATCATGAGGATTTCTCACAATCCAGGGGAGAAAGGCACTGCATCTTTGCCCGCTTCCCAGGCTGGGCCCACGGTTCCTTAGCCTGTTCATCCCCCCAGCACAGGCCGTCCCCAGGGGCCATGGTGTCCTCTCTTGAACGCAGTGACATGGCCGAGCCGGTTCTCTCATCCACTTGCATTTCCTCACGTGGAGGTGCCTCTGGTTCTGATGAGGCACAGTGTCTTGCTAGGACATTATCAGCAGCCCCTCCTGGCATCCTTTGCCTGACTCCGAGTAGACCGTGGGGAGGCAGGCATGGGATGCTGGGGACGTGAGCAGAAATGCTTGGGTGGGAGCATTGGTTCCAACTTGAGTTGCTAGGCCTGGCCCACAGGGGACGTGTGCAGAAAGATCCAGCATCCTGCACGCACAGGACGGGAGGGGGCAGCGAGTCGGATGGGACCAAGGCACCGGAGAACCGTGCCCTCCTCTCTCGTGGCTTTCTCCTTTCACTGGAGGAGATTTACGTCTAGATCAGCTGGTGTCACCAGGCTGAGAGTGGGCACCTGGAAAGCCAGGCATATGCACACGCCGGGGGGATGGAAAACTTCTAGCTACGCATATGGCAGGTGGCCCCACAAACACCCCGGGCTCCGCTCCACTGGTCCTGTGTCCAGATCCTGGCAACCCTTATAACCCATGCAGGTAGCTCAGTCTCCTCCCTCCTCCTCCTCCTCCTCCACTTTCATTCATCTCTCTTCTTTTGTTGTCATCCATTTTCCTAGCTTTTTCACTTTCTCTCATTCACCTCTCGTTCTCCCCGTCTTCCCTCCCTCTTCTCATTTATATTTTCTCTTCTTTGTGTTCTCATCCCTCTTTCTCCATCACTTCCTGTTTCCTTCCTCTCTCTGTGTCCCTTCTCCTCTGTAACAGTCCTTCTCAGTGTGTGGTCCTCAGACCTGCAGCGCCAGCATCACCTAGCAACTCCTTAGCAATGCATATTCTCAGGTCCCGCCCCGGCCCTGCTGCTTGCGATGGGCAGGGGCCAGCAAGCTGTGGAAAGCAAGACCCTTAAGCCCTCCAGGGGATTTGATGTGCACTAAAGTTTGAGACAATCACCATCTTAAGGGAAAACGGCAATGAGACAAAAAAAAAGAGTATCTTTGAGTGCTGATCCTGTAAGCCCCTCATTTCTAAACATGTCGAACCCTCCTCTGCCCATTAGCTAATGAGGACGCCGGACCACCGGCCTGGCGGACATGCTCTCAGGAACAGCACAGGCAATCACACTCAGCTTCTCTGATTACTATCAAGCTCTAATCCCTTCGGCCAGCCCTCGGCTTTCCTGTCCCTGCGTTCTGCCATGACTCCTCCCGTCTTCGCTTGCTTTCATGACTACAAAGACCCAGGGACATAGGACCTCACAGCCAGTAGGTTGCAGTGTGGATCGGCGTTTGCCATAGTTTATTCGATACTCTGATATCAGTAGGGGTTGGGTAGGAAAAGGCTTCCATAGTTGAACATAAGTAAGGAACACGGAGTAACCAGATTTCCTTATGGCAGGACATTGCTGGCCCCCACCCTGAACTTGACCACAGAACTCCATTACACAGGATGAGCACACCTGGGAATGCTGCTTAGGAGACCATGACCTTGTCCCCAGAAGCCCCTGTCTGTGGCGTGAAGGAGCGGGGATGGCCCTCAGTAGACTATTGACCTTGAAAGGTCATACACCCAAAGGGTGTGGGCATGCTCAGTGGCTCCTGGGCTCCCGCGCATGCCTCCCTGGTAGGTCTACATGGGTGACGTGCAGCTAGTCTCCCAGCTGTGCGACCAGCTTTCCCCTGGGCAGGGACTGGGTCTGCTCTCAGATGAAGGGCAGAAAGCTGTGCTCATGTTCCTATTTCCCAGACACGCCCAGAGCTCACTCCTGGAGCTTCAGATTTAGTAGATCTGACATGAATTCTAGGACCAGGAGCTTTGGACGTAGAGTGAGGATTGAGAAGCAGTCCTCACTGGTTTATGTGAATCCATGCACCGTGTTTATGTGACTACATTCGAGAGCTGCGGGCTCTGTTGAATGCTCCAAATAGCCAGAAGGCAAGACACCAGCCCCTTCTGTAGCATCACCCTCAGGGCCTTCAGTATCACCTGGGAGCTGGTTAGACATGCAGATCCTAGGCCCCGCCCAGACCTGCTGTGTCAGTCGCTCAGGTTTGGGGAGCCCTGCTCTCGCAGCACAGCAATCCCTGCTGGGCACCCGGTGCTCACTCAGCGTTGAGCGTCACTGGCCTTTTCTAAGGTCTTGGGGGCTGACCTTCTGCCACAGAGCGCCCCCCCCCCTTTTCTCTGAATTCCACTCTGTAGCCTTGACCTCGCCCTAAATCATTTGACCCTAAGGGTGTGCCCTGATGGGCAAGAGCTCAGGCCCAGAGGCCAGAGGTCTAGGGTCTAGTTTCAGCTCCACCCCACGGAGCTAGGTGACCTTATCCAAGAACTTATTTGTACCTTGATTTTTTAAAAAAATATATTCATTTTGAGATATGGAGGAAGGGAAAGAGGGAGAGAAACATCGATGTGAGAGCAGAACATTGATTGACTGCCTCCTGCACACCTCTTACTGAGGATCAAAAACCGGGCATGTGCCCTGACCAGGAATTGAACCAGCAACCCCTAGGTGCACGGGATGATGCCCAACCAACTGAGCCACACCGGCCAGGGCATACCTTGATAGTTTAACTTGTAAAATGGGAGTAATAGAAGTGGCTGCACTGATTAAATGACTCCTTACATTCAATAGCCTGAACAGAGCATGGCACATAGTAGGTACTCCGGACATGGTATTAATCAGGGTCCCCTGGCTGGAGGACAGATGCTTTAGACAGAGATAACGTGTCATCTAGGCTGTTTATCTTCCGGACAGAGCAGAGCAGAGCCGCAGGCAAAATACGGAGCAGGCATCCATCACGACTGCAGCCATTGGCGGCTCAAGTTTAGGTCACGTGCCTTGCACCTGTTACACGGACAAGGCACTTGCTTTTTCTTTAACTGAATGCCTGTGTGTGCCAGGCACTCAGCCAGGTCTTGGACAAACATTACCTCACCTAATCCTCAGCACCAGCTTAGGAAGAAAGGCATGCCCTTACATAAGAGCGTGAAGGAGGACCTGGGAGGCGTTGGGTTGACTTCCCCGTGTTAACAGTTGGCAAATGGCAGACGCAGGATTAGAGGACAGGCGTGCTCAGAGTCAACACTCAGGTTTCCATCGACCCTCTGGGATAGACTGACCTTGATCAGAAAGAGCCTCTTCTGGTCTCCATTGCCTCTTCTTAGTAGAACATGATTTTGTATGTGTTTATAAACCCAAACAATACAGAAATGTGGCCCATAGAGTGATGGGCATGTTCTAGTAATCCTAGCAGTTTCCTGGTAATTCCCACCAAGAACAGCTGCTTTTTGTAGTCCTGCAAGCATTCGTCTGAGCCACACACCTTCACTTCTTTTTTTCTTAAAATGAAATCATACTTTGCGTTTTCTTAATATCCTGCCATTTTAACCTAATATATTGGGGGCAGATTTCCCTGTCAACACATAGACATATATTTCATCCCCCTCAAAGGCTGTAGGGTATCCCATTTAAGGACTTACTCTAATTGATTTAACCAGTGTTCTATCAATGAATACTTAGATCGCTTCTGATATTTTCCACTCCGCAGACAGCTCTACAGCAACCAGCCTCACACTTAATTACATATTGTGCTGGAATATTGTTTCTTTAGGATGCGCCGCTGGAGATGGGTGCTTACATTTCTAAAGGTTTTAATGCAGATGTTTCCACATTTCCCTGAGAAAGTGGCACGCCTGCTTCTACCGTGTGTCAGACTCCACGATGAGACGTGCGCCTTGTCTCTCTCCTGAGGCCTCTCTCAGAACGAGTCTCCCCGGTCATCGGAGGTGAATCCCCCGACGTGTGTTCACTCCGTATCCTGTGGATTGAAAACTAGATCCAGGCCTCCCCGGCCCTGCCCATCCTGGACCATTTGCTTCATGCCAGTCGCCAATACTTTCCAGCCAGAGGCTGAGCTTGTTGGCAGGGTGCTCGGTTGACCCTGTGTACCTTCCTGTGTAAATAGGCTGTTCTCTAGTCATAATTCATAGTGTTTGAATGCAGTGGAGGTCCTGCCCCAGAAGTGTTAACTTCATTGGATACCAACCACAGGGTTTTCTTCTTCCAAATCACCACCCCCTCCCAAAAGGAAAAGAAATTGCCAAGGCCACAGACAGACCTTTATTTCTAACATGTTGCCTGAGCCCGCGAATTAAGTCATGTTTTCTCTGGCGAGAACTTGCCCTTACATATATATTTTTTTTTCTGCCAGTTTAGTCTATAAATGAAATGAAGTTACTGCCCCTATTAAAATGGAACATTGTGCCCTTAGTTTACTCGTAACCGGTGGGAAAACCCCATTAAGTGTTTGTGAAATATGTCTTAAACGCAGGAATTTTAATCTAGTGGTCTAATAAACCCTTCTCCTCGACTCAAATGAAAGTCTTAGGTTTTCCGGCATCTATTCAGTTATTTGTTCCCCAAAACTTTCTTACGCAAACCTGACCCTGAGAACTGGGAGTTGAGAGCGTGCCTTGCATTGGGGTATTTTTTTGAAAGCACATCTTTCAAAGAATCAGCAAGTTTGACAGGTGTATTCCATGGTAAGATACTGTTTTAGGAACGTGCCTGAAATTCTTGCTTTTCCAGGGTAAAAACCATGAAATCTCTATGACTGTCCCAGGATGTGACAGCTCCTCAGACCTCATAATATTCTCAGTATGTTCTTTTGCTGCGAAGTTTGATGACCGTCTGAGAAAGTACACCCTCCTTTCTTTTAGAGCATAGTTCTCAGGAGTTAGAAAGTTTCTTCCTTAGCACAAGCCACAAAGAGCATCAAGCTGGACCTGAATATAATAGATCAGGTCTCGGACATGTTTTTGTTTATTATTATTGTTGTTGTTGTTGTTAGTATTTTTATTTTGACCAAAGTGTTTATTAAGAAGCTCTGACTATATTTACTGGAAGTAAATCCTATCTTCATTTTGGTAACAATTGGGGAAGCTGCATATTAATATTTATGGACCAGGTACATTTTTTTTAGCCCTGACTACTTAATATTTATTTCCTGAAATCGAAAGCACTTCCCAATGTAACCACCAATATCCAGAAACTAACATTGATACATTGTTACCATATGGGTCTCAGATCCCATTCAGGTTTTACCCAGTGGCGAATTTGTAGCTAAAGGACCCAGATCAGAATCATTGGTTACATTTAGTTTCCCTGCCTCTTTCATTCTCCTTCATTCTGGAGCCATACCTCAGTGTGGCCACACTTTCACGTGTGGTGGCCAGTCTGTTTCAGCAGAAGGGGGCAAAATAAACAGTTTCATTGGGGAGCCCACCTACACTGTGACTTGGAACATTAGATGGGATGGATGTTACTCTAAAAGTCTCCTTGACCCCATGGACGTGAGATGTGACTCATTTCCTCTTGCCCTAGTGGTCGGTCTCCTTGTTCATGGATGCATGCACTCACCCACCCACCCACCCTTAAAATGTGTGTATTATTTATTTATTTATTATTTCCATTTATCCATTCAGAATATTTGAATGTCTATGAAGTGTAAGGAGAAATAGGCCATATGTGTACTTTCCCGCTGATTCTGGACCTCAGAATCATTCTCAACACCCTCCCCCCAGGCAGCCCTAACGCACGTCTCTGTGCCGGAACCCTAGAGGAAAATCAACATAAAAGCACATCTTAGGTGGCCAGGGATTCCCACACGCCATGCGGGAACAGGGCCTTACAGCAGAGACTTGTTGAATTGATTTTACTTGGCATCCAAGTAGTCTTTCCTTTCAAGGTAGGAGAGGAGAGGAGTCAAAGAGGAAAAATAAAACAGAGGGAAACCACATCCTCCAATATCGAGTCAAGTATGCGCTTGTTCCCTTTGTTGCGTACCCTGCACAGGAGAGATGCCTGGAAAAGTCGAGTTGCTAAGAGCTGAGACGGTTCCAGGCGCTATTCTGAAGACAAAAGAGGAAGTGGAGCTGAGTTCATTAATCGTGACTAAGAAAACCCTTAACGTTTTGTTCTCAGTTCGTGGTTTTAGGGAGCATCTCTCAGATCAGTATTGTCCTGGCCAGTGTCCCCCTCCTGAGGCTGGATACTTCTCCCGAAGACTGTCACCATTCAGAGCATTTTTAGAAGGTGTGTGTGTGTGTGTGTGTGTGTGTGTGTGTGTGTGTGTGTGTGTGTGTTGGGGGATGGGGGAAGCAGCATAGGAGTACAGTCTTTAGATTCTTGCTTGCATTTTCTTTCCTTCTTTTCTGTTGAACACTTTCTTTATTAGTGGCCAGATCTGCAGATGTTGAGGGCAGCTTGTAACTTGGGGAGAAAGTCGGATGTCACTCAGGGTGTGTTCGGAATAAAATGGATGAGTCACTTGAATTCCCTAATATTGGGTCACACAACTAAGATGCAAGCATTAGTTCTTTTTTTAAAAAAAAATTCATTAGAAAAATTATTATGAATGAATAGCATAATACAATGGCATTTTGGAAATTGCTTCTAAATGCCCATTTAGGTATTTCCAAAGGCCATTCCCCAAGAGGGATTCTAAGGACATTTGAGTGGTGGCACCATATTTGTTCTGGGAAAATATTCCTCGAAGGGGTCTCCCTTGAAGAGCTGTCAGGTGGTGAACTCATCCTGGTAACATAACTAAAAACATACATTACTGGCCCGAGCTGGTTTGGCTCAGTGGATAGAGCGTCAGCCCATGGACTGAAGGGTCCCAGGTTTGATTCTGGTCAAGGGCAGTATCTCGGTCGCAGGCTCGATCCCTGGCCCAGTCTGGGTGCGTGTTTCTCTCTGTGTGTCTCTCCCTCCCTTCCACTCTCCATAAAAATCAATGGAAAAATATTCTCAGATGAGGATTAATTAACAACAACAAAAAAACCCACTTACATTATCACTTCATCAGTGCCTCACTGTTCACCCTCGGTTAGTTCCCGGAAAAGAGCTTCAAAGGGGCGAGAAGAAGAATTAATTGTAATAAGATTGGGGAAAAGGAAAGGAAGGAAAGAGCAAACGTGGAGCCCGGGGCCCTTGGGGAACCTGCCTCTGGCCACGCTCCACGCTGCAGGCTGGCCCTCGTGCGCTCGAGCGCCTGACCTGCGGATGGCCGGGAGACGCCTGTGACAGAGGCTGAGATATTGCAGATCGGGTTGGGGAAGGGTCAGAATCATTAGTCACAGGAGATGAGGGGAGGAGGAGGCAGGGAAGTGGACGCAGCGGAAACCGCTCCAGCTTTGGAGACCAGAAGGCCAACTCGGATGAATCTAGACCCCCCTCCTTCGGCAGTCACCGCTCCCTCGCGTCCTCTCACCTCTGCCCTCTCACCCCCTCCACACTGCCTGCCCCTCTGCCTCTGGCCTGCGGATCACCTCTCCCCTTGAGCCCGCTCAGTGCTTTTACTGCTTCTTTTGGCCCAAGGAGTGGACCGTGTGTCTTCTCGGCAGCATCCGGCAGCCTCGGCAGAGGAGAGATGCTCTGAGATGCTTGCAGACCGGCTTTCTCGCACCTGTGCCTGGGGGGGCGGGGTGGGTGGCATTCCTAGAAGCAAGGGGGGACCTTTTACCCACGCTGCTGCCCCACACTTCCCCAGCCATTCAGCAGACCTTTCGGTTATTTTTTAAGTCCTCATCTGAGGATATGTTTATTGATATTTTTAGAGAGGGGACGGGAGAGAGAGAGAAGGTAGCCACGCACATACGGAAGGTGTGCGTATCCTCTCGTGCGGAAGATGGTGTTATTCTTAGCCCATGACACAGATGAGGACAGGAGGCTCGGCGAGGGGAAGAGCTGGCCCAGGATAAAGCAGCTGCAGAAGTGCAGCCCAGGTGCACCCCCATCCAGAGGGTCCAGGCCTCTCAGCGGCCTCTTCCACTGCCGACCTGGGGACTCAGCAGACAACTGACTCTTGTATGTTTCTAGCCCATTTGTAGCTTTGAACGTCTTGCCCGAGCCCCAGTGACTCATGGGTAGGACTCAGCTTCCTTGTCTCTGGGGAACAGCAGGCCCAGCTTTACCTCCCAGTGGGCACACAGAGCCGTGCTGACCCGGAGCAGGGAGTGAGGAGGCATCCAAGGAATGTCACGTGAATGTGTTTCAGTTGCGTCCAGCTTAGAGGGTTCTTTCCAGTCCTTTCTGCTTCCCCATGAACTCTTTCCTGAATGTTCCCCATCCGAACAGCTTTTTGAATGGGAGCAAATATGGAATAGCATTGGGCCAGGAACCAATTTAAAGAAGGAGAAGTTACCATTCGATAGCATTCATTCCTGTCAACACCACCTTCTGGGGGCCAGGTGCTGTGTCACATGCGAGGGACAGTTTCATAGACGGACCCTGCTTATCTCTCCAAACTCACCTGCAGCTCGAACCATCACTACTCTCGGCTCCAGCCACTTTGGTTGCCTTGGTTTTCCCTGAACACGTCGGGCATTTCTGCCTCAGGACCTTTGCACGTGTCTGGCCTGGTTGGCCCTGAGGCCCCTATATGAGAACAACCTCCTGTCTTCAGATATCACTGTCCCCATCCCAGGGCCCGTCCTTAGCACCCAGTGTGATTGGTCCCTCCCTCCACTACTCTGTCCTCACTGTTGTCTTTGTTCTGGAGCTCTCGCTGTTACCTGGCATTACCTGCTTCACTCTCCCTGCGTCGCCGTCCGTCTCCTCGACTAAAACGTGAGCTTCATGTGAGCACGGGCCTTCTTCGTCTTGTTCTCTGTGGTGTCCCCCAGATCCGACATGGGGCACCGAGAATACAGTGGCCACAGTGGCCACAGCTCCGCAGTAAGTTGTAATGGGGTGAGTGAATGAGAGGCCGGAGAGCGAAGTGGCTCAGAGAGCGGGGTGGCGCTCAAACCCTGGCTCCCCTGCCCCCCTCGCCATGAAGGTTCTAGCAGGTTAACCTCTCTGAGCCTCATCCTCCATAAAGTTAAAATAGCAGGAGAATATTTACAGCCACTAAAAGGACTGAGTGAGGTGATGCAGGCAAACGCTTCCTTGGCACGCAGCGGGCGCTTGATAATGGGAAACCATTACCACACGATCGTCTCCATCACGCGCATCATCATTGCTCTCCTCAGAGGGGACAGAGCGGACCAGAGCCGATCAGGTGGGGGCAGGAGCTTCCTCACGATGCTGTTGTAATTATCCACTCAGTGCCTCCCATTACCGGGCTCTTCCCCCGCCAGGCGCTGTGCTAAGTGCTCGATGTGCAATATCTCAGGTAACATCACTCTGAGACTTATGTGCGCATCAGACAAAAGTGAAAGCAAGCAGAATTAAAAATACTTCCTCCCGCTCCGCCCAGAAGCCGGCTCCTGTCGCTACCTGAGGCTATGGTGACATCCCTCCCTGGTGGGTCATGGAACCAGAGAGGCCTCGGCACCGGGGAGCACGGCTTTATGGCCTGTGTGCCCCAGACTCATGCACGTCTCGGATGCCCGCGAGGCCAGGAGCAGCTGTGCCCAATCCCGTGGGCACGTGAATGGGGTCAGGTCCAAAGGCGCGCCTCCTCTGGACCAGAATTCCTCACTGACCACCGTGCGGTCGCTTAACGAGGCATCACCCGGCCACACGCCAACCTCAGCAGAGAGGCCGAGTCCAAGGTGGACTCTCCGCTTCCATGACATCGTGTAGAACCGTCTCAGACCTCACCACGCTCCACAGGCCCCTTCCGAGGACTTCAGCGGCAGACAGATGCCTTCACCAGCCGTCATGGGAAAGAAATGAGTCTGCAGAGCGGGTGGCACTGAGGTTGGGTCCGCGGAGGAACCGCCCGAGGAGCCCACGAAGCTCCTGTCTCCTGGTTCTGAGGCAGATGGTGCTGACGATTCAGGAGCGCCCCCGGATCACTCTGAGGCCGCCCCCCTCTAGTTAGTGCATGTCAGTATGGGACACTTTTTGAAAAACTTGAGTGTAGGTTATTACTTGGAAATCTTAACCCCTACTAGTATTTTTTAAGGAAGCTTGCAGGGTTTGGCTGAAGGGATGAGAGTAGAAAGTTTCCCTACAGACTGACTTAGTGTGGCGGTGACACGCACAGGTGCCTGCATGGATATAGTGCTTACGCAGGACAGAGAGAGGTGAGGTCATCTGCTGGAGGCGGGACCAACAGCTGTCTTTGATTGATGGGTGGTGGCTTCCTGAACCTCTGGGTTGAGACAGATCCTGAGACCACATCTGGGATCCACAGGAAGATGAAAGGGTTGATTAGTGATGTCTGCTGTGGTTGGGACAGTAGAGAATTATGACCTGAAGCCACATAGACACTGGGCTACCTGCAGCCCAGGTACCTCCTTCTCCAGATGGCTCATCTGAGTCCCAGATAAAAGTGACTTGCCCCCAATCAAATACTACACTGCTGGTCAACTCTACCACCTCATGCGATTCAGTTCCTAGCACCCATGAGAGCAAAGCAGGCAGTTAAAGGAAAAGATTGTGTCCCTGCTCACTATGTGAGTTCACTTAATATGTTTCCACCAACGTCTAACATCCTGGTGACGTACACCATGTGGTTATTTAAAAGCCACCCCGTTTTTTCTTTGCAAACAGCCTCAATGCCTGAGCTATTTTAATGGGCCACTCTGTACCCATCCTTTATTAGCCACGGGAACTTTTGCATTTGCACAGCCAGATCGAGATGATTGTGACACGGGTGACGGGGCTGTCACAGGGCACGGCCCAGCGGCAGGGATTGTGGCCTGGTTATTTGTTGAGTGATGGCCCGCCCTCCCCGGGGATGGATATCTGACACTGTTCCGATCCGCTTTCTTGCATGGGCCCTTGCCCCGGCCGGCTGGCACGGCTGAGAGATAACACTGGGCGTCCCCGGCATGTGGTGGAGGATGGGAAGAGAGGAGTGATGTTTACTTCGATGCACCCTGGAGATCCTGACGTTAATGCATTACTCTCACTCTTCTCAATTCCACGAGCTGGTGCTGAACATGATCGCTGGTGATTGTGAGGGAGGAGGCCGTGCCAGGGGGCATCCGGGACCAACCAGACAAAGGGTGGGAAAGTGAAACCCTCCACAGACCAGGACAGGAAAGGCCTCCTTCCTCGGAGGACAGATGTGTCTTCCTCTGTAATCCCAGCACAGCTGCGCAGCTCGGGGCAGAGACACGTGAAATGAAATTGGGTTCCGATGAGGGAATGCATTAACGTCAGGATCTCCAGGGCACCCCCGCCCAGAGTGGCGCCACTCACCCAGTGCCCCCCACGCGCCCGGCACCCTGCACGTCTCACCTCTCGCCTGCACAGGCCCCTTGTGAGGTTGGCCTGCTCTTCTTCCCTTTCACAGTTGGGGTAACTGAGGCTCAGAGAAGTGAAACGATTTTCTCAAAGGGACACTAGGCATTAGTCGGATTTCTCTTATTCTTCCCCTTATTAAAGAATATCTCTCCTCTAAGAAGGTCCACTAATGGCGAACTAATGGCAACATCGTAAAAGGCGAGTTAAAGAAGCCGCCAGCAGCGCACAGAGTTAGGAACATTGTGTCCAGGTGATGGAACAGAGTGTGTGTCTCTGGGTTGCAAGTCCTAGATGCTGGAAGTTGTGTTAAGGGGAAAACCAAGTTCACACTGTGCGCTGAAGGCGGCCGTGCAGGTGGGTGTGGGAAGGGGTAGAACTGAGTTGCTAGAGGGATGTGGCTCATGTGTGTCAGTTCCCCGCCCCTCGGGGGCATGGCTGTCCTTCCCTGTCTTCATGGTGATCAAAGAGAGCCACCTCCAAACTCTTTCTCAACCCCGAGTTCAGATTCCTGGGTGTGAAGTGCTCTCGGCTTGTTTTGAGTCCCGTGTTGTGTTTAACTCTGACCAAACACCACGGGCCGGAAGGGGAAGGACTCACATTTTCCAGTGTGGCTCCTGGGGCCGAGCACTTCGTGGCAGGACTCGGCTGCGGTGGCCAGGGAAGGGCGCAGGTGGCCTGGAACATTCAGAGTTGAAAACCAGACCCAAGTGGGCCCAACTCAGTCACCACGGTGGACAATGCGTGTCTCACCTGGTGTCATTTCCAAGTAGCACCAGATGGCCAAGGAAGCCAGCCCCTGGCCTGGGTCATCTGAGCTTCCCATGTGGTCAGCTCCACACCTTCAGGAAGCCTGGGGTGTTCAGTGGTCTCCGTGCAGGGACGTGGCTGAGGGTTAGGCTTGAGTTGCAGCCCTGCCTCCATGTGGCCCTGAGAAAGCTCATCACCCCCTACAGCGTGTGGCCTCCTCTGTAACATACAGATGCCGTCCGTTTCTAGCTCGCGGGTGATTGCGAAGGTCCCGTGAATGAATATGTGTTAAGGGGCTGGTGGACGATATTCAATAAATGCACGTTTTTTTGAGCCATCCAGGGGAGACAGTGAGTGGATCCCTCCCGCACGAGGGCTGGTGTGAGATGCCAGGGCCTGTGATTTTCTGGAAGCTCGGTCCCCATCCTATAGCGCCAGGCTCGGGCATCGGGGACACAGTTTCTTTGCAATCCTGTTCCAAATGCCACATGGGATTGTGGCCCCAGATGCTGAGTTCATCTGCGCCCCAGCCTGGCTTCATTAGTCGCCCAAGATCACCCAGAAAGATCAAAGGAAAGCCAGCCTTGTCCGGCCAGAGGTTGCCCCAGAGGCGGGGACTGTCCCACCAGGGGACGGGCTCCTCTGTGCTGGTTGGTCCTGAGAGGGAGGAGAGAGGATGAAGGGCTGGGAACATGCCGGGTTGGGCTGGGGAGGTCCCGAGGTCACAGAAGTGAAGACCCCGCCCCAGAATTCAGAGAACTCGATGTCCATCGAGCAAAGACATGACAACCCCCAGACGATTTTATGGGACAGTTAATTTGTTTATTGTTCTGGTAAGAATTTAATGGGATCATAGGGAGAACAATTGAGGCTCAATGAAATGTACAAGTAAAATATATAAATACGCCAAGAGGCCGAAACCAGGGAAATGAGAGAATAGGGGACACAATGTAGAACTGAGACCTGGTGCCCGAGGACAGAATCTGATCGTGTCACCAAGGCCCACGGGAACAGTGTGGCCGAGGCTCTGGATTGCTGGCGTGATCCAGGCCACGCGGCTGCCCTCGATCACTGAGGAGTGACCGAGTGCCCGTGCCCGGGGTGAAGCTTTCTTTCCTACCACGCGCCAGCAGCTCCATGCTAAGCAGTGCTCCTTGTCCCCACTCGCGGGGGAACATACACCTGGCTCTGGCGGGGCACCTGCGATGGGTCCCAGGTGCTGTCACACCCCAAACGTGGGCTGTCTCATCTACACGTGGCCCCACTCCCGTGACTCAGGAGGAACCAGCCCCGTTGCCACCCCAGAGAAGTTAAGAGTGACGGGTTCTGCTACTCGGGCCTCGGTCGGCCTAATGCACACCGAGACCTTGCATGCCCGCTGGCTGTTTTCCAAATGCCTTCTGGACCGGCGTATTTCATTCTCACGACAATTCCAAGTCAGAGGCCACGTGGCTGTGCCCATTTTACAGATGGAGAAACTGAAGGGCTCAGTCAGCATCAGGGTCTATGTACTGAATCCCATCCGCGGGCTGGGGTTCGAGTCCAGACCTGTCTGGCCCCCTTCGTGCTCCGGGGCCTGGAACACAGTTGAGCAGGATTTACAAACCCCCACTTTCCAGGGATCGGGCTGTAAACGGCACAGCGGCCAGGGAGAACCGTTTCTGTTGTTCCCGAGAGGGGTGCTGGGCTGGGCTTCCTTAGTTGCTCTCTCTTCCTCAGAAATCACAAGAAAAGCACTTCGTTTAGCAGAGTCCTGGGTCCCCGGAATCTCTTATGCTTCTCAGCTCAGCTCTGAGGCAGCCAGAAAACAGATAAATGCCTGCGGAATCCAAATTCAGGGAGCCGCTTCCCTTCACAACAGCCGTTGGAAACCATGTGGGGTCCCCTTCCATGCTCAGCATCGCCCATGGCCTGCACCCCCAAGGCTACGGGCCTGAACGTGAGGCCCTCTCTTTTAACTTCTCAATATTTGGCCTCTTCCATTAAAAAAAAAATGCCCTAGCCAGTTTAGTTCAGTGGATAGAGTGTCGACCTGCAGACTGAAGGGTCCCAGGTTTTTTAATTCTGGTCAAGGGCACATGCCCAGGTTGTGGGCTCAATCCCTAGTAGCAGGGCATACAGGAGGCAGCTGGTCAATGATTTTCTCTCATCATTGATGTTTCTATCTCTCGCTCTCTGAAATAATATATATATTCCTGCCCTGTTCCCATCAAAGTGAACATCTACACTAATAAAAGAGAAACATGGTAATATATTCCTGCCCTGTTCCCATCAAAGTGAACATATATATATAAAGGCTAAGGGGATGATAAACAATGGCACGATGCAAAGCTTTTCCAAACGTGAGCCTCTCCTTCCCAGGAGCGACCGCCCCAGGCCGATGGCTGCGGGCCTGGCTGTGCTTCCCTTGCCGGCTGTTGTTTTGCAACTGGAATTAAGGAAGCAGACAACAGCCTGAGATTTATGGGTCCCATTGTTCCCCATGTCTATTCCCCGCATATGTTCCCTCTGCCTCGCCCACCAGGGAACACCACATCACAGGGTCTGTGGGAGCTGAAGAAAACTCTCGCTGGGACCCACCCGTGGGGTGCGGCCATCCCCCGCGCCTGGCTGGAGGCTGGGAATGAGGGGAGACCCAGGCTCAGCCCCAGGGCGGGTTGTGTTGGGCACATTTTCAGCAACTGTTTTCTCGGGAGCAGCCACACCAAGCCTGCTCGCTCAGCGTGGCTCCCCTTGGAGCTCCGTTGATTGGAGGCCAGGACCCGCCTCGAGTGCTCACTGAAGGACTGTGGGGTGGCCTCCTGTGTCCTGGCTGCAGAGCCGCCTCTCCGAGCAGCTCATCCTGGCATTTGAAAATCACCCGTTTGACAATGACAGTGCCCTGTTCACTGGCATTTCAGGAAGTTTCCTAGAAGGATAATCCAGTTTTCTCTGAGTTATTGTCTTTCTCTAAGGGGGCACACCAGTCCCGTGCACATGCCAGCGTCTCGTCGTGCACTGAGCGTTTGCTGCGCGCCAGGCACTGCACACAGGACTGCAGGCGCATTACCTGGTTGAACCCTCTGACAGATCTATGGAGAGTGTTGGAAACGAGCTCATTTCACAGGTAGGGAAACTGTGGCTCAGAGACTGCAGCGGCCGCCTGAGATCACACTCTAGTGGCTGAGAGAGCGGGGTCTGGGGTCCAGGCTCGTTTCACTTTGATGGGAACGGGGCAGGAATGATGATTCTGACTTCCTGAAAAGGAAACTGAGGCAGAGACGGGTCTGGAGGTCGACATTAGTTTCCCGTGGCTGCTGTAACAATTTGCCACAAACTTGGTGGCTTAAAGAAGCAGGAATGTGTTTTCTCGGGGTTTGGGAGGCCAGAAGTCTGGCGTCAGTATCACTGGGCCCAGATCAAGGTGTGGGCAGGGCACCCTTCCTCTGGAGGCTCAGGGGAGGATCTGGTCCTCGCCTCTCCCAGCGTCTGAGGGCCGAGGGCAGTCCTTGGCTTGCGGCAGCATCACTGCAGTCTCTGCCTATCTTACAGGGCCTTCTCCTTGGTGTCTCTCAGTCCCCCTTACCTTTCTCTTATAAGGACTCTTGTCACTAATGTAGGGCCCTCCTGGATGATGCTCCCATTTCGAGATCCCTAAGTTAATTACATCTGCAAAGACCGTTACCAACGGTCACATCGACTGATTCTGGGTGGATGTATTTTGGGGCGGGGCAGCCTTTGACCTGCAGCAGCATCCCGTAACTAACAAGTGGTAGAGAGGACTTAACCCCGATCTTGCCACAGTCCCACATGTAGTGCTCAGGACAATGTCAATGTCAAATGACAGAAACCAAGCGCAACTTAAGCTTTACAGGTGGGAGTGGGTGGGAGATGGGGGTGTGTGGAAGTGGACGATGCATGGTCCCCGGCACTGCAAAGGCCACAGGTAGCTCTTTCTGGTTTGATGCATGGCTCACGTTTTGGGATCAGGGCTCAATCCATGTCTTGGACGGGCTTTCTCCCCCGGTAGGTGAGATGACTTCTGGCAGCTCAGCTCCCACATCCTTTTAGTTTAGTGAGTGGAGAGTGACTTTCCATTAACTCAGGAGAAAACAGCCTGAAAACACTGTTATTGGCCCTGTCTTAATCACATGACCATCCCTGACCCAGTCACCATACCAGAGAGATTATTTACTTGGTGGCAATAATAAATATGTACTATGTACATTCTATGAGTCAGGAACTACTCAAGGTGTATAGCAGTGGTTCTCAACCTTCTGGCCCTTTAAATACAGTTCCTCATGTTGTGACCCAACCATAAAATTATTTTCGGTGCTACTTCATAACTATAATTTTGCTACTGTTATGAATTGTAATGTAAGTATCTGATATGCAGGATGGTCTTAGGCGATCCCTGTGAAAGGGTCATTCCACCGCCAAAGGGGTTACAACCCACAGGTTGAGAACCGCTGGTGTATAGAAATATACCAGTGAACAGAACACAAATTCCTACTCTCATGGAACTTAAATTCCAGAGGAAAACATAGTCAACTAACATTTACATACACTCCAGTTCCATTTCAGATTGAGGTGAGTGCTATGAAACGAATTAGGACAATGTGCTAAAGGATGACCAGAGAGGGTGAGGGCTCCTTCAGTTAAGGCGTCTCTGAAGAAAGGATATATGAGCTGTAACTCAAATGATGACAGGGAAGCCGCCATATAAAGATTTGTGGAATAGACTTCCAAGCAGAAGGAATAGCAGGTGCAAAGGCACTGGGGTAGGAATGAGCCGAGAGGGACAGGAAGATGGCAGTCCAGCTAGATGGCAGCATATGAGCAGGAAGGTGCAGGAGATAAATCACATTAGCAATGAAGTCAGGATCCCAACCCGAAAACTTTGATGTCCAAGACCTCTGCTCTTTATTTCTCTGCCCACCTTGTTCCGGGGAAACCCATCTCATCGCCGAGAGCAGATCTGTACACTGTCACCCCTCTCACTGGATGGCTAGCATATTTTCTTTGAGTGATTAGAATATTACAGATATCGCATCATCTACCTGGGGGTGTGCCTTCGGCTCCTCCAAGACTAATAGGATTCAAGTGCAGAGCAATGTCAAGGGTTAACTGACTTTGTAAGGCCTTCGCCCAAACTCAGACTTAGCCCACGCATACAGCTTTGGCTAAGTCAGCTTGGGTGGGAGTGGGGGAGTCAATGAGTGACGTTTCCCCTTTTCTCTGCTTTTTCACTTCCATATGCCTCTGGGCCGATGGTTCTTGACCAAGGTCAAAGGTAGTAAAATACCACCAGAAAGGGGACCTTTGAAGTGATCATCTGTTCGGCCAAGGGGGCGCTGAACCCGAAGGCTCACCCAGGAATGTAACCTTCTAGTTAAATTCCGGAGTGGCGAGGAGGCCTCCGGAGACATGTGGAAGCCTTGGAGTTGATTTGGAAAAACATCTGAGCTTCTGGCTGGGGCTCTGCGCTGAGGCTGCAGCCCCTCTGGGAGTCTTCATTTGTTCTCAGCCAATCAGTGGAAGCCGCCTGCTCGTGGTCTGAGCGGGGACCACCGCCCTCAATGTTGTGAACCTCAAAGACCAGATGCTAAATTGCCCTTTCAGAATACTTTCTAGAATCTCTCGTTCTCCAGTACAGCGACGTACACAAGTTATTTGAGCATGCGGACGACGGGTCTGGGGATGTGGTGGTTTCATTGGGAGGTTACTTAGACTCTCGCTAGGCACAGGGAGATCCCTGGACCATCAGCATCACCCGGGAGCCTGTTAGAAATGGAGACTCTCAGGTTCCACCCAAATCTACTGAGTCGGGACCTGCAGTTCAGTGAGATCCCACTTAATCTGCATGCACATTCAAGTGGGAGGAGACAGGTGCTAGACCAGCTTTGTCAAATATGCAGAGGGCTGCCATCCCCCCACCCCCGCCACCCCCGTGTCTGTGGCAGACATCAATAATCTATCACAGAGTTTTCTTCCAAGCTCAGAATCTTCTCAAGTCATGCTTCCAGGTAGCATAGGCCAAACAGTGAGAGTTGGTCCAAGATGAAATCTACCTTCTACACCCAGGTGGGCCCTCCAGGAGAGCTCTATGGTACTTTAATTTTCTCCCACTATCTTCCCAGGGCTGAGCATGATAAATGTTTGTCACCCCCACCCTCCACCCCCCGAGACAACCACTCTACTGCAGCCCACATCCCCAGAAAACTAGAGTTCCCATTAGACGTTCCGACAGTCCACCATCTCTTCGAGGAGTGGAATTTTCTGGTGGGCAGTTCCCTGCTGGAAAGGTGAAATGAGTTTGTGATGATGTTCGGGTCATCCCGAAGATGCATGGGAACCCGTCTGCTGGCACCTGGACCTCAAACCAGGCCAGCTTTCTCCAGGACATGCCCCCTGTGGCCTGGGCTGAAAGATGCCAGCCCGGTGACCAGGCTCCATGCAGAGGTGGGAAGGGGGTGCAGACAGGGACACAAAAGACAGGCGGGAGGACCGGTCAGACCAACAGCGCTCCATAGACAGAGCCGTAATGATTATAAATAGCATCCTGGTGACGGCCGTTTGATGTGCTGTCCAAGGCCAGGTGGAAAGTCTTTCCTCCCCGGCCTCCCCCACTAATCACCTCCCCTCATTTTTCAGGAACGACCCCCGTCCACTGGTTGCCTGCCTGGAGCATTTGTTTCCCATTAGAATGCCTTGGGCGATGCGGTGTGTTATGCTAGATAATTGCTTTAATAACAAACTGAGGAAAGACTTTTGAACATTTTAGGAAGTAAGTTTTTTTTCTCTCCAATGAAAACCTAACAGACACTGGCAGCAGACTGGGGAATAGTCAGAGGGGAAGGGAAGCGGGTGGGGGAGGCCGGGAGGGACCAGGATGGATGGGCCGGCAGGACAGGTGGATGGGCAGCCAGGCCTTCTCCCCACAAGGACACTTGTAGGGGTGATGACGCCCGTGAACGGAGAGAGGGAGCTTAAAGGTTTTGCAGGCAATGAAAACCTAACAGACACTGGCAGCAGACTGGGGAATAGTCAGAGGGGAAGGGAAGCGGGTGGGGGAGGCCGGGAGGGACCAGGATGGATGGGCCGGCAGGACAGGTGGATGGGCAGCCAGGCCTTCTCCCCACAAGGACACTTGTAGGGGTGATGACGCCCGTGAACGGAGAGAGGGAGCTTAAAGGTTTTGCAGGCGGCGCATGAGGCGACCTCCTTCCTGTGATTAATAAGGAGAGAGCTCTGGGGACGTGCTCCTGTGGGTGCCTCAGAGAATGCATCTGGGGGCCCACGTCTCTGTGGAATTTTCCCATTGTGCCCAGGAGGACTCAGAATGTTCTCTGTGTGAGTAATTCATTAAAAAAAATGCGAACTTGGCCTGACCAGGAAAAATAACAATTATATTTGTTCAGAAGCAAGAATACTCTGTACCGCACTTAATGCACTCTGGACTATTTAATTGCCCTTACAACACTTGGCCAGGAAAAAAATCAATAATGGATAACACTTATATGGTGCTTACAACACCATGTTTCACACTGTTCTGAGCCTTTTACATACATTAATGTACATGACCTTCCAATAAGCCGGAAAGTATAATTTTTTATTTCTCCTTTGCTGATGAGGCAACTGAGGCACAGAGAGGTTAAGGTTAAGTACACTGAGCGAGTGGGTGGCAAAGACCAACATCGGATATTGGAAATCTGACTGCAGAGCCTGTGTGTGTGTGTGTCGGTGTCACAGTCGTAACTGCAAAAACCATAGTATTGGGGGACGCTGTATTGACCTGCTCTGTCCAAACACAAACACTGAGCATCGAGTAAGGCAGGCCTGTGTGGCAGGCACTGTGGTGGGTCCGTTGTGTGGCTAAGGCGGTGAAGAGTGGTGGTTCATGCATATGCATTAGGGACAGCTTGGCACCTTGGAGTGGGTGTCTCAGGGAGGGGCGGAAACTGCCACCTGCCTGTGATAACGATCATCATAACCTGTGATATTTGCACAACCCTCTATTCTTTTCAAAGACAGGGCCGCCCTCCACTATCTCACCCCCTCGGGGGCAGATAAAGCAGGTTGTTAGCCCCATTTTACAGCCCCACAGGCTCAGTGAGGTTCAGGGCCACACCCGGAACCACCAAGGAAAATGGTGATAACGTTGATTTTGAAAGGACTTGGGAACATGGACGGACGGGTTAGCGTGAACGATCAACAGAAGTGTGTGTGTGTGTGTGTGTGTGTGTGTGTGTGTGTGTGTGTGTGTTTCCCTTCCTAGGAGCCTCAGGGCAGATTTAGGGCTGTGAGTGACTACACTTTTTCTCATCCTTTCCTCCCTCCCTCTCTTCTTCCTTCTCTCTCTCTCCCCCATTCCCTCCCCCTCCCTGCCTGCCTTCCTCCGTTTTGTGTATGTGTGCGTGTTAGTTGTTTATCGTATTGACTACGTCTCCCCCTCTACTCTCCTGCTCCATGGAAACGTCACTCCTCATTGAAAACTGGAGGCCGAGCTGTTTTCTCCGAACACGGCTGCACAGTCAGTGCTGTGGGGTGTGCATCATGGCGGGAGTGGGAGAGGGGGTGAGGAGGAGAGGAGCAGAGCAGACCCGCCTGCCTGCAGGGCACCTGCCCCACCCCGAAGTGCCTGCTGTGTGACAGGAGGTCAGCCTCCTTGGTGCCTTTCTTTCCCGAGCTCACCGGCAGCGCCACGTTCCCTGTGCTCAGGTTCGGGAAGGCCTTGCTTTCCGCCTGCACTTCCCGAGGCCCGATGTCAGGGATCGCCACAGGCCACTAAAAATGCACACTTGAACCCGGCTGGCGTGGCTCAGTGGTTGAGTGCTGACCTATGAACCAGGAGGTCACGGTTCCATTCCCGGTCAGGGCACATGCCCGGGTTGTGGGCTTGATCCCCAGTGTGGGGTGTACAGGAGGCAGCCGATCAATGATTCTCTCACCATTGATGTTTCCATTTCTCTCTCGTTCTCCCTTCCTCTCTCTGAAATAAGTAAATATATATATGCACACTCAAGCAGCCCACCCCTGAGTTTGGGGTCTGATGCGTTGGGGGCAGGACCTAGGAATCTGAATTCTGATGTGGCTGGTCTAGAGACCACACTTGGAGAAAGGTGGTCTGTGCTGACAGGTAGCCACAGCTCACCTGTGATAGAAAATCAAGGTTACATAAAAGAAGGCTAAGGTCGTGAGCAGAAACGCCCGTGTCATGGGGCCGCTGGAGATGAAAGCACCCCTGTCCACCTTCCCTGGGGTCGCCTGCTGAGGCCAAGCCACGGGAGCCCCGCTTTCTTTTCCAGTGTGCAGTCGCTTTGGGGGAGGGTGGGGGGTAGGAAGCAGGGCGGGGAGATGGTGTAAGAGGTGAAGGAGGAGGAAGAGGGAGCCAGCACTCGCTGACCACCACAGGCCGTGCAGTGTGCGCATGTTGGTTCCTGCACCTACTGTCCTGGCTCTGGGGGGTGCTCCGGCTCTGCAGCCACGTGGGTGTGTGTTCCAGCCTTGACTCTGCCCCCTGTAAGTTGTATGACCTTGTGAACCTCACTTAACCATTGTGAGCCTCAGTCTCCACATCTGCAAACTGGGGAGGGTCGGGTTGTTTCGGGAGGATTGGGAATCCAAAGCGTTTGTTAAGGAACTTCAACAGGCCAGGCATCGTTCCAGGTCCTGGAGACAGGGCAGCCGCCAACACAGCAAGGCCCTGCCCTCGCAGAACTTCTGTTCTGCGGGGAGGGGTGCCAGGTTATCAGCACGAGCTGCTGGCAGGCATCCTGACCTCTGAGGCTCAGGAAGGTTGGGTCCCTTGTCCTGGCCACGTGGTGAGTGAGAGGCCGAGCTGGGGTCTGACCTTGGCCTGCGACATGTCTGCGGGCAGACGGGGAAACTCAGTGCCAAACTCAGGGAGAGGAGTAAAACCCTCACAGTGGAGGAAAGAAGGTAGTTGCTCAAAAAACTCTGACTGGGGGGCGAAGACAAGCTCAGGCCGGCTTGGCCCTGGTCTTGTCGCTCTAACAAAGCCTCGTGTGTCTTCCTTTTCCTGGGAGAGTTCACCCAGAAACCCAAACAGGGGTGACCCAGGGTTGAACTAGGCTGGCACGGAGTCATACAAGGAAGAACTCAGCCAAGGGCTGAATCTGTTCCAGCAACCCGGGGGCTTTGCTGGGCACGGGCCAGGGTGGCACAGCCCCGGGAGCTGCTGCGGTGGAGTCTAGAGGAGGAAGGAGAGGAGAGGGGAGCTTATTTTTGACCCTGAAGCTCTCAGAGACGAGGAGGAACCTGGCTGTCCTTAGCCGCCCCGGGCCCAGGGAGAGCTCTCTTGCTGAATCGTCCACAACAGAGCAAGCGTTTATGAGCTCCCGCCCCGTCACAGCCCGGCCGCGGAGCCGAGTCCAGGAGATGTTATCTGGAAGGTGCATCGCTGTATAAATATTTCAGAGTCAAGACCCACCACAGAGTTTGAACTTTGAAGGGCCTGGGTGTGTATCAGGGGATGGTTGTTTAGGCTTCATTGCCGGTGTCGGGCAATCACGCCATCACTGGGGATGGCTGCTCGGAGCCGATGCCGGTCACCTGTGCGGCTGGGGACAGGGTCCAGTGCAGCAGCCAAAAAACCCTGCTCAGGTGGGCAGGTCTGGCTCTGCATCCTTAGGGCATCTTCGGCAGGGTTTTCACACCAAAGGTTTAGAAAGTCTAGCCCTTCCCTCCGAATCTCCTAATGAAATGCTCCCCGCATGGCAATGGCCATGGGATGACTAGAGATCTGGTTAAAAGGTTAACTTGATGAGAAGCTTGGGGGTGGCCCAGGGGAGACCTAGACCTGACTGAAGATTTGTGACAAACTCCCTCCAGTTCACGTTGAACCTGTTGGCCTGTGCTCATAGTTACGGGAGCAAGTTTCCAGAGTCTTCTAACTGACCTCTCCTAGCCATGTGGCATGGCTGGGAAGTTCAGTGGCATCATGGGGAATGCATCTGGCTTCAAGGAACAGAACGGTAGCCTCAGTGGCTCAGATAGATAGATAGATAGATGATAGATAAGATAGATGATAGATAGATAGATGATAGATAGATGATAAATAGATAGATGATAGATAGATAGATAGATAGATGATAGATAGATAGGTAAATAGATAGATAGATAGATGATAGATAGATAGATAGATAGATAGATAGATAGATAGATAGATAGGAGATTTCAGAGCTGATGTCTAAGAAACTCCAGAGGGGATGTTCTCCCTCGAGCCCCTTTGCCCAGGGGTGTGCTGGTAAATGTTTCATAACCAGCTCTGTGGGCAGTGGGGAAACAGCAGAAACCAAAACCTGATCTGTAGCATTGGCCCATTCCTGTGGTGTAAATTCTCTCACCATGGCCAAGGTTAAGCTTCTCACATGACGTGACTGAACACGGACGGAGCAGGTAAGAGAAGCTTGATGTGCACACTCTCACCGAGCCTTCCCACCACACAGCTCTGGTGGTCACCAGTGACCTTGAGAGCATAGACCATAGGAAAATAGAGATGATAACCAGGCAGTGATGAGTTCTGAGACATATTACCTTTTTATTTGAGCATATTGAGTTTTATGTGGACATAATTTAATTCTTAATAATGACCGTGCTTAATGATCAGCTTGCAGAATTCCTGAAAGTTGACCTCCCTGTGCTCCTGGGACGTATGGGCCAGCGCCAGCACCCCAGAGCTGCTGCCCAGGGTGCTGTCCTTCCCCCAGGCCCTGTCTCGGTCATGTACCAGGGAGGCCACCACAGAGCCCCCAGCATGCATCTGCATGGCACATCCCTTGCTTTAATGTGTGTGCATGCATGTGTGTGGTTGCAGGATGGAACGTGACCAGAGATGAACACAGATTCAGCAGTTTAATTGGGGTTTTATTGGAATTATGATTTTGTGTTTATTGGTGTGAGTCTTTGAGTAATGTTTGTTCTTCCCACTGGGCAGGATGCCATATTTGGTTTTTCCTTGTTATTATACTTGGGCACCTGAGTGTCTGGCATAAGGCAGCCGTATAAAATCATTGTCCACAGAAAGGGCAGGAGAGGTAAAAACACAAGCCTGGTGACGGAGCTGGGCCATAAGCTCATATACGCAGGACGGCCACTTCCAAAGGGATGTGTGTGTGTCTGCGTGTGTATGCACGTGCATGCATGGGTACATTTGCATGCATGTGTATTGTGCAGGTGTTGTGTGTGTATGCACGTGTGTTGTACATGCACATGTGGGTGCACCAATACATGCATATATGTGTTGTATATGTGTGTGGTGTGTGTCGTGTGTGTACATGTGTGTGCATGCGTGTGTGTGTGTGGTTGCAGGATGGCAATTGGAGGTGTGAACTGGCCTACAGATTGGAAGAAACAGCTATTAATTTTTATCAACACCATGTTAGGGAAGCATATGTGTTCTGATTGAATCTTTATGTCAACCTTTGGAATTTTATAATTTTTCTCTCTCAAGGTTAAGAAACTGAAAATCCTGATCAGCTCAGATAGGTCACAGCCGACCTCGATCTCTCACCTGTGTCAGTTAGTGGGCAGGCGCAGGCCCTCTTCTGGCCAATAAGAAAGGAGGGAACACCTTGGGGTGCTCATGGGAGCGGTGTCTGGCTCTTTAAAAGGAACAGCAAGGATAACAATGAAGGGATGACACAGCCCTCAGATACATGATTCGCTCTCTGGGGTGAGGGGGGAGGGACAGGAGCGTGACCAGAAATGGACACAGGAAGATGCAGCAGTTCAATTAGGTCCTCCTTCTTACACTGATTAGTAAGTTTTATGAACTGTTGTGTTGCATTTGCTCATTTATTATATTCACTGGTGACTGTCTTGGTGGGCAGCTCCATGAAGGCATGGGCACTGTCTGGTGTGAATACAGGTGTATCCAAACTGCCAGGTGTGGGGGTACATGCTTAGTAGTCAGTGAAGGAGTGGGTCAGGGGAGGGGGCCCAGGATTCAACCCCAGAAATTGTGGCTCTGGGATCCCCGTTCCTAGCATCTACACGATACAGCCTTGCAGACTGGGGTGGGGAGGAGATAAGTAAATAGATAATTTCAAAACAAGGTGGTTAATGAAATAGCAGAGGTCCGTGCAAATGCAGAGGTGCAGAGTGGGATTCCGGTGCCCGCCGGGCGCGCCTTGTGGAGCAGGGTAATACTCGAGAGCTCCCGAAAGGAAGCATGTCTACACTTGCTCTTTGAAAACATCAAACGTAACTTTTATTGCGATTACAGAAGAATACATGTTGGCTGTCAAAACACCAGAAACCACAGATAAGCCAAAAGAAAATAAATCACCATCTTCCCATCACTTTTTAATGTTTCTCTGTATGATTTCCAGAACCCTATTTGATTTTTTCCCCTTTAAGATGAAGTCATATTACAAATGCTAACTTGTATTCTACTTTTGTGACTTGCCCACCTCCCAGGGCATCCTTGGATGGGTACTGTGGGATACAGAGGAGTTCCCCAGGCTGGGGGGTCGAGGCAGATGCTCCTGGGAGAGGTGGGGGATGTGTGAAGACACGGAGAAGTATTGTCATGCGTGAGCCGGCGGCAGTCTAAGTGGTGGGCAAACAGGTTGCGACGAGGCTCGAGAGGGAGGTAAGACAGACATTAGGTGCCTCTGTGTTCCACTGAGAGTACGGCTTTGTCGTGTGGGCAGCCCAGGCGTCCTCAAGTGTGGACACAGACACCAAGGGCTGGGAGGTAGTAAAATAGCACTGAATCACGTAAAGAGAGCGTTACTCTCCTTGTCATTTTCTCTCTGTTCTTCTAACCAAATGGAGCAGGAAGTCTTGGTCCCTAGTGTCCTTCTGAGCAGAGGACATTAGAACCCAGACACGCACAGAGGGAAGGCTGTGCGAACACAGCCCCGTCCTCTGTGGAACCGAAGGAAGCCCCGTCAGCCCTCAGCCCTGTGGTCCTCCGTGCCCGGGAGGAGGGACGCAGCCCCAGCCTCGCTGATGTCCCAGAACTGTAACGAGGATTCAAGAGGAAACGAGGAATGAAAACACCCACCAGTGACAATGGTCACGTGTAACTCTACATCGTCATCACATGCACGGGCATTGAAAGTATGGCATTTTCTTGTATTTCTTTCTCTGCCTCGCCCCCTGTTGAGAATCCAATTAAGGAGGACACACCTCCATTGCCCAAGAGAACAATATTACAAAATTGAAACCAGCTCTTAAATAAAAATCCCAGCCACAGCCCCCAGCCCGCCTGTCCCTGCAGAAATTCTCCTGTAACCTGTCTGGCTCCTGGGTGGGGGGCCCTGGGGTTGGAGAGATCGCAGGTGCTGTTCGCTCGGGGCCTGGAGAGAGGAGGCCACAGACGCCTCGTGTCAGAGAAGGAAGGTGCGGGCGGCGATTTCCTACTGAATGTTTCCTCGGGAGACACCGGGCCTGATCCCACTGCCGGGGGATTTCCCACCGCCGGGAAAATATCAGCTGAGGCTTGGAGTTATAGGCTCTGTGATGAGACCTGGGCTTCCTCGGGGAGTCGGAGATGTTGAAGAAATAGTTTTGTTAGAGTGACCGGTGCTCATGATCACTTACATTCTACCGAGAACTGAACTTAGAGCTTCCCGTGTGTTCATTTCACCCAGAAATCGCCCTCACAAATACATCCAGGATAATGTTTAACCAAATATCTGGGCACCGTGGCCCAGCCAAGCTGACACATGAAATGAACTATCCCAGCCCAGCCCACAGTGACTGGGAGTGATGAGAAACGGTGTTATCAGCGGGAAATAGGTTAAGAGACGTTCAGTGGCTCATTCAAGTAAATGTGTATGGAGTTTTCTTATCTTTTCGCTTGTCTCCCCCACCACAGGTAGGCTTCATGAGGAATGGGGTTTTTACCTATTTCTTGCTGGATCCCTACCAAATAGAATACTTCCTGGCTCATAGTAGATATTCAATAAACAGCTACTGAATGAATGATGAAGTGTCTAACCCATCTCTCTCTAGTTTCTTCTCAGAACACCTTTAAGCAGAGAACAAACGTCCCACTCCAGGCCTGCCTTTCTAGGGAACGGGTCTCGTGTCCCTGCCCCGACAGGGAGTGTGTGGGCACGCAGGTTAATGTAGCGCACACCCTTCAGGCTTCTCCACGCAGTGTCTTGCACAGAAGGCCTGGTTTGGATGCGGGAGTTGAGGCGATTCAGAGTCTGGCAGATCATGCCCCTGTTGGCTAACCCTCCTTCCCTTTCATACCTGTCTCCTCCCCCACCTCCCCGGGCCTCCTGCCACAGCTCTGGGGCTGACGCCTGCTCCTCCCAGGCTGGGTGTTAAGAGTGAGTGACAGATCTCCAACTGGGCTCCTCCCTGGCTCTGACCACGCCTCATACCTCAGAGGCTTAGCTCCAGTCCCAAGGTGTTCTGGAAGCTTCCGCAGGCTGGACCTGCGCTCTGAGTCTCTCCTAAAACCTGTGGCTGTGAACATAGCTGATGCTGTTGTCACCTACGAAACCCCCTTCCCTTCCTCCAGGTCAACTTAAACCTGATTTTGTGGTAGTTACTGGTGCCCAGATTCGAAGGGAGTATGGGACACCCCCGAGCCTCAGGAATGAATATAAGAGGTTCATACTCCCTACTTTCCAGTGACTGGTTTTGGGGTGAACATGGGCTGACCAAGGAAATGAAAGAGGAAGTCTGGCGCCCCTCTCCCGTGGGAAACGCAAAGGCTGCTGCTTCCTGCCGTTTGGGGAACTTTAGACTTGAAGCTGCTGCCGCCATTCTGTGACCCTGAGGCCACGAGCGTGACCATGAAAAGCCAACGGGGCCCAGGGTGGCGGAACAAGATTTCCCATGAGCCTGGGTTCTCGACGGTTTCGTTGAGACACCGAGTCCCTGCCCAGCCGTGAAGAGTGCCAGGAAGGGCACAGCGGGTGACCACTTGCAAGAGGGGCTGCCCAACTCTGGCCCAAGGGCCGAGCCCAGCCTTCTGCCCGTCTCTATAGATAAGGTTCTATTGGAACACAGCATGCACACCCATCTATGCATCGTCTGCGGCTGCGGTCACGCGACTGCAGCAGCGGAGTTCAGGAGCTGTGACAGGTGGCCTGGCTGGCTGAGCCAAAAGCAGCTTGGCCCCTCACAGCAGCAGTGCACTGACCCCGGTCTCCAGGCCCAGGACACAGCGCCTGGGAGCCGCGTTGAGTATATAAGGGCGATGGACTCTGGGTTCGGGTGATGTGAGTTCAAGTGCTGACTCGGTGTTTAATAGCTGTGTGACTTACGGACCATAGCTTAACCTCTCTGGGCCTCAGTGTCCTTCTCTGCACTAAGGGGGCCCCATGAGCACAGTCCCTCCTCCGGGGCTCTCGAGAACATTTGAGGAGACCCTGCATGTCCAGGGCTCAGCACAGAGGGCAGATGGGAGGATGCGATGGGATGATAGCACGCAGTGCACAGCTTGGAGTGCCGCCCACGACGGGGGCAGGTGGCTGTGACTGGGTGACTGGGGAGAAGATGGCACTTTGAGGCATGGAGAGTCACAGAAACAGTGCTGCTAAAGAACAGATAGGGTCTTCCCTCCGGAAAAGGGGAGAGAGAGGCGCAGGGAGAGCAAATGAGAGAAGAGGTGGCAAAACACGAGGCCCGGAGACATGTACTAATTAAGGACTTCATCACCAGCCCAGTGGTGTGCCAGGACGACAGTCAGTCAAGCAGATAAGGGAGATGAGTTAACATCTCCCGGGGGTGCCGGCCTGAGAGGGGCTGGCAGACAAGAGCGCAGCGGTGAAAAGGAAGCTGCCAGAAGGTGGTTTGCATGTCATTGCAATGAAGGATTTGAACTGTCTGCCACCCTGGTGGCTTCACCCTCTCTCCGTGAGGGCAGGGTCCCAGAGCCCTGGCAATGGATTCCTCTCGCTGGGCCACATGAGCTGCTGCAGGTGCAGCGAGAATGGAACCTTGGGACCACACAGGAAAGGAAATACGCAAGAGTCACAACAAAGACCTTGGAGCCCAGCGCTTACTTGCTTCTCTTAAGGCAAGTCCGAGGGTAAAGCCATCTTCAGGCATAGCTGGATCCAGATGCCAAACGTGGGGCCATCCAGAATGTGTCTCTCACTCTCTCTCTCTCCCTGTGGTGTTTCCTCTGTGCTGACTGCATCCTCAGGCATTTTCTTGCTCTGTTGTGTCGAGATGGCCCTGTCTCTCAGGCTGGGTTCCCTCAGACGCCAACACTGAGGCAGGGATTCCAGTGCGAGGGGGGTTGGGGGAAGTAGCCCCAGAAAACTCCGGCTGAAGAATGGGAAGTGAGAGGGAAGGGAAGGGAACGAGCAGGATACCCCTGAGGGCAAGTGATGTTCAACCCCAGTGGGACCTCGTTGAGACACTGCAGACCACGCCCCCCAAGGGTGGGGGGTGAGGGGGTGGGAGGAGTATAGCACCCATGTCCTGTTCCAGCAACAGGGACCTGGGGTGCTGATTCTCCAGTCCCGCCCTCGATGGGCTGAGGGCTGTTCCCAGGAGGGTGAACTCCACAGCACTTCTGTTTGCCCCACGCACGGGCTGCGAGCATCAGACAGAACCCTCGGGGGCAGGGTCTCAGTGCTGGCGAGCGTGGGAGCGGCACCGAGGGGCATGAGAGGAGACCCCAGTGGCCCCCACTTCACCCTCTTTCCCTAGATGGGCAGCAGAGTTCTGGGACTGAATCTTATGGAACCAACTTGTGCCGTATGCTCTTCCTTGAGTTAAGAGCCATAACTGAGGGAGTGGCAATGCCAATTAGAGAATGGGGGTAGTTCCCCAGTGGAAAACAGGGTGCCAGTGCTCAAGAGAGCTGAGTGAATGCTAGTCCTGCAAAGGCAGCACACACCGGTGACTTGGCTGCCCTCAGTGTTGTCGCCAAGTGACATGCCGACTTTGTCACCCTCCACACCAATGGAGACCCATAGCTTTCCTTTTGGGAGGAGAGACCATATCTGGCTTCAGAGCAGCCCCATGGGGGACAGATGTAGAAGGGGGTGTGGTTAGTCACTTTCAGTGGCTCAGCATCTCATGGAATTCACATACATACTCACACGTGTGCACACACACAGACACAGACACACATGCACTCACATTTGTATCTATTTTTTAAACAGAGGCTGTGAAGACTTGTTACATATGTTTACATGAACCTAACGGGCCAGACTCGTGACTAGCTGTGATGCTGTTGGAGCGGCCTGGGGGTTTGGAAAATGGGGAATAACCGCGGGCCCCATGCCCACATGGCACCGTTCGGGGAAGGACCTGAATAGAGAGCGCTCTGATTTCTCCTTTTCTCTCCGCACCTTGGCATGTGACACCGGGGGCCATTTCCTCACGTGGCCCTTTTGCATTAATGTAGCTGCAGTGCTTTGGAAAGGTGCCGAAGTGATGGCCATTATGCAATTTCCTTGTAAAGGTGGAGGAAATAGCAATCAGAGCATCAAAGGGGGGGATTTGTGCCACCCCCTCCCCTGTGGAAATGTCAGCGGGGGCCCTTAACCCACGGTAATTGCAAAACAAACAGAGCTGGAGTTCTTACAGAGCAGGGACTGCTGTGGAGAAGAAGCAAGGCAGTCAGCAGGGTCGGGCGACATGGAAACATTAATGCCCAACAGGTTGGATGCATTGCCTATAGCTACCTGAGAAAGGAGGCTGGACCTGCTGCTATTTGTTGTTATTGTTGTTAATCCTCACCCGAGGATATTTCTCCATTGATTTTTAGAGAGAGTGGAAGGGAGGGAGAGAGACAATGAGAGAGAAACATTGATGTGAAAGAGACACAATGATGGGCCGCCTCCCGCACACACCCTGACAGGGGCTGGGGATTGAGCCTGCAACTGAGGTACATGTCCTTGACTGGAATCAAAGCAGTAACCCTTCAGTCCACAGGCTGACGCTCTAACCACTGAGAAAACAGTCCAGGGCTGAAAACTTGTACTATTGATAATCAACCATATCAGCCTGGTGCTTCCAGGTCCCATTTGCTTATCTGTATAACAGAATAATCTACTTTTTAGGGTTATTGTGAGAGTAAGGTAGAGAGTGCATGCTAAATGCTCTGTATACCATAACAGGATTGCTAGCTGTTTCCTGATACCCATTTTCAGCTTCTTGAATAACACTGTCTTATGAGTGTTATCTAAGCACACAACTTATTAGAGTGAGTGTCACATTTCCTAGGCTCCTTTGCAGCTAGATGTGGTCATATGACTACGTTTCGGCCATGGCAGTGTAAGGGGAAGTGCCCTGGAGCAGCTGCCAGGGCTCCTCAAGAACGAGCTGGTGCCTGGCCTTTGCCCTTGCTTTCCCTTTCCTTCATCATGCTACCTGGAACATAGATGCGCCATCTTGAACCATGAGCTGGTCCTATGAATGCGGGACACGTATGGAGGAGCAACAAGATAGAAGGAGCCTGGGCCCCTGACATTGTAGTGCTCGCACCTCTTCTTCTGGATCTTGTGCTTTCTTTTTAAAGCCACTATTAATGGGGGCTTTCTCTCACTAGCCAATCCTCAATCCCCGTTCATTCACGTAGAATTTGGCATAATCACAAAAGTTCAGTCTTGCAGAAGAGCCACACATGTAGCTCACACTAAAATTCAACATCTTTATTTTGTTTATTACTAAGATTCTTTTCCTCATACTAATCCCTCCAGGTAGTGTTCAATTCCTTGTAAGGAGTATACCCTGTCTTCCCCCTTCCTGCATCCACTCCAAGATGATGTCTAGCTGAGTGGGCAGCAGGGTGTGGCTTATAGGACTTCCTGGAGGAAAGCTGCGTCGGTAAAGCCCTAGGGTAGCCTAGGACTACCTGATTGCTGCTGGCGCTGCTTACATGTACAGCTGAAGCTTGACATCTATTCTAGCATCATCTGGGACATGATCAGAGCCTGGTCCCTAAACATGACCACGTAGCAGACATCCTGAGACTCTGTGTTTGCATCTTCCTCCTCCCCCACCCCCCTTGCCCAGCAGGCTGTTCACTCCCACTCCATTGGCTCACACATCATCTGTGTTCTTTGCCCTGGAGTTCGCCACGCTGGAGCCAGGGGCAGCTTGGAAGGCTCAGTCTCTAGGTCTACAGGAGCCCCACGCTGCTGGTCACTGAGTCTGCTCGGATGTAGCTTTGTCCCCAGCTGGGACTGGGTGGCCCCAGAGGCATCTCCTCCTACAACCCCAAATGGGAAGAGTGACTTCAGTGGGCACAGTGACGTGCTGCCAAGACTCCCTTCAGGAATCAGACTCCCTTCAGGAATGGAGGACTAGAAGGCCCAAGGCCGTGCCTCCTTCCAGAGTCACCTGAACCCAATGACTGATATATCTGGGATACAAAGGCCCAGAACCCCCACCCCAACTTGGGGCGACTCTAAACAGCCACCCCAGCTACGGAGCTTCTTGTGGGGGCAGCCAAGACCTAGCTGGGATTGCCTCACAGCTCACCATTTCCCTCTGCTCAGTCCTGCTTTCCTCCCCTCCCTCTACAGGCGTTGGTTCTAAAGGAACTCCTTAATAAATATCTTTATGTGGAACCCTCTGAAAGTCTGTTTCCCAGGGAACCCAATTTGCAACAGGGCCAGACATTCCTCTTCCCTTGGTCTTCATTCTCCCTTCTAGATACCACATTCTGATTGCTTCCTTCTACTTCTTCTACCCCTGTCTTCACCCACAATCCGCTGGGACTGATGGAGCGATCTCTTCCCTCTTCTTCTGTATCACCTTTCCCTGTGAGCAGCAAGCCTCATGGCTTAGCAGTCAAGAGTCATGATCCAGACCTAGAGCAGGGCTGCCCGGAAGGAACGGGTGCCCCAGAGGGACCAGCTGTCTTCTGGGAGCTGGAATATTGGAGAAGACAAAGCCACTGCCTCCCAGAGATGCCTCCCAGAGCCTGGAGGGTCAGTGGAGAAACACCCTTGCTCCTCCCTTAGTCCCACCCTCCAGTATTTCACCAGTGTTCCCCATTGGCTGAAACTAGCAGGAAACCAAGGGAGATTGGGAAATGCAGCAATGGAAACTGGGAAATGTAGTTTGTGGGGATCAGCTCCCTGCAGTGCAGAACAGAGGAAAGGAAGGATGGGGAATAAATCTGAAAGCAAGTAGGCCAACAAGTGGCCGATGTGTTAACATGTTAAACACTATATGCAGCCAAACCAAGACATATGTTTGGGTATTTTCCACACATACAGGGTGTCCCAAAAATGTATACACACTTTCACAAATGATTTTATTACATTTTGAAAATGATATGTGTTTTAATAAACACTGCCTTTATAATTATTTAGTGTATATGCATTTTTTGGGATACCCTGTATTTGAACATAAAATTCTATGATTCCTTTATTTGCCAATTTATGATCTTATTGCCTATTATTTCCACCGACTGCTCAGAGCACATATTGGACTAAAACGACCCCCTGCACCATCCCCTTTTGTGGGACCCTTAGGGTGCTTCTACCTTTTGCCTTTCGGCCTTGGCATGGCAGTTTCTGCATTGGTTGGCACAGACGCCTCGTGACAAGCCTCTCTCAGCCTTTGTGGGGCTGTTTCATCACTGATCTCCCCAAGACATCATTCGCCCGGCAGTGGAAGTGTAACATGTTCTATGACCTGGGGCATGAGGCACCTGATGCAGGTCAGTGCGTACAGAAGGGTTTGAGGACGTAATTAGTACAGGGTGCGCTGTGCGGGCGGTGGGGTTGTGGGGTGGAAGGCTGCCCTTTGTAAGCGAGTGAGGCCCTTCTGCTGCCTTCTCTTCCACTGGTGAGACTTCGCAGCCTGCGTGGCCGGGTGGGGGCCACTCATTGCGCCTCACCCGGAGCTCCTCGCTCCTCCTCCGGCCGCCTTCTTGTTCCTTCTAGAAAACCTGGAGGGCTTCTGATGCCAGGTTCTTTAGCAAGATGAGTCAGTCGGAACAAACGCATCCTTACGTAGGCTGAGCAGCGCTGGTCGTCTTATTAGAAAGAACAAGATCTCCTCCTAATGAAAACGGGGCTCCGGTGACGCTCCACGCTGGGTGGCGGTGAACCAGGCCTCCCTCCAGGTCCGTTGCTTGTCAGTTCTGCGTGGCTGTTAGGATTCTTGTGCTCATAGGATTCCTGGGCTGAGATGTTTCTGCCTGTTCTGGGCGACAAGTCTTTGGGGCTTCGTGGAGATGGTGGGAGCGTAAGAGAGGAGGAATTTAGCATTTAGGCGGTTGCAACCTAAATTCCTCTCTGCGTGCTTTACTCGAGCCGTGATACCCGGTCCTGGCCTCTGCGGGGCGCATGTTTCTGCAGTTGCCGGAGAAATCCTCGCTTGATGGAGGAGAACCATGGCAGCGGCATCAAGGCTTGCAGAGTGCCTGTGCCTGGCCTCACAGGTAGGGACTCACTTGATCCTCACCACAGCCCCGCAAGACAGGCCACTGAGGTGGGTGCACAGAGAGGTTAGTTCACTTGGCCAAACTCACCCAGCTAGTCACTGGTGGAGTCTAAATTTGGACCAGGGCAGTCAGGCTGCAAAGCGCATTCCTAAGCCGACGCTGGCTGTGGCCTCAGCGGGCAGGCAGGCTGGCACGGGCCGCTCCTTCACACTGTGGTCCAGAAATCACCCCCTCGAGCTGGAGTCCGTGACCGCGTGGCCTCCCACATCACCCACTAGGAGGGCAGCTTCTTTTCTCATGTGGACATTGCCGGGGCCCTTCTGGCCCCATGGACATGGAGGTAGATGCAGATTTACCTGCCTCAAGTGGTTCTCGCTTCCTTTGCGAAGTGCCCCCAGCTCATAGACTGTGCTGTCAGCTCGGACCCCATGCCACAGGGCATGTCAGGGGTCAGAGGGCCCAGCTGCTGCCTGAATCACTCGTGACTTTCCAGGCAGAGTTGGTGGCTTTTGCTACAAGACTCGAGCTGGTGTTGGGCGCTCTGCCACCAGAGCTCAAGGGATGCATTCGATATAGTGCATCCCTCCCTCACCCTCGTCCCCTCTGTCTCTAGACCTGTCTGGCCTGCAGTGGGTCTCCTATCTGAATCATTCAAGGAGGATGTGAGCCTGGGATTGGGGCATGCTTGGGAGGCTTGGAGGGGCCAGGCTGTGCATGTCACAGGCCTGGAGACACCATTCGCACAGACTCGGGGGCGCTCCCCTTGAGGCTGTGCAGTGCAGCCCTGGGCAGTGGCAACGGGTGGCCGCATGCAGGGGGAGGAGAAGGCGGCCAGCATTGACCCAGTGGGATGGATGCAGACCCTGGCCTCAATGGGGCCAGCAGGGAGGGGCGGTGGATAGGGGGCAAGAAAGGAGCCTGGGGCTGTGCACGCCCCACACTGGAAAGACGGGGCCAGCATGAAGCTTTTGTCCAAGGGAACAGGGACACTGAGCAGGGCCTCCCTTTTTCACGCGATGCTGTGGGGGCTCCATGGCGGTCTCTTCCTGCATCACCACCTCTCTGTCCTCCAGCCTCCACTGTGCAAAAGACGCACGCGCGCGCACACACACACACACACGCCACAGAAGCGCACACACACACACGCCACAGAAGCACACACACACACGCCACAGAAGCACACACAAACACAGACAGAAAAGCAAACACCAAGCACACATATACATACACACCCATAATACACACACTAGCACAAACACACAAGTGTACAGAGTCATGCACACAGACACACAACCATACACACACACAAGTGCAAACAGATCACATGAACACACAGCAACACACAAATAGACATACGTACATATATACAGATAGAAGCACAAACTCAAAAGTAAGCAAATACAAACACAAAAGCATACAGAAACACACACATACACAGATACACACACACCGCAGACTACGTGAGTTCACGCAGAGAACTTGGCCCTCCAGCCTGTCCATGTCCTTAAGCTTCCAAAGCTTCTAGAGCGTTCGATCCTGAAGAAGCACGTGATGCCTGTGACCCAGGCACCAGGAGGTATGGGCACTGACATGCAGAGGGACGCTGGGCTCAGAGCATCTATGCAACTAGGTCTGAGGGAGCAGGCAGGGCATAGCATGCGGGGAGGGGGTGCAGTTCTGCCCAATAGGGAGAGCACCCCACCTTGGAGCCAGACAAACCAGGGGTCCAATCCTGAATCTGCCACTTGCTGGCTCAGGGTGACACTATGTAAAGGGGAGACACAGCCAGCAATATGTCCATCCCAGTTACCCCCCCACCCCGACCTCACTGTGGGGCTGGAGGAACCTGGCCAGTCGCTAGGACACCATCGTCCCATCCGGAGGCTGTTTTTACGTCCTCACCTCTACCCCAAAGCCCGGAGAGAGGATGGACAGCAAGGCTTAGGAGTGAGGGGCGGAAAAGCCAGAGACGAGGCCATAGCCGGGGTCAGCTGGCCCTCACCACCCCCACAGGCTACCTAACATCTGGACTGTCACTTGGGGGACTTTAGGGGGAGAAAATGCTACGGATCTCTTCCAAACACCGTCCTACATCCCAGAGCCCATTCAGATGTGGTTACGCTTTGGGGGCAGAACTGAGTTTGAGTCCCAGTTCTAGAACTTTCTGGGTTCTTATATGTCCTCTTCAATATCCCTGAACTCAGCTGCCCAGCTGTCAGATGGGCACCGTGATGTCTTCTGCACGGGGTGTGGTCAGGGACTCGCTGGGCACCGAGCAGGCAGCTGTCCTGCTGCTGGTGTTGTTATTATATAATGAGCCGAAGGAAGGAGCAAACACTCTGGGGGCGAGAAGCCCGAGGCAGGAAGATGGGCACTCTAGGCCGCGCTGTGTCTCCATGTCGCTTTGTGGCCAGCTGCTGTGAGACCTACGCCTTGGGTGAATTTCCTCAATTTCCTGGTGTCTCTCTCTGCCCCGCGGTCCCTCCCCCTTCCTCCAGCCTGAAAGGGTGAGGCTAGCGTACCACTGGGGTTAGCAGGAGGCACAAACTGGATTAGATGTTAAATCAATTTGGCCTTCCTCCCCAGGGGCGGCCCAGGCGGGTTCCACATGAATAATGATTTGTCTGAGGCAGCAAACTGGATTATTTGATCAAAATGGGGAAAAAACAACTCATGTTCATTTTTTAATAATGGCTTTTGCATCCAGTCTCATCCGAGCTGGGCTCGGGCGGGGGAGGGCAGGGGTGGCCGGCGGGAGGTTGAGCTGGAAAAGAGACCACAGCCAAATGCTCCGTCCTCATCCTCCGAGGCTCCCGGTCTAACCTCGGGAGAAAGTGGGGCCGCCGACTCCAGCCCCTGAGAGTGGCTCCAGGTCTGCACATGGCTGAATAAAAGCCGAAAGAATGGGAATATTTATCTCGAGTTTTGCGGCTCGACATGCCCTGCCCTTATCTTTGCGTGTGTTATGGCTCATTTATTCTTACTGGGGAGTAGGCCCTACAACTCCGTTTGCAGATGAGGACACCGAAGCTTCTAGAAGGGGGTTTTTCTCATGCGGGACTGTTGGCATCTGGGGCAGGATGATTCTTGGTTGTGCGGGGCTGTCCTAGGCATCACAGGGTTTTAAACAGCATCTCTGGTCTCTACAAATGAGATGCCGGGAGTATCCCCCCAACCAAGGGGACACAACCCAAACTATCTCCAGCCGAGTGTCGGGAGGGACAGAATTAGTGCGGATTGATTGACACTTGAATAACCTATCTAGAGCAGAGGCTGCGGACCGGCGCGGAAATTGTGCCACACGGGCCTCCCATGAACTTGTCAGGTTAGGTATGCGGCCCTGTGTCATCCATGGCCTCTGAGGAGTCAGGCGACTTGTCCAGGGAGCTGTGGCTGGACATGGGGGGCACAGTCTCCGGCTCTAACATCTGCATAGACATTGGGGAACCTTTTTTCTGCCAAGGGCCATTTGGATATTCATAACATCATTCTCGGGCCATTGAAAATTATGGCCTTAAAAGTTAGCCTGCTATGTTAGGTCAGACATTTAATTAACTCACCCCTAGTGCCTTGGCAGGGCCAGACCATACGGCCCGCGGGCCGGACGGTCCCCACCCCTGGTGTACATTGACTTGACCGATGAGATGTCATAGGTGAAACTGACATGGTAAAGGGAACACAGAACTCTTTGTACTATTTTTTACAATTTCTAGTCATCTTAATAAAAAAGGTTTTAAAACTAATTTAAAGCTATGTTATATATTTATATATGTAATATATATATATATAAATTGATCACCTACTATGTGCCCAGCCCTATGCTACACCTTAGGAATAGAATGAAAATAAAGTGGCCATAAACCCTGGCCTCGTGGAAATTCATCTCACACGAAGGTCTGCAAACCATGGCCCAGGCCAGGCCACCCAGCTGCAGCTCTGTTAGTGGTTTCATTGGCTCTCCTCATGCCCCTGTGTTCACAGACTGCTCGTGGCTGCTTTCACGCTAACTCAGCCGAGTTCAGTAGCTGCAACAGACACCGTGTGGCTGGTAAAGCGGAAGATATTTCTATCTGGCCCTTGACAGAAATCATTTGCTGCCCTCTCCCCCCCACACACACACACAAAACAGTCTGCTAGGGAGGCCGCAGCAAAGCATCCTAGACTCAGCAGCTTAAACGGCAGAAAGTTGCCGTCTCACAGCTTTGGAGACCAGAAGTCCAGGGTCAAGGTGTGGGCAGGCTGGATTCTCCTGCCTCTCTCCTCGGCTAGTGGGCGGCTGTCTTCTCCCTGTGTCTTCACCTGCTCCCTCCGTGCGCCTGTGTCCTAACCTCCTCTTCAAGGGACCACTCGTATTAGATGAACACCCACCCTCATGACTTATTTTAACTGAATTATCTCTTTCAGGATCCCATCTCCAAATACAATCACATTCTGGAGTTCTGGGGGGTGGGGCTTCACCCTATGAAATTAGGGGGAGACACAGGTCAGCCCCTCACAGCCCTGGTTTCGTGGGGATGGAGCTCGCCAAGGCTGGCGTGCACTCGACAGGACGTGCCCAGCACTCAGGGGGGAAACAGGGTGTCAGGCTGACGTGGAGGTGACGTCTTCACTGGCTGAGAGGAGGAGCTGGCGTTTACCAGGCAGTGGGTGGCCTATCCCCACAGCCGCACGAGCCAGCGTGGACAGTGCGGGCGTGTGGGACACCCTGCTCTCGGGACCTGCTGCGTGCTGGAGCTCCGAAGCCTTTTGCGCTGCCCTCCTGCCTTCGGCTAAGGAAGCGCCAACTGAAGAGCAGAGGGAAGAGCCCAAGGAATCATTCCTCGGGAGGCAAATGCTTGCGGAGGAGCTGGCCCGAGAGGCGGGGCGAGCAGAGGCAGGTCTGAGGATCAGGGATTGGAATTTCTCCTCCAGCCTCAGCCCCAGCAAACAGGCTGGAACCCAGCCTCCTCCAGCACATGGGAATCCCATCATCTCCCTGATGTTTAACAGCTCTGACAGCCAGTGTGGCCGGGAGCACAGGCCCAGGGAAGCTCTGCCACAGCGGCCGTCCCGCCAGCAGGGCCTCTGCATGTTGCTCCCAGGAACCATTAGCTGCACCTAAAAAAGGAAACAGCAGCCTCTCTTCCAGGCTCCCCAGCCTGACCTCCCAGGAGCCTGGTCCCCGACCAGCCGTTCACATCAAGACTCTACCCAAGCCCCTGTCACTGACCCAACACAGGCTGGGTGTTGTTGTTTTTCTGAGGGGGGTTCTTCCTCTACCCCCCTTCTCCTCGCCTCCTGCCCCTGGATTCTGGCATTGGTTCAATGCCACGACTATAAGAGTCTGAGGCTGGATTCTTTTGGCTGAGCAAACTCAACTAAGGATTTTGTCAGCTAAGCTGGAAAAATATTTCATCCCTACTTCAGAAACGCCAGCCCCGCCTGACAGCTGATCGGATTCCGTGTGGGAAAATCCTGTTCCACCTGATGTATTGGATCAAACGCATCCTGGACCTGAGAGTATCTCTTTCTGCCATTTGGGGATTAAGGTTTTCTACAGCTCTTTCATTCACAGCGTCTACATCTCATCCACGAGACAGCACTGCCCCATAAATCAGGCTGCGGGGGACAGTCAAGGTCATGAATCTCCTTAAACTTTTCCCCGGGCCCCCCCTCCCCAGCCACAGCCACCTGGGGCTGCGGTCACATGGCTCACAGGCAGTGACCCTGGGGAACGTCCGGCGGCAGTGAGCTCATCCCTCCTGCTCGGTCAGCCCGGGCAGCTCTCTCAACCTGCACCGAGGAGGCTGGGGAGCTGGTATTCAGTGAGCATCTACTTGGTGGCAGGCACAGGATTCAGACATGTTGCCTAGGTCACCACACCCTGCAAGGCAGTTGCTGTGATCCTGCCCCTCTTGCAGACGAGGAACCTGAATTCAGAAAGCTAAACTAAGCATGCTGGAGCTGGCCTTGGCCCTTAAAGGTCATGATCTCATAGATGCGGTCATGTCCCCTCCCTTGCTTTCTTCTTCCCTCCATTCATTCATTCATTCATTCATTCGGTGGGAGTTGATTGCTGAGTGCCCGCTGTGTGCCAGGAACTGATTCAGACATGAGGCTCCCTAATAAGGTGAGTGGGCATGGCCCCCACATGCTCAGAGAAGCTCTTGCCCTTGCCACGCCCCCTTCCTGTGGGGTCGATGAGACCATGATGCCCTGAGAGCTGGTGTGTGGTCTGGGGATACAAATAATATTGATGATGATAACCATACAGCTAATACCTGTAGTAAAATTAATGAGGAGGAGCCCAGCCAGTGTGGCTCAGTGGTTGAGCATTGACCTATGAACCAGGAGGTCACGGTTCGATTCCTGGTCAGGGCACATGCTCCGATTGCAGGCTCGATCCCCAGTAGGGGGGGTGTAGGATGCAGCCAGTCAATGATTCTGTCTCATCATTGATGTTTCTTTTCTCTCTCCCTTTCCCTTCCTCTCTGAAATTAATGAAAATAAGTTTTTAAATAAATTGAGGAGGAGGCGGAGGCAGGTCCTCCTTAGCAAAATGGAAACAAGACTCTGTATCGGTGGTGAAATGCGCATTTAAAATCCCGGGACATAGGATGTGTCGCTGTCAGCGCTGCCTCCCATTGAAGAGGTTCCTGAAGGAGTGCTGAGGCTCGAACTCGTTCACGTCTATGCGACGCCTCCCGGGCCCTCTGTGCGTCCCAGCTCATGTTTGTGTGCTGACTGTGGGGGAGCGGAGGTCTTCCCAGGTGCTGGGGCTGGTAGAGGGTCCGGGCCCTTTAGCTTCTCATTCATCTCCTCTGCTGGGGCTCACACGGGACACTGTCATCCTGCCCTGGCCTGTGGGATCCCCCCACCTCTCTCTGCCCTGTCTGCTGTCAGAGGCCCCACACCGGACAGAGGGGCAGCGTCCACTGGGACCTGCTGGACCCAAGGGCCAGTTACCTGTGAGGGTGGGGGCACTGGAGTTCTCCCCTGGTGCCCTCCCAAGACCTTGGGCAAATCTCACAATATCGCTCAGGATCCAGGCACAAAGCGAAGATCTGCCCCGACCCAAGTCAGGATAATGTGGGGAGAAGTTAATGACCAGCCCATCTGCAAAGATGGCGGCAGGTACAGGGGACATAGCAAAGGGCCGTCAGAACCTGGGCCGGGCTGGCTGTGCCCACAGAGCCACCCAGCAGGAGCCGTGACCTTTGGTGCAGGGACCACTGGTCTGCGATGACCCCGCAGAAAGGGAGCAGGGGACTAAGTGCGTAACCTGGCTCTCCTTCCCCCACCCAGCCTCTCTGATCGGCCGGTATCCCAGGCCCAGGCCAGCCAGAGCCGGGGAGACAGGGGTCACCACAGGGACACCTCCAGGGCTGAAAGCTGAGCGGAGAAGGCTGGACAGTGGTTGGGAGGGGCAACCAGCAGCCGTCCTCTCTGCTCCTCCATCCCACCTCTCACGAATGGAGCCCTGGTTGCACACCTTCGTTCGCCCTGGAGGCCGAATGTGTCCTCTGTAGAGATGACGTGTAAGCGACAACCTCCGGGACATCTGTAGTCGTTCTCTCTGTGTCAGGTGGGGGCGGTAGGTCCAGGTCCCTACTTCCGGAGCCGCTTGCTCATCCTTTGGGCTGAGCTCCCAAAACCCTCCAAAAGGGTTGGCACGGTGTGGATGGAATATCCGCAGGTCACCCCACGGGCACACCCGCCGCCTCTACAGATTCCCTCCGCTGACCTTGCCCCTGCGTCTCCAGCTCCCACGTCCCTCCCTGACGTTAAAGTCAAGTTCATACTACCCAGTGTCCCTCTTATCGAATCCCATTAAGCGCGATAAATTGAACTTAGAAAGCAGTGCCCGGGTTAGGCTATGTCAGAGAGAATGGCCACAACGGAGCATCCAAAATGTCACACTGAGCTGGACACACTTCTCCCTTCCTTCAGGACCTCTCACTTCTGCTTAATTTTTGCCATTTCCCTTGGCATTTAAACCTACCTACCTACCTATCTCTCTCTCTCTCTCTCTCTCTCTCTCTCTCTCTCTCTCTCTCCATGTGGAAATGACTATCTCTCTGTCCTCTGTGCCACCACTTCACCACTCACTTCGGGTCCCGGCTGCCTTAGGCACTTTAGCGCCAGGGTTCGAGCATGGACTTGGGCCTGGGAGAAGCTCTGCTGTAGGAGCACAATAAGATAATGATGTAAAACACTGGACACAGTCCTGGCAGGAGTGAGCGCACTCATGTTATTGCCATTCCTTCCCAAAGTGTCGCGTACACTGAGAGCCTCACAGCCCTCACCCTCAAAATCCAAAATCTAGGCCCTTCCACTAAAATAAATGCAGGAGCTGATAAACGCATCCTCACTCTGTGGGAAATAAAGAAAACGGAGACTGAACAAACAGAAGACATTGCTGCCATCTCCCTGGGTAGCCCAGTCCAGGGGAGCAAAGGGCTCTGGGAAAATGCAGGGAGAGGCAGTTCTCATCCTTCCTGGAGGGTGGAAGCTTCTGCGAAGGGATGTCAGTGCTGCAGGTAAAAACCCACAGAACATTCCAGACGGGTCGGCGTGCCTACAGTGTGCAGGTCACCCTCCTGGGACCCGAGGGGACTGAGAAGGGCAGAGAATGATCCAAGAGCACCATGTGTTTACGCATTTGTTCAAAAAACAAATATTTGAGGGGTCATTGCTGTGTGCCAGGCGCTGTTGTAGGTGCTCGGTAGGGCTAAAGCAATGAACCAATCCGATAAAAATACCCCACCCCCTGCAGCTTACAGACAGACAGTAATCAAAAGAAATCATCACCGTTGACGGTGGGTCTAGGAGGCCAAAGGTGCCGCCAGAGACGTCCATGTCTGAATCCCTGAGACCCGTGAATACATTCGGCTCCACGGCCAAGGGGAATGAATGGGGGTTGCACAGGGAATTAGGTTTCTAGGCCACTAATCATTAAATGGGTTGCCTGGCTGGTGTGGTTCAGTGGTTGAGCATCGACCTATGAACCAGGAGGTCATGGTTTGATTCCTGGCCAGGGCAATGCCTAGGTTGTGGGCTCAATCCCCAGTGGGTGTGGGAGGGGGGAGGGCATGCAGAAGGCACCTGGTCAATGATTCTCTCTCATCATTGATGTTTCTCTCTCTCTCCCTCTCCCTCCCTCTCTGAACTCAATAAAAATGTATTAAAAAAAAAAAAAAGAAAAGGAGCCAGCTCGGTAGTGCACGTATGTAGGCAGGGGAGACAGCAGTGATAAAGATGGTGGTCAGAAAAGGCCCCTCCGAGAAGCTGACATAGGAACAAAGTGACTAGAAAGCCAAGTCAATATCTGGAGGAAGGGCTTTCCAGGAAGAGGGAACAGTGAGCACAATGGCTCAGGGGCAGGTGTCTGCTGTGTGCAAGGAAGAGCAAGGAGCCTGGCTGGTAGGAACAGGGGTTGATGCCAGATGCTGATGGGCACCCAGGTCAGGAAGGACTCGACTTCCACTCTGACTCTAAAGCAGTGGTTCTCAACCTTCCTAATGCCGCGACCCTTTAATACAGTTCCTCATGTTGTGGTGACCCCCAACCATAAAATTATTTTCGTTGCTACTTCACAACTGTAATTTTGCTACTGTTATGAATCATAATGTAAATATCTGATATGCAGGATGTATTTTCATTGTTACAAATTGAACATAATTAAAGCATAGCGATTAATCACAAAAACAATCTGTAATTATATATGTGTTTTCCGATGGTCTTAGGCAACCCCTATGAAAGGGTCGTTCGACCCCCAAAGGGGTCGCGATCCACAGGTTGAGAACCACTGCAAAGGAAGCCATTGAAGGGCTTTGTGCCGGCCAGAGATGGGCTGTGGTTTGCCCACTGACAGGACCCGTCGGGCTGTTCTATGAAAACGAGCCGGAGGGGGGAAATTGGGGGCCATTGCAATGACACAGCTGAGAGATGATCATGGTTTGCACTGGACCGGAGCAGCTGTGGTTCTAAGAAGCAGCCAGAACCATGTGGATGGTGGCGTGATTGACCCGCAGGGGCCAAGGCGGGACGCGGCAGAGCTTGTGGCTCGACAAGAACCTGTAGCTTGAATTCTTCATGACCTGGGTATCTCCCAACTTCCCTCCATTCCTTTCCATGCATCATTCAGCCCCCTCCCCCCTGCAGCCTTGCTCCAGGCCTCGGAGGGGAACTGCTTGCGGGGGACCATCGTGGAGTCCTAGGGTGTCCATCAGGGGCAGACACCCTTGCTGGACCACTGGCTGCTGTTTGCACGTGTAAAATCTAGAGGGGCTCGGGCATTTATCATTCTGCCAGCTCGCCGGTCAGCATCTTCCTGAGGCCCGTGGCTGTCTGCACCCTGCACTGCGGGAGCTGCATCAAGGAAATACATTACAGGAGAGGAGCGGGAGGCCAGGGGACCGCTGGTCAGCTCCCTCCCTCTCAATTATTTATCGCTCGTAATTTCCAGCAAATCGCAGGCTGTTTATTGGTGATCATCCATTATTGAAGCACTTCCTAGGGCCTGGGCCAGGTTTTCGGGAGCTGGAGCCGGGGCCTACTCTTGAAAGCTGTTAGACAACCCCCCAGGGAGACCGGGGTCTCCGGAGTGGCTGGTCATCCACGGAGGATACACCTTTTAATTGTTGGCTTTTGCGGGAGCCTGGGATTGGTCGGGATCCAGCGTGCGGTTTACCATGGGTAATTGACAGAGCCCTGACGTTTTCGGAGCACGTGTGTGTGTGTGTGTTAAGTTGCCTGGTCTGTGGGGATGACTGTGGACTCCCCTCCTGCCCCCATGGTTGTGAGCTTTTTGCTGCCCAGAGGAGGTGAACCATGCTTGGCCTGCATTCCTTCGATATGGCTACTGGAAGTATATAAATGTGGCTCCTCCCAGCACTCCCTGGGCCAGCAACTTGGCAGGCAAGTGGAAAGGACGGGAGGTCTAGGCCAGTATATTCACCAGAGGGTTTCCTCACGTCCCAGTGAGCAGTCCTGTCAGCCAGCCAGCAGCCCGGGATCACCTTCTACCTCTGGCTCCTTTCCCCCTTTCCCCACAGCATATCCTAGCTCTCCGTCCCATCAACAAACCCCTTTGTTCCCACGCCCCACATGTATCCAGGGGGGCAAAAGTAGTCTGTCGTTGTGAGTCCGTGAAACAGAGTTTATTCTTGTATTATTATTTATTAACTCTTGCATTCTTTTCCATACAAACAACTGTAAGCCGACTTTTGCCCACACTGTGTAGATATATATTTCACATTTTGCCATGTCTCTACCTTTCTGCCACCATTCCTCTGTCCGGAGATGCCACCACTCTGTCACCAGTCATTCGGGTGACAGCCATCGCCCCTTCCTGACCTACTTGCTTCTACTCGGGGCCCCTTCTAATCAATCCATTCTCTACCCTGCAGCCACGCAGCCAGAGCCAGAGGTCTATCTCTCCATGACTCAGTTTCCTCATCTCTAGAGCAGAGCTGATAATAATACCCACGCAACGCGTCCCACGGCTTTAAGAATCGACTGGTTCGATACAGGGGAAATGCTAGCAGAGTGCCTGGCTTGCAGCGAGCGTTCAGTAAATGGGAGCTGTCATCACAGCCCGGGTTATGGATCTCCTCCTGCTGCTTATCTTGGATTTTATTGCCCTAGACTTTGCCCTCCTCTCCAGAGGAAGCCACAGGCATGAAGCATTAGCGAGACAAAAGCCAAAACATCCAGCAACCAGAAAGCAGCAGCCATGTCCTTGCTCTGAATGAAGGCAGACGCCCCTCGGAATAGCGATTGATGAACGAGGATCTGTGTTTGGAAATTCCTGTGTTTGTTTGTGTCTGGATGAGCTCACTGGTTGCTGGTATATTCCATTGAGCATCATACCTAACTGTGCCCGATGGGAGGAAAAACAAGGTGTGTGTGTGTGTGTTCACATATGTTTGAGAAGTCTCGGTGTAACCATGTTACACAGCTGTCTTCGCTGCAGGACTTCTCAGGACCTTTAATAAGCTAATGTGTGTTAGAAGTCTCCACGAGGGAGACACTGAGTGCTGGGATTCCAGACTGACTTGGCCGTGGGACAATTGTGCTTTTGGGACATCTATTAAACACCTACTAATGACTCACCAAACTAGACTTCTGCAAGGCAGACCTGGGGAGCCTCTGTTGTCGATCAGACCGGCTGCCTAAGAATGAACGGGGACAGGAGGCGCTTCATCATCCGTTGCCTGGTTCCATTCCATCACACCTCGCGGCTCGGCTGAAGTTTTCATCGGGAGCTGGATTCCTCCAGGGCCCCGAACTGTTTTGGTACCAGATGGGCCGGGCTTCATCAGCACGACGGAGCAGGCACTCGCTTCCAGGAGAAACTCTGATTTACAGACTCCAGGGTGCTCGGTGGGACCTCAAAACACACCTCTGGAGTCAAGGAATGAAGAAGTGATCGATGGCGGCTGATACCCTTCCCAGTGTTTTTTCTCTTCCTAAATCATATGGGCTCCTTCTGGGTAAAAGTAAAATCTAATTACTTCAATGTGTCTGGGTTTCAGGCACATCTCTAAAACGAAAGTGTTAAGCAAGATGTTCTCCTAAGAAGACCTTCGAAAAGAATGCTCCAGCCACGTTTCAAAGGCCTAGGATGGTTAAAACAAACATTCACCTTCATTTTTCTCATTCATACCAGAGAGAACCTGTAGGGGTTTGCTTCGCAGAGCGAGGCTCACTGAATAACTCCAAGACTAATTAACTCCCAGGAATATTCCGATTGTTTTAGAGACCTTTTTAATGCCCGCGTAATTTAATGTAAAACGCAAACTCCATTAGCCAAATTACATTCGACTCTTAAGGCCAGGCGAGGAAGAAGACTAATGAAATTCTTCCTTGAGATTCTTCTCTCTGATCCCTCCCATGTGTACATGAGAACCTACATGTTGATTGCAAAGGCCTGCGTCTTCACGTTTGGTTGGGTCTGGGTCTATATATACTCAGCCTATAATGCAAAAATGCCTGTGGAATTGCAAACACAGCTTTCCACATCTTCGGGTAAGATAGCTTTATCCTAGATTGGAAAATATAACCCCACCCAAAACTTAGCATTGATAATTGATAGGTAAGGAGAATACTAATTCAAGAATTAACTAATTGCTTCTTTTTCCAATTAGCTGATCTTTCTTCATTGACTGGAATCCTACTAAGTTTCCACTTAATCATGTATTGATGGCAAATGATATTCTAAGTGGCCTAATTCATTGCTAAGAGATCTTTGACAAGCGTCCTCTTTAAACTCCCATGCATTCCCCCAGGTCAAGCCCGTATCCCTTGAGAAATCTGGGCCAACATTAGAGGAGATGATTCTCTCAGAGTTTCCTGAATACACACAAATGAATGAACTGGGGGTAACAGGATTGGGTGTAGTCACACAACCATACACGTAAGCGTAAGAGCCCCTCGTGTTGCCACTCAGCCCTCACATCTTCCACTGTGGTTTTCAGTATTTCTGGGTCGAACATTCCTGGAGGTTATCTCGTTTTCCTCAGCATGTTCAGGAAGTGTGTTAGCGCTGACCTATGACTCAACACCTGCTCATTCTTCCCCAAGGCGAGTGCCCTGGGCTGAGCCAGGACCTGCGAAGACCAGAAGGGATGGGGCCCACCCAGCAGCTCGACTGCCTTGAAGACATGTCTGAGTCCAATGTCATGACTCAGAAAGCCCCCGTCCTGGGCCCATGGGTTGACGGGAAAGCCTCCTTGCTCGTGCATGAGCATCTCTTCTTCATGGTCTTGGTTCCTCCCCCTCTTGGCCCTGCCCAGCTGCCTGCGTGGATGCCTCACTCCTTTGTTAGGGCTCCATCCCATATTTTGAGACCTTCTGCACGTCTGGCCGTATGGGAGTCAACCACGGGCTCCAAGCGATGAACCCAATGTGGTCGGTGTCCTCGAAGAATCCACAGCCTAGTGGGGAAGTCACAAATTTTAAAAGGTGACCATCAGGCGACGTGCTGTGGTCAGAAAGAGAAGTAAACAGAGTGTGTTGGGAACCCAGCAAAAAGCGTCACTAACTCACTAGGGAGAGTTTGGAATGGAATGGGGAAGCCCAACAATTAATGGGACATTGGACTCAGGCTTTGAGGGTTAAGTAGGAGTTTTGCAAGGAGGAGTCCTCTGTGCAGACAGAATGCCATGTACAAAGGCAAACAGATATGATTTTCCCAGTCCCAGCCATTGGTGCAGGGGTGAAGACAAGGTCTAAGTTGGACCATTGAAAAAGTGAATCCCAAGACTCATGCAGGAGATACTTTTCTCCTGTATGGTCTGGGGTGAATAGGTGAGGCCTAGAACTCTTAGAGCTCTTCTCCTCCCTTTAAAGCAGACCGCAGAGTTACCGGGGGGCTGTTATGAGGTGTCTGACGCACAGAGTCAGACCATGCCCTTGTCTGCGCTGCTGGATCGAGCCTTACTTGAAGCCCATGTGCATCCTGACTTCTCCATTACATGGGTACTGCTATTTACTGTTAAAATACTCTAAACAACAGGCAGGCTGGACCTCTCCAGGGACATGCAGGGGAGATGGAGCGTCACTCTGGCACAGAGAGCAGCAGGTGGCAGAGGGTATGCAGCGTGGAAACACATGAACATAAGAGGAGAGCTGAGAGGAGTGAGGAGTAGAAGCACAAATAGAGAAAGGAGAACCTGCAGAAGAGACATGTATATGCTCAGGCCCAGTTCTGAACGGCCTTCTGTTCCCACCGTGGCAACTGGGCCTTTCTCCCCTGGGTAACGGGGAGCCATGGAAGGCTTTGCGCAGGAGAGTACCAGGAACGGGTCGCGTTTCAGCACCAACGGGCACCTGGACGAGGGCGGGCCGGGCAGGTGGCTTGGCGCTTCTTCCTCCTGCCACGCTCTGCTCCCTGCCAGGTGCCGCATGCCACCCACTCGTAAGAAGAAGCCGATTCAGAATATATTTTATCGATTCTCCTGGCCTGCAGCACCTTGCCCCACGGAGAAGCGTTCCCCCAGTCCAGCCACGCAGGCTGGCGTGCCAGCCTGCCTCTTCTCTCAGCAACAGTTCGGGGGACACCTGGTATGGAAAGTGAGGGTGCCTTCCCGTCCGCAAGGTCAGGAGAGTGACGGGAGGCCCCAGGAGTGCCTTTCCGGAGATTTCATTTCCCATCCAGCAGCGTGAGGCGGTTTCCTGCTCTAAATATTTAACGTGATGCCTTCGCTGCGGCCTCCAGGGGACGAGAACTTACACGCTGATGTTTACGAAGGGGGAGGGCGGCGAAGCCCCAAAGACACACACTCAGACAAATCCAACCCAACAGCCTTAATCCCACCCCCGCTCCCAGAACCGGGGAGCACCGTGATTTATGGCTCCGCTCGCATCGCAGAAGGGAAAGGCTCTCCTCTCCCTAAGAGGGGCTTTGGCTAAAAGAAGCAGCTTGGCCGAGCTTCCTTTGAAACCAGAAACCCCACTCCCTTTTCCCTGCCAGGCTCTGAGGAGCGGGGGAGAGGGCTACAGGGACCCCTTTAACCCCCGCCCCTGCGGGAGGACCCTGGGGAAGTAGATTCGCCTCATGGGGAGAAGGGAGACTCTTGCTGCAGCTGGGAAGGGAGATGGTTTTGTATCTTCTTTAGGGGAATCTGGTTTGTGGGTGTGTGTATGTGTATGTGTACATGTGCAATGGGTGCGTGTGTTGTGTGCACGTGTGTATGTGTGTGTGCATGCTTGAATCTCATGCAGTTCTTTTCTAAACTGAAGGCTCTAGCAATTTTGGAGCACCTGGCACGGTGCTGAGATCTGTGGCTTATCACAACCTTTCTCCCGGCACATTTTCTGGGGACAAAGGAGCAAAACTGAAGTCACTTTTAGTGTAGCAGTAAGTGGGGGGCGGTGACGGTCTGAGCTGAGTGGGGGGACCTGTTGAGAAGAGATGGGTGTGGGGAAGCTGACCAGTCCTCCTGAGAGAGGGTGGTGGTTTCAAGAGAGGACGGTCTTAAGAAATGGGGAGTGGTTAGCAGAAGTGATACTTAAAATGTTTGACAACCAGGATGGTGCAGAGACAGGCCCGTGGGGATAGAGATCGGCTGTCAGGAACCAGAGCGATTGTACCCGTGCACCCAGCCACGCCAGCACTGTGTACCGGGAAGTAATCTGTTGCCTAATGGGATAAGAGTAGTATTTGACTCAAATGAATCTAGAATAATGTCATATTCTCATGATTGTAAAAAAAAAAAAATTATGAACTACTAGATGAGAAAACTTTCTAACAAAGAAAAAAAGAAAAGCTTACCAGGCTGTCAGGAGGGTTTTAGGGGCTCAAATGAGTTAGATTCAACAAAGATCAACCATGTTGTTGTTGTTTTCTAAACTGCAGGACTTCTCGCAGCCTTTAACATGACAATAGGCATTACAAATATCTTTAAGAAGGTAGGCAGTCAAAGCGTGTGACACTGCTTGAGCTCATTTGAACACAGAACTTGTTTTTGAGGCACATCTTCTAGAAGTAATGGCACTATTTTTCTGGCAAGGGTGAGGCTATTTCCTGAGGAGCTTTCTCAGGAGCTGGAGTTCGCCGTCCGTGGAAGTCCTAACCTAGAGCAGACAGGCCTGCGGGGCTTTCTCCTGGCAGATCTGGGGATCGGATGCTGGATGTTGGATTAGGTGAATTCAGGGGCCGTTCACACCCTGGGATTCACAGACCCAACAGGACCCACAGGAAAGCAGGCCTTCTGAGCTTCCCACTGTCGCCTCCTTATCCCACAAAAGGCATTCATTCTCCTTCTCGACCTGCGTCGCTCTTCTCTCATAGCTACCACTCGAGGTTATCAATATTATTATTGGCAGTAGTTAATATTTATAAAGTGCTTACCACATGCTGGGCACCGTGCCAGGGGCACACATACTTCATCTCACTTAATCCTTTCAACAAAGTGACAAAGGGAGCTATTATTATCTTCAGTTTACACCTGAGGCTCAGAGAGGTCAGTAACGGGATGAACGTTCTATGGGTAGTAACTGAAGAAGGGCCGAGAAACAGCTGCCTGTCTGACTCTGGAGTCCATGGCCGGCCGGGGCGGCAGCCCTAGAGTCAGCATTGCTCTCTGGGGTCAGGAAAAACATTGGACTTGATTTACAACTATGACTCTACCATCCACTTGCTGTGTGACCTTGAGCCAATTCCTAACCTCCTTGGACCTCAGTTTTCTTAGTCACAAGTGTAGCTGGCCAAGCAGTTGTGCTCTTAGGTTGTATTAAAAGGGGCTTAGGGGGCATATTCTAACATGTTCTATTCATCCATTCGTTACTTATCCAGCCATGAATTCAATCCCACCCCTTCATATTTAATGTTGTTATTATTTATGGATATCTCTGAGTCCAGGCCCATCTCTGGCTCTGTAAAAACAAACAAACAAAAATCCTCATTGTGTGGTAAGTCACTTCTCAGTGCCTCAGTTTCCCCATCTAGAAAATCAGAGGCTAAATGTACCTGCCTTCCAATTCTGACCTGCTCTAAAACAGTGTTTCCCAAAGTGGGTGCCGTGGATCACCCGCATCCACAGAATCACCTGAAATGTTTATTCAATAAATATTTCTGAGCCTCACTCCGTTTTCATGTCTGGGCTGCGATTTTGCATTTTTAGCAAGTTCTCCGGTTGATCAGCATGCCCATAATTTGAAAGACTGGTCCTGAAGTGGTAGTTCGAGGACCACATTTCTCAAAGCAACTTTGTCAAATAGCAGCTCCTTTGCTCTGCTAAAGGGTGCATGGCTGTAACAAGTGGGAAGGGTTAATAATCTAAACCCCTCTTGGAGATTTGCAGCAGCATTAGCATATTAAAGGCTCTAAGAAAACTTTAACTGAAGATTTGTATTTGATGATGGAGAATTTGCATAGCCTCCTACCCCTCAAGCCCTCACCCTGGCCTCCTAAGAAACATGCTAGGAAATTAGTGTTCTGCAGAACACCACTGAGAAGAAGAAAAAAATCTAGGTGATTGATATAAAATGCATTCACGGGGCCTCAGTGTTAGAGCTCAAGAAATAGTAATTGGTCGATTGCCCAATAATGGAAGTAAAAAAATAAGTGGATTCTAGCTTGAAAGGTGTGTTGGGGAGTTAATGGGCGCCCACACACCCCTGTTGGAAGCTCTCCGAGGGTGCACTTAGGAACTCCCCAAAATAGCACCCTTAATCCTTTGCTCCTGACTCAGGCCAGGGGCAGGCGGTGGCTCGGTGATTCAGCCGAGAACCCTGTTGAAACTGTCGACTCTGCCATCTCGCCTCCGTGATGGCGCTGAAGTCAGGGTTTCGCTCCTCTCCCAGGCACCCGCGTTGAAAGAGCTCAGATTAGCTCTGTGACTCATGCGTTTACGCTGCCACTTAGATGTGTTATTCCAGCCCGGAGCCCAGGTTGGCTCCACCGCGTGTGAAATTCCCCAACGCTCCCCGGCCCCCGCCGTCAGGCCCGGGCAGAGTAACCTTCTCATACCAGCCCTGGACCTTGCAGCTCAGTTCCAACATGGACACCGGCTGCTCTGAGTCATGGTGATGCAAGGCCAGCTGCCCATTCTCCCTGTGCCCTCCGCCTTTGCCCCACCAGTCGTTCCTGGGCTGGGAGTGGATGGGGACCTGAGCCAGCCCCTCGAGCTCCAGGCAGCACCGAGTCCCCGAGCCCTACAAGATGCAGGCGTCTCATGAAAAGCAGGAGACGGAAGCGCAGCCTCTTGCTGTGAAAGGATGTCTCAGACGTTGCCTCGAGGGTGCACACCGATGATCGATGACTGGAGAGCTGACTCCGAAAGGCTGAACTAAACCGTGTGTCAGAGGGAGATTATTTGGTGGGACAGTTGCGTCAGGTTCAAAGTTGGAGACTAGCCTGGCCGGTGTGGCTCAGTGGTTGAACGTTGACCTATGAACCAGGAGGTTACGGTTTCATTCCCGGTCAGGGCACAAACCCGAGTTGTGGGCTCGATCCCTAGTGGGGGGTGTGCAGGAGGCAGCCGATCAATGATTCTCTCTCATCATTGATGTTTCTGTGTCTCTCTCCCATCTCCCCTCTACTCTGAAATCAATAAAAACGTTTAAAAAAATGGAGATTAGACATTCTCACCTTTTCTCTTTTGCTTTCGTTATATCCCTTTATTTAGTCTAGAATGCAAGCTCTCCCTGGAATGGAGAAACTTTTTCCATTTTGTTAAGATCGCTGAGTCGAAGTGCCTTGATGAGTGCCTGGCACAGAGTAGATGCTCCACAAATAAGTATTTGTTGAATGAATTCAACTACCATTTCGGTAGACGGAAGATGAGTGTAAATGGTTGGACGCGTCTCCATTCCTTCTCCCACACTAGCTCTGCAACTGGTCAGCAGCAGCATGTGCCCGATGGGCTTGGTATAGGGTGGCTCGGGGCTCCAGGAAACCCAGAGAAAAGCAGCAAGGCTTCTGAGGACCCAGCCTTGGGAGCCCTACGATGTTCCCTCCAGTGCATCCTATTGGTCAGCGAGCCCCTGAGGCCGCTCTCAGGGAAGCAGGCCCCGCCTCTGACAGAGGCAAGGACTGGTTATCTCCCGGTGGAGGAAGGGAAGGACTGTTACCATACTCCCTCCACCACATCTACCTGCCAGGGCTGTTACAGGAATAGCTGTGATGTGCACAGAGCGCCTGCTGTGTTTCTGCACATGGGGAAAGCCGTGCTTCCCCTGGTCTAGCTCAGTCATTGGCCAGCAGAGACGGAGCTGGGACACAGCCCCTCCGCGCTGTCGGAGCCAGGGGGCCTGGAGCAAGATGCAGGACACACGCTGTCCACAGCAGCCCCGCCTGACACATGGACAGGACCCCGTGTATGTCGTCTAGAGTGACAAACGGCTGAGACCATCGCGGCGTGGGCATCCGCTGTTGCGGCCAACCTGGTATCTCTTCCCTTTCCTTCTGGCCTCAGCACCCTGATCTCCTCTTTTGGAAACCATCCCCACCCACTCCTGTTACAAGCAGAATCCACGGACTGTCCGCCAGCTCCTGCCTGCCTTTAGCCGAGACGCCACATGACCGACGTGTGCTAATCAGACATCTTCTCCTGCGATCGGAATCTTAAGCAGAGTTACTCACAGACCAGAAATGACTGGTGTTTATGCACTCCCAAAGCCGTTCCTGGAGGGACTGGCCATGACTTCCTGCTTCTCAGATTCCACGTGTGACACATTCGCTGTCCCTTCTGAGATCTGGTTCTTCTAATTTTTGAAGACACTTGGGACTCTTCCAATGAAACTGTTTTTGCCAGTGTTAGCCAGAGTCGGTTTCTGTTGCTCACAATCACATAACCTAACAAATAGCTATCCTCGCACCCCTGTCCTGGCCACTGAGGGGGGTTCCTCTCCTCGAAACTCACCTGCCCCTCTCCATCCCCTCTTAGCCCTGCAGTTGGTAAAGTGTCAGCTCTAACATGTGGTTGGTATTTTCTCTTCTGGGTCAAATCCTTAGCAAGTGGCTCTGTGTACAAACACATGTGTAGGTGTCAGAGTTGGTCCGTTCAAATCAGTTCTAAATTCAAGCTATGGCCCTGGCCGGTTTGGTTCAGTGGATAGAGCGTCGGCCTGTAGACTGAAGGGCCTCAGGTTCGATTCCGGGGTTGCAGGCTCAGTCCCCAGTGGGGGGTGTGCAGGAGGCAGCCGATCAATGATTCCCTCTCATCATTGATGTTTCTATCTCTCTTCCTCTCCCTTCCTCTTTGAAATCAATAAAAATATATTCTAAAATATTTTAAAAAATAAGATAAAAAAATAAATTCAAGCTGTGTGACCTTGGTCAGGTCCACTAATCATTCAAGTTTCCATTTATTTATCTTCAAAGTGAGACTCATACTTGATTCCCAGGTCAGTACATACTGGTTCCCTTCCATCTGTCCCAGGGTCTCCTGTGTGTCCAGCCCTGGGCCGGACCCTGGGAGGGATACAGAAGTAGGTGAAGTATAAATCCTACCCTCATTGCATTTTTAATTGGAGAGGACAGATAAACACATGCAATGAGATCTCCACCGTGATGTGGCACGTGGCATTGTGGGCAGAGTGATGCTCTCATGCATCCCAGAATGAGTGCCGTTCACGTGCTGAATGCTTCCTGCGCGCCCTGGTCCTCGCTGTAGCCCTGCAGTGGAGAGCTGATGCTTCAACACAATGCAGATGTGGTCACTGATGCTCCAGGCTGCACAGCTGTAGTTCCTGTGCCTGCAAGCCATGCTCCTAACCAGCACCCTCCTCTTCTCTCCCATGTTGTCCGCATACTTCCCCCTAAGAGGTATCTTAGGCCCCTAGAATATCCCAGCTCGAAGGGCCTGGGAGGCATCATGATAGCAGTGCCCTTCGTCCCATGGTGACTGTCTAAGGCCGTGGTCGGCAAACTGCGGCTCGCGAGCCACATGCGGCTTTTTGGCCCCTTGAGTGTGGCTCTTCCACAAAATACCACGTTCGGGCACACAGGTACAGTGGGATTGAAACTTTGTGGCCCATGTGCAAAAGTCGGTTTTCGGCCTGGGCGAGTCTATTTTGAAGAAGTACTGTTGATATTTGGCTCTGTTGACTAATGAGTTTGCTGACCACTGGTCTAAGGGATCATCACTGCTGGACCACCAGTCGGGATGCTGGTTGGAAAGAAATGGTATCTCCAACTTGGGTAATTCAAGAACAGGCACATGAAGGGCTGCTTACCAAGGAGGTCACAGGGGGGTGCAGGACCCTGGGGCCAGCAAAGCGGGGTGCCATCATCACTCTTGGGCCAGAGGAGATGAGGGGAGGAAGAGGTGATAGGGTCACAGAGAGAGCTTGGGTCTGGGACATGGTCCTCGGACAAGTGACACAGTCAACCCACAGCAGCTCCACAGCGAGGGAGCTGGGGGAACGCCCTCGGCCTTGTTCTCTCTCTGCTTTCCCGCCCGCGCTCTCCATCGGCTCAGCCACCCGGAACCCACAGGCCTGCAGGTCACCTGCCAGAGTCCAGGGGTGGCTGGCGCAGGAGATGGGTTAAAGGAGGAGGGACATGGTGTGAGTGGGGCAGCCAGCCAGGTGGCCATGGGAGCATCTTGGAGGAGAATTACATGGGCCAGAGCCCAGGCAATGGTGATGAGTAGAGTGGAAGGCATTAAGGGTGGCGAAGTGTCTGTGCTCAGAACAAAACAATAGAAAAACCTTTCTCTGGCCCTGAGCTGAGCTCCCTGGAGCCACAGTAAATCTCAACCCCACGGTGCCTCTCCAAGCCCGACTCCAGAGGCAGAGAGAGCGTTAATCCCTTTAAAAGAGCGTTTAGAAGCGCTGGGTGGAGTAGAAGGTGCTTTTTACAAGGCACAAAAAAATGAAATTAAAGGCACACACACATACACCCTCAGCTATGCCCCCCAGGGGATGCGGGGGGCAGAGGGGTGGGACACAGCAATTACTATTTACTCCAAAGATGTGGAGTGATTTGTGGGCTGGGGAGGGAGAGTCTTTAAGGGGTGGGGTAGGAGAGACTTTCGGTCCTGACTCTCCTAGTAAGTGAGGGCCAGCCCGAGGGCTGCTTTCTCTCCTTGCATTGAACTTGCTTCCACCAGACTAGCGTATTAAAGAAAGCAAATTTCATGGCACACAGAAAATAAAAAATAAAATAAAGATAGATGATAGATAGGTAGGTAGGTAGGTGGTAGGTAGATAGATAGGTAGATAGGTAGATGATAGGTAGGTAGATAGGTGATAGATGGGTATATAGGTAGGTAGATAGATAGGTGGTAGGTAGATAGGTAGATAGATAGATGATAGGTAGGTAGATAGGTGATAGATAGATAGATGGTAGGTAGATAGGTGGTAGATAGATAGATAGATAGATAGATGATAGATGAGAGGTAGGTATGGATAGGTGATAGGTGATAGATGATAGGTAGATAGATAGGTGATAGGTAGGTGGATAGATATATAGATGATAGGTAGATGATAGGTAGGTAGATAGGTGATAGATAGATGATAGGTAGGTAGATAGGGGATCTCTATTTATAGCAGTTATCCTGTTTTCACTGTATTTGTTTTGAATCTCTTGCATAACAAATGACTCCAAAATGCAGTAGCTTAAGACAACATAGAATCATCTCACAGTTTCTGAGGACCCAGCATTCAAGAGAACTCAGCTGGGTAGTGCTGACTCAGGGTCTGGCTTGCGGTCACAATTTTGCAGAGGCTGCATCATCTGTAGCCCTGACTTCACGGATGGAACCATTTCTAAGAAGGTTCAGTTACATGGTTACTGGCTAGTGTCTGATTTGCTGGAAACCTCACTTTTCAACATCTAGACCTCTCCACAGGGCTGCCTGAGTGTCCCAAGACATGGAAGCTTGCTTCTCTTGCATAGATAGATAAGATAGATGATAGGTAGGTAGGTAGGTAGGTAGATAGATAGATAGATAGATAGATAGATAGATAGATAAGGAGAAGGGGGGGCCTGCGGATTCTGGGCTTTGAAGTTGCAGCATGGAAGTGGTCATAGGTCCTAAAGTTTCTGGATGAGCGACAGGAATAATAGCTGCTGCTTTTAACTGCAGGGTGTTTCAGCTCACGTGGCCTCCATTAGCACCCAGGAAGCTCCCTCCTGCCCGCCCCCCAGCTTCCTCCGGGACACCCCATGTTTCCAGATCGAAATATTCATTGCCACACTTGGCCGTGGCCCAGAAATATTTTTGAAGAAGCCACGGACCCCTTCTTGCTTGCACCCTGGTGTTTATGCAGCCTTGAGGACATTTGAGGGACACACTGGGTGGGATTAAGCTCCGCTGTGTGACTCAGGGCTGTCTCTCAACCTTTCTGAGTCTCGGTAGCTCTGTTGTCATCAGTTTAAACATCATTTCCTTGGCTTCTAGCTTGGCGCCTGGCACAGAGTAAGGCCCCTGTAAGTCCGTTCAGGATGATCAGTGGTTAGGACACCTTTACCTCCTCATTCCTACGTCCCACCTTGCACCCCAGCAATGCCCATCCCTTCCCAAGCCGGTGCAAATGCAGGGCTCTCTGTCTGAGATCACGTGGAGGTGATGGTCCCGGGGGTGGCTGACAGGGCTCCCCACAGGGTGACAGGATCAGGACGGAGCAGAGGAAGCTGGTGCGTGCGTGCCATGGGAGCTGTGTGTCTTTGATTAAACAGCTGTCCTGCCCACACCCCAACCCTGAGACGGATAATGAAGCAGTGTGCTCTCCGGGAAAAGCATGGGCTTGGGGGTTACAGGGCTTTGAATTCCAGCTCCTAGCTGTGTGATCTTGGGAAAATCACTTAACCTCTCTGAGCTTTAGTCTCAACTCCTTCAACATGGAGCTGAGGATGTCGAAATTGTAGGGTTGTTGTTAGGACTGATTGATGTCATAGGGAACATTCTACAGTTCACACCCTGCTTTAGGGATCATGCTAACCCAGCCGTGGGCAAACTACGGCCCGCGGGCCGGATCCGGCCTTGAATTCCAGCTCCTAGCTGTGTGATCTTGGGAAAATCACTTAACCTCTCTGAGCTTTAGTCTCAACTCCTTCAACATGGAGCTGAGGATGTCGAAATTGTAGGGTTGTTGTTAGGACTGATTGATGTCATAGGGAACATTCCACAGTTCACACCCTGCTTTAGGGATCATGCTAACCCAGCCGTGGGCAAACTACGGCCCGTTTGAAATGAATAAAACTAAAAAAAAAAAGACCGTACCCTTTTATGTAATGATGTTTACTTTGAATTTATATTAGTTCACACAAACACTCCATCCATGCTTTTGTTCAGGCCCTCCGGTCCAGTTTAAGAACGCATTGTGGCCCTCGAGTCAGAAAGTTTGCCCACCCCTGTGCTAACCCCTTGGCGACCCTATAAGGTAGGGTTTGAATGCTCTCCCTTTTACAGGAGTAGGTGAAAGATCAGAGGGGTTGAGTCACTTGCCTGAAACCATCAGCCTCTTATTAGTGGAACCAACACCACACTGCATCTCGAGTGTTTGCAAAGTACCCAGATGCCTGGGACATAGTAAGTGCTCAATAAACGCTCGTTCCACCCCTTTAGCTCTGTGGCTCCCACACTCAGGACTAGCACCACTGGGGGCGGGGGTGGAGATTCCCAGGGAAAATCCGATTTCTCAGGTGCTGATAACAACGAACGTAGGAGCCCCTCATCCCAGCACGAGGAGTTTCCTCTCTGCATCAGCACTTCCCCCAGCATCATCGCTCCTGCACTCCAGTCCCTACGCGTGGCCAAGAAGGACCCAGAAGGGTTTTGCTGGCCAGGCAGGGACCGGCTAATGGAGAAGGGGTTGCTGCTTCCCCTCCCTTGTTGCCTGGGTCAATTTGCATTGATCCCAGTTCGGCTGAGCGAGAGCCGTCTTTCAAAGTTTATTCTGGTGTCAATTTTTATAGTTTCCCCCACGGATCAATACCGTGCAAAAACATTAAGGCAAACTTTGTGAAAGCCGATCGTTCAATATGAGTTTTATGAATGGCTCCCAGCCCCAGCTCTAAGCGTCTGGAAGTAAGTGGTACCTTTAATCAGATGAGTGATAGAAGCCAGTCAATCGGGCTGCTTTCTCAGCGCCGGGAGTAGACAGGGCGGTGCCGCGGATGCTGTCCATCAAATGCATTTTTGTTTCCCTCGGTTGGACCCCCTGGCAGGGGTCGTGGTTCAGAGCTCAGACCCAGTGATAAATGAACCAATTTTTCAATACAGAACAAGGAAAGAACAGGCATCTCACAGCAAGAGGAAATCCAGAGAGAAAATCAATAGAAGCAGAGCGGTCCGTCCTTACTAGTACTCATGCAAGTGGCAGTTGTCACCATCGGGAGAGATGTTTTGGTTTTGGTTTTCCGTACCCACCTGCTCGGCAGAAATTGAGAAACAAGTGTGGTCGAGTCCCAGACGGTGCTGCTGGAGACGCAGGTGGCTTTGGCTGGATTTGAAGAGCCGTTTAGAACGGCCGTGTCACGTTGAGGTGTGCGTGTTGGGTGACTCAGCCAGCAAGCTCCTGTGCATACACGGACATGACAACTCTGGTTGAAAGATCTGGACTCGGAATTGGAGACGTTTTTAAAAATTCTTAGCCAATTTATTTTGCTTCCATTTCCCACTTTACGTATGGGCCATTGTGACATGGGATGAAGATGCAGGTCTAACTAAGTCTAAAAAAGCCCCTTCAGTGAGTGTAAAACACAAACGCTGAGTGATTAAGGAAGCGTGTGTGGAAGTTGAATGATGGTATTGCCATTTCTCTGCGAGATATGAAAAAACGGCACATCCGAGTGGTATCTTAGGGTTCGTGAAGTACGGGAATGGACAATCTCCTGGGGGTGCTGGTTGGCCAGCCTGCTTGATTGGCAGGATTGATTGGCATCTCATCACCAATCCAGGCTTATTCATTGTGGCATCAAAACAATGGTTAAATTTGCTTTTATTGAACACCTACTGGGTGCTGGGCAGCCCAGGCGTGGGGCAAACAGAACAATTTACATGCTTTTCTGTCCTCTCAGGGCTCAGAGTCTCCAGAAGCCTCCACGACAGGCCTTTAAAGCTCGGGTATGAATCATGTGAGTGTGAAGACCGAGAGGGAGAGAGAATTTCTCACTCAGGGACGAAACACCCTGAGAGGAGGTGTGATTTTGTCTGCAAATAAATAAACCCTCTGTCGCTCTCACTGGAGGCCGCTGAAGGGATGGCAGAAAGCTCCGGATTCTGTTTCTGTGAAATTCTAGTGGAAGCAAACTGTTGCCAGAGAGCAGGTTGGTAGTGGCCTGGACCTGGTGGG
>NW_005356712.1:4571911-4631110 GCF_000412655.1 Myotis brandtii
GGGGGGGGAGTGGCCGGGGGCGGGGGGGGGGGGGGGGGAGGCGGGCAGGAGGAAACGTTAAGGGAGAGGGAACTACTTGCTATTTCTATCAGTGAACGTGAGCCAGCACTGAAATTTATCCAGCCGTACCCTTAAAATCAGTGGGCTCTACTGTATATAAATCCGACCTTATAAGCTAAAAAAGGGAGCGAGTGGCGTGATGTGACACAGAGTGCTTGGGGCTATTTTAGATGAGGGGAGGGACAGGAAGGTCTCTCTAAGGAGGTGCCATTTGGTGTCAGCTCCAAGAACTGGGGACACGCTCTGGCTGAGTTGGTGTCCTCCTCTGCCCTGGGGCCCAGGGTGGCTTCGGGACTCAGAAGGTCCCTGGGCTGCCCTTCTCTCTGGGCTCCTCTTCCTTAAACAAGATGCTTCGTTTCCTGAATCTCCCCCACCGGTCACTTGCTCACTCCCCCTGCCCAGGGCACCTTCCAGTCCTGCTCTCCCTGGTAAATATTTAGTGGCCATGGAGATCAGTGGTTCATCACCGATGGGAAATCGAATGTAAATCACCACGGCTTTGCCGTCACCCCAGAAATCACACATTAGGGTTATTGTCTCATTAGGAGGCCTCTGATGGGTGGCCAGCAGGGGCCAGGACGCCACTCCTGGAGTCCCCCTTCCTCTTCTCCCTGCTGGGGTGGAGTCAGCCAGGGGCAGGTGCCTGGAGAGGGAATGGGCCACAGAGACCCTCTCCTGCCACGTCAGTGGAAAGTGGCCCACAGCGGAGGTCCCACTGTCGACCTCCTGTCACAAGCCCCACAACCTTATTTGAGATTTGAGAGCTGGAAGGACGTAGATTCTGGGAGCGAGGGGGTCTGTCTTTCTAGAGCTGAGCCGGTGCTCTTTCACCACTTGGTTCAGTCAACAAATTTATTGAGCACCGACTGGGCACAAACACAAATGGTGGGCAAAACCCATCAACATATGAAGACCCTTTGCCCTGGTAACTCCTTCTCTTGCTTCATGCAAAGAAATGAGCATGCACCTCGGCCAAAAAGATGTTCTTAGAGGTTTGTGTGTAGCAGACAAAAATGTCCTGAATACTTGCCACTGGGTGATAGATGGGGTGAGCGACCCATGGCTCCCCATGCAGTGGAAGACTATGTAGTGGGCATGTGAGTCGGCAGCTGTTCCCTAAAGATGGGAAAGGTGTATAACAGAGAGAGAAAAAGAAAAGGAAGGATGTAGAGCTGTGTGCATTATGGCTCTACTTTGGTAAATTTTATACTTTGAAAATGTATAATCCCACTCTGGCAAATGTGCTTTCAAACATCCACTCATTTGTCATTCTTATTCATGTAATCTCTTCATTATACAGTCGCTCATTATGATTCATATTTATAAGCACATTATATACTCACATATATACTATATAATGAATATATTATATATGATTAGTACACACACGTGTGTGCGTGTAAGTCTACATGTATTTGCTGGGTATGGAGTGTGCAGTGGCTGATACCAACCCCATTCTTACTCTCGTGGAGCTTACATTTTAGGACATCTATTTAAAAGACCAAAAAAAAAATGCACAATGCCTGAACACTGGTCATCACTGCTGTTATCTCGGGTGGTAGGTCCATGCTTCATTGTCTATATAGGTGTACTAGATATAATTATATTCATTTTGGATATGTTATATATGACATACAACCAAATATGTATTTAGGTTGTGTCTCTGACTTCTAGCTTTTAGCTACCTACATATGTATATGTGTTGGTTCTCTATGATTTGTTACTTTCACATGCGATGAGGAAATATTACTGATGAATTAAGTTGAAAGGGAATGGCTTCCCAAACATGATGAAAACAGACACATAAATATAATACATTCATACAAGTTAGAGAATCGTGCTCACCTCCAAGAAAACACAGGGATCCATGTGCAGACACACCCACATGCACACACAGCCTCGCACCACGGCACGGACAGACCTTCAGCTGTCCACCGGGACACACAGACAAACCCACATGCCCACCTGTGTGTGGACACAGACGACAGGGCCCGAAGGCTGTGGCCCCGTGCCCCTCCGGCAGAGCGGGGCTCCCTCCTGCTGCCACCTGCCACTTGTCTCTTTGTGGAAAGAGGCTGAGATGTGGTAGGAATTTGGTGTCAGTTTCACGGGCACCCAGCCCTGGGTCTGCAGCCCCACTGGGGCCCCGCAGCAGCCTGGCTTCTGCGGAGAGGCTGCGGGGGTGCCTGGGAAAGGGCACCCTGGCCCCAGTCGGCACATGTCTGGGACGCTGAGCCCCGGGGCAGCCGCTCTGAGTCTCTCCTGCCCTCAGAGCCAGCAGGGAGGCCCAGAGGAACGCGCTTGCTGAGATTTCTACAGCTTCCTATTTGCCCAAACCAGCCTGTTCCCACAAATCCCAAAATAGAGTCCCTGGCAGAGACGTGAACTCTGAAATGCAGAGACAGCTGCAAAGAAAAATAGTGGAAAGGGACCGGCAGGAGAGCTGTCTGCTTTCGCCTCGAGTCTCAGAAGGTTCCCTCGAGCAGGCAAGGGCATTCAGAGGTCACTGTTCTCAGTACCACCCCGTCTCCAAATAGACTTAAAATTATGCCTCGTTGAGAGGTACGATAAACTTGCTCAGGAAGCTCTGGGGAGAGGCAGAGTAGCTTTTCCTTTGGGGGACAAGTTATTTGCAGTTTCTCTACCCCCCCGCCCCCACCCCGGGAGTTCTTTTCTGAGTCTAACTGAAAGCCCTCAAGTTGCATCTGTCTCTCATCACTCTCCCCTGTGTCCTTTTGGCTTCCTCCTCTTCTGAGTTACGTTCACCCTTATGTTCTAGCCAATTAAGTCAAAATAGCCTTTTAATCTACATTTGCTAAACAACTACTGTGGGCAAGGCACTGTTGCGGGACACAGGATAGCTAAACATGGGCCCCGTGTTCAAGGAGATGACAGCTACAAAAATACCAGGTTAGCAGACAACAAGAAAAAGGAAGGAAAACAGAAACAGAGTATCTTTTGTTTTGTGCTTATAGGTGCCAGGTGCTGATTTGAGTAATTTGCAAACATTATATCCATCTCAGTAGAGCGACTCCATTATCATAGTAGCTGTTACCATCTTGCTTTTATAGGTGAGGAAACTGAGGTCCAAAAAGTGAAAGAAACTTGCCCAAAGTCAGATGGCCAGAAAGGAGGAAGCCAGGCTTACACTCCTAGGAGAGGTTCTGAGTCGCTTTCTGGTCCCTGTGGCTGGGAGACGTGGCCAGCTCCCTGAGCCTCAGTTTCCTCATCTTTCAAATGGGAATCACGGCCCAATTCAGGAGGGGATCAAATCATATATTTATACCGTTTCGGAGGGTTTTCTGACACACAGGAAGTGTTTGTAATAACCAACGTGATGATTGTATGTATAAGTGCATTATTGCTGTGTGACAAACCATCCTAAAATATAACCATTTATTATGACAAGTCCTAGCATCAGCTGGGTATTTCTACTGGTCTTGACTGGGGATGCTGTGTGGTTCATGTGGTTCTCCTGGTCTTGACTGGGCTCCCCCACGTGTCTTGTAATGGGCCAGCTGTGGGCTGGTCTTCCATGGCCGTGGCTCTCATAGCCAGCTCACCTCCCCAGAGACAGAGACCTGCCTTGTCCCCAGCAGCTTAGCCCAGGCCTTTCTTGTGGCGACCACAGGGGTCCGAAGTGTTTATTCTGGCCTCTACTCACTCATATTGTTTATTTCTGTCCTATTGGTCAGAGCAGGTCACATGGCTGAGTCCGGAGTCGGAGGAGAGGACAGAGTGACAGGGGCCATTGGAGCCACCCTTTCGTAATAATGAGCACTTAAGGGCACTTCTTATGCAGTAGGCACCTGCCACTGCTCGATTGGTGGGGTCATGTCATGATAGTTATCAATAGGACGCTGGGAGGTACTACAGAACCTCAGAGGGGACAGGACCGAAGGTGGCTTCTTACAATAAAATCATTTCATCGGGGCCTTGAAGGCCAAGTGAGATTTAGAATGTATATCAGCAGCAATTACCGAAAGAGAAGCACCAAGGTAGAAACAGAAAGGCAGGGAAATTCCACGAGACGCCCGCGTGGTGGCAGTGGGAGAGGCGGCCCCGGGGAGCAGAGGGCCTTGGAAGGAGAAGCGCTGACACCAAGATTAGCTGTGTGACTATGGGCAAGTGGCAGAACCTCTCTGTGCCTCAGTCTTTTCATCTGTAAAATGGAGATAATAATCACACCTACCTCTCGGGTTGTTGTGAAGATTTTGTCATTTAATACTCGTGAAGTGCTTAGAATAGCGCCTGCCACAGTCAGGGTTTAATAAACATCTGCGATGGTTACTACCAGCAAGGGGGAGTAACTTGTCCAAAGCCACACAGCTAGTCACTGGCAGAGCCACACTTTTTCAAAGCTTAACTCAAGCAGCTGGGGTGGAAGGGGATGCCCTTTCTGGGCCCTTTTCTCCTGTCCCCAGTTGCCCCCAGCACAAGTGCCCCTGTGTGCCACCTCCCTCCTGGGTCAGGGCTCCCAGCCAGCAGGGCATGTGCTTGCTGAGTCCCCTTCCTTGAAAAGGGACAGACCTCTGTGTGGAGGGGACCGAGGCCTGCAGCAGCGTAGCCACCAGCCTCGGCGGGCTGCTTTGCGCGGTGTCACGGTGACGGAGACCAACCCAGGCCTGGCGAGCCTGGACCCTGTCCGCTGCAGGCTTGCCCAGGGCACCCCCGGGGCAGTCCTCCAGCACCAAGGCAGAGGCGACAAGCAATCCGCGAATGGGCGGGCCACCAGCCGGGCAGCCAGGAGTAATAATAACGGGTCATATTGTTGACTGCACTTAGGCACTGGACTCCTTACCAAGGGCACCTTGTGTAACCTTCAGTTAGAGAGGGCTTTCTCGTGGGTTCCTTTTTGTTTGTTTAAAATATTTTTAATATTAATATTAAAATATTTTTTAATATTTTGCAATCAAACATATAGTACTTTTTAAAAATATGTTTTTATTGATTTTTAGAGAGAAAGGAAGAGAGAGAGAGAGAGAGAGAGAGAAACATCATCCAGTCTGCAACCCGAACCAGTGACCTCATGGTTCCTCAGTCGATGCTCAATCATTGAGCCACAATGGCCAATAGATAAGGAAACCAAACAAGGCTCAGAGAGGTTAAGGTATTTGAGCCAAGTCACACAGCTTTAAGGGGCAGAGCCAGGATTCAAAGCCAATTCTGAATGGTTCCAAAGTCTATTTGTTACTCCGTGCTACAAAGCCTTTCCTGGTTGGTGGCTCTGAACACCTTTTCTTGTTTCAATCCAGCTGAGTGATGAGCAGTTACTAAGCGTAGCCATTGAAAGACCACTGGGGCCACCTGGATCCTTAATGCAAATCCATGCAAATCACCTGCAGAATTGCCTCTTCAGAAAACTGTCGACAGGTATTCCCCAAGTTTTAGATATTTAAACATCACTTGTTGATTCATAAAAACTGCATTATTACTTACTACTATTTATTTTCTTTAAACTCGATTTATTTTTCTGAACTTAATTTCACCCAAAAAGGAGGAAAATTGCAGTACCATAAATAGAAAACCATTACCACTTACCATACATAGAAATGAAACCTAGAAATAAATGCAATAAAAACCCTGCAGTTGTCCTAAATCTTAGCTGGGGTAGTGTGACCTTCCCAAAGCTTGGAGTGGGAAGGTCTCTCTCTCTCTCTTTCATTTTTATTTAATAAGAAAGGAATAAAGTAACCATTTAAAACAGACCTCCAGGTCAGAAGTCTCTGTGGAGCAGGCTAGATCCCTTTCTGGGGGCTCTGGGAAGAATGGCCCTTGCTCGTTCAGTGCTGGCAAAATTCAGTTCCACGTGGTTAGTCGACATTTCCTGGCCGCTTGTCCACTGGGGACCACTCCAGTCCTTGTGCATGTCCTACTTCTGAGGGCCAGCCACAGGCCACCCGACCCGCTCACACTGCCGTCTTTCTGGGCCTCTGCAGCCAAGGCAGGAGCTCAGATATCGAGGACTCGTGTGATGAGATAGGTCCTGTCTGGGTAGTCCAGACGCCTCCCATCTCAAGGGTGTGTCCTTCGTCACGCCTGCAAAGTCTCTGTTGCCAGGTGAGGTAACATATGCACAGGCGTGGGCATCCTTGGGGGCTATGGCTCTGCCTACCACAGGACACCAGCACCAAACAGACTTCTTCCTGGTAGAATCAGAGAGGGAAGGAATGAGGGAGGGAAGGGGAGGGGAGAGAGGGTGGGGAGGGTGGGAGAGAGGTCGCCATTCACCGAGTCACTCTATATAACGTCAAGTTCCGTCTCTGGACACCTTAAGAGGATCCCCGGGCAGCGTCTTGCTGTCATGAGTGGACAGCTTCGGAAGTCCCGGAGTGGAGTCCACTTTTCCCTCGCCCAGCCCCTGGCCTGGGCCTGGCCATGCGCGCCTCCATCGGGACCAGGAAGGAAGCAATGAAATGTCTCAGGCTCCCCAAGAAGCTTTCACTCAAGGCCACGTCTTCCTTCCAGGCCCCCTAGAGCCCCCCAAAGCTCTCCTGGCTCAGAGTTGGCTCTTGGCTTCACTTCCTGCTGGATGCCGAAGGCATCCCTCCTGGCACCCTGCAGCCCCTGTGTGCCATTCCCCAGGCCATGTGATGGCAGTAACCCAGCCTGGGGCCTGGGAGACCAGCCCTGTGTGTGTGTGTGTGTGTGTGTGTGTGTGTGTGTGTGAGTGTGTGTGTGTGTAAGGTGTTGGTGGCTGGCTTCTTTCTCTAACAGCCCTGGTCTCTAGCCCTTTGCTAATTACTTTGATCCTTTGCACTTTGTAAAAAGCCCCACAACACCAATTGGTCCCCTCTGGCTTTAACCTTGCAACCCAGTTGGCCCTTGTAAAAAGGGGCGGGGGGGGGTGCCCGAGAGAGGCCACCGTGCAGGAGCGCGCACGCCCCGCGCACACACTCCCCAGACCTGTGCTGGTCCTTTAGTCATGTCCTCCCAGGACCCTCACCAAAAGGGACACATAAAACCCTTTTTACAAGATGCAGGACTGCGTGCACAGCCGACTCCACAGGCACCAGCTCATCTGTGAGGTCCTCACTTGTTAATCGGTTTTCCTTCCAGGTCCGGCTTTCTGCAGCCGTGGCTCCATCCTGCCCCTGCTTCCTGCAGCCCTGGGCAGCCTCATCCCACTCCCAGCCCCGTCCTGGCCCTGCCCTGGGCAAATCCTCCCTCTCACCTGCCCTCGCTCCTTTGCCCCAGTGAGTCTGCCATCTGGGCAGATAGAGTGTGGCTCTTAGGAATTCCTGAGGCCAGAGGTAAAAAAGGAAGCCAGTTGAATGAGATGAGAATTGGGAAGATAGCCCTGTGGGGAGTGTATGTAGGAAGCAGGGTTTTTCTCCTGGAAAAAAAAAGCATAGATATGGCCCTAACCCCACGTTTGTGTCTTCCTGGTTGACAGGCACATTTGCACCAGCATCATCATTGCTTATGAATAGCAGAGTCCTAAAAGTGCACGATTCTTTACTTTTTGAAAATATACTCAATTCAAGGCAATCCTTATTATATAATATATATACTCGTGTCGGCTCTTGGTGGGTGGCAAGGTCCTCCCAAATTTAGTGCATGATAAAATCCCCATTTCTTTGCTTACTACTCTTCCCATCAGCTTTCGAGCTGAGGTCAGCCGGCAGTTCTCAGGGCCTCGCTCCGGGGTTGGAGGGGCGCTGGCCGATCCAAGGGAGCGCTGCAGGGATTTCTGTGGGTCCTGCGTGGTCTCTCATCCTCCAGGACAGTTCAGGCTCACTCACGGTCATGGTGGCGGTGGCGTTCTTAGAGAACATGAAAATGCGCCAGGCCTCTCGAAGCCTGGGCCCGGGCTGCCACCCAGTTCCATTGTAATTTATCAGCCCAAAAAGTCACAAGGCCAGCTGGGTTCAGGGATGGAGCAGCATGTCCAGGGCTGGAGGAGAGATGCCGCAGGCCCATGGCTAAGAGGGTAGACACTGGGCCAGGAGAAAGACCAGAGTCGTTTTACAATCAAACATGATCCATTTCCCAGTGCTGTTCCCCAGAACTCTGGCCCCGTGAATGGATTGTAGGGGTTACAGGGAATAAAGGAGCGTGTGAGCAAAGAAGCTGTGAAAAGCTGGGCTCCACAGAGCAAAGAAGGCTTAGCGCAGGCCTTCTCAGAGCCTTTCGTCACCAAGGTGCCTGGTGAGCCTTCAAGCGTGGGAACCAGCAGGCGGTCCAGGTAGTTTCCAGATTCTCAAGTGGAGGAACCGTCTCCGAGAATTCCCGTCCTGCCGAATGCACTTGGGGAAATGCTCTTATGATGATGTGCATCTGCTAGGTCTTGCTGTGGGAAAGATAAAAGGCGAACTCGACCAGGAAAGTCTTTCTTACCTGCACCCAGAGGTCAGCAATGGTGACTGGTCTCCTGCTATAGAGGGGGAGATGCTATCACCTTAGGAATTTACTCCCGAGCTGGGAAGTTTATCAACTTGGTGATGCATAAAACAACCACCAAGACACCTGCAGCGATGCTTTGGGATAGTGCTCGTCTATATTTCTTGTCTGTATGTGCCCGAGCTCCCCCAAGTTCCCGCCTTTTAGAAACTTCACGTTATACCAGAAGCATTTTGTAAAGATGTGTTCAGTGGTAGCTCTGCGTCCGGCCATATGGATGTAATATTTTGCCTAATAACAGCCCCTCCCCTAAGCTGGCTATTTATCATTTGGAATCAGAGCTGCTATCGCCTAAGAGAGCTGAGTTTGTTTGGTTTGGTTGTTTTGTTCCAGAGCAGAAAGGTCACGGGGTAATTGACACTTAGCGTTCCTCTGCGCCTGCGCTTCCCGGCACTGTGGGCGAGCGAGATTGGAATCAGTAAGATGGGGCCAGTTTACGTTTCCATTGCTGGGGTCCCAGCTGGCGGAGGGAAGAGGAGGATCCCTCCCATGTTTGCAGATAAATTGCGCTTGTGGTCTCGCCAAACTGCACGCAGGATTCGGGTTTGGCTCGGTCTGAGGTCTCACTCCCAGCTGTTAAATCCTCTCCAAACCACAGGCCAAATGACTGCGTTTGGGGACTCTGAATCATTTATCTCGCTCCTATTTCTTACCTACCTCGAACCCAGAAATCATAGAAGAAAACCTATTCTTAGTAAATGGGTTTTCTGGGTTTTTAGAGTTGAGAGAGCTCAGGAGAAGGAGGGGAAAAAAACCCCAAACCATAGCTGGTGTTGAATCAAGCTTGTGTGTCGTTACTTTTCTTTCCCTTGGACTAGAGGCGACTTTTCCACAGTTCCTGGAGAGGGGGCTCCGCCAGCAGCATTTCCACAAGTCGGATCTGAGGATGTCTGAGGTCAGGACACAAAGTGGAGCCTGGTGAATTCTCTCACTCGTACATTTCCAGGCAGGTCTCAGAAATCTCCCAGATTTCTCAGCGTCCTTCGATGCCTTCAGGACACAAGGCCAATAGTTTAAAGGATCTGAGCCTCAGTTTCTTCCTCTGCAGAGTGGGGAGGTGTTGTAAATAAATGAAGTCAAGCTAGCAGGTTAATGTGGTGGACACTGTTCTAATGGAAACTCGTTCACTTCTCTTTAAAAACCCTGTAGCACAAGCTGTGTGGTGACCCCCGTGACAGCTGAGGAAATGTAAGACAGTGAAACTGTAGAGGACCGTGTGCAATTCCTGGCACCCCGTGGGCCCTCAGTACACCGGGTGATCTCTGAGCGCCTGAGCCATCCATGCATGCTGGGGTGTGGGCACTGCTCGCTTAACCGTCTGATTCTCCGTAGAGTAAACTCTGGGAGGACAGGGATGGTGTCCAGGCCGCCGTTCATAGTGTCCCCAGGGCCCAGGCCACGTCCTTACCCTCAGTGGAGGCCCAATGAGTGTTTATTGAATGGAGTGAATGAATGAATTCCAGGCTGGTGGTAAGCTGGTTCCCCGTCAGCACCCTTAGCCAAAGCTCTACCTCAGGCCTCCAGTCTCTCACCTGGTCAGATACTCAGGGCTTTGCAGGTAAAGAACCCATATAAGCCCGGCCAGTGTGGCTCCATGGTTGCATGTTGACCTGTGAACCAGGAGGTCATGGTTTGATTCCCGGTCAGGCTCAATCCCCAGTAGAGGGCATGCAGGAGGCTGCTGATTGGTGATGTTCTCTCATCATTGATGTTTCTCTCTGTCCCACTCTCTCCCTCTCAAAATACAAACATTCAGATCAGGAAGGAAGGAAAGAACATGGTTCAAGAGAGAGAACTCTTTAATATGTGTTCTGTGTGTTTTCTTTTATTGATTTCAGAGAGGAAGGGAGAGGGGGAGAGAGAGAGAGAAGCATTAATCAGCTGCCCGGTGATGCTCTCTCATCATTGATGTTTCTCTCTGTCCCACTCTCTCCCTCTCAAAATACGAACATTCAGATCAGGAAGGAAGGAAAGAACATGGTTCAAGAGAGAGAACTCTTTAATATGTGTTGTGTGTGTTTTCTTTTATTGATTTCAGAGAGGAAGGGAGAGGGGGAGAGAGAGAGAGAAGCATTAATCAGCTGCCTCCTGCATGCCTTCTACTGGGGATCGAGCCTGCAACCCAGGCATGTGCCCTGACTGGGAATTGAATCGAGACCTCCTGGTTCATAGGTCGATGTTCAACCACTGAGCACCCAGGCCAGGCAAAGGGCCTGCATTGTTTTCCAGCCTGCCTCAGGACTTTTCCCGGCCCCTGCAGGTCTTCCCAGGCAGCCAAGGACAAGAAAAAAGAAAGAAAAAAGTGGTGGGAGACAGCAATTCTTGCCTCTTTTTTTTTTTGCTTTAATTTGCAAAAGACAGCAAGACGGGAAAATGTGCCTCTGATTATGACCCCTCTGTGCTTCCTAAAAGCTTCTTTCTGAACTTTTAAGTCTCCTCAAGTTTCAAGTCCTCTCTTTTTCTCTCCCTTGTTCTTTTTTCCTCTATTTAAACTAATCTAAAAAAGCTATAAAAAGCCTCTGACACTATAAATTCCCCTGTAAACCCTGGTTTTATAGGTTTAATTGCCCCTTTTTACAACGCTGCGTGCCTGGGTCCTGAAACACTTCAGTTTTGCAGGACAAGTTCAAATTCATAGCAAGAGTCTGGGCCACCCCGAGCCAGGGTTGGAACGCTGGGAGCCCACGGGGCACCTGGTTCTGGCCTCAGCAGGACAGTTTCTTCTCAGGCAGCTCCAGGTGGCCCAAGTGGCCAACGCGAGACGTTGTTCCTAAGTGAGAGGGTTGCCGCCGTCTTAGAAAACGCTAAGTCCTCTGAAGTCGCCTGAAGGCCCGGACTTGGTTCTAGTTGGAGAAACTCCCATAAGCGCAGTATTGACACCATCACCATGTTCACTGTGGCCAGAGGAGCAGGGAGCATAGCTCAAGCACTAGTGACTATGCACATGGATCTCACGTATTTGATCCTCGCTACAACCTTGTAGGTGGGGCCACCACTGTTACACTTGCTACAGGAGAACACACCACGGATCAGAGACTGAAATCAGTGTCCTAAGCTCACACAGCAGGACGGGGAGCACGGGGAGAAGAGCCACGCCCTCATCTTGGACGTACAACTCCAGGGGCACCAAAAGCCTCAGGCATCAAGCAATAGTTTAGCACCATCAATCTGACAAACTGTGTCTCTCGGCCAGCCACCTGATTTTGTAGATAAAGTTTTATTAGAACCAGGGCCGGGGTCAGAGTGAGTCAAGCGAGGCCGAGTTGTAGAAATGGCCTTTTCAAAAAAGATCCTGTCTTTATTGAAACTTTTGAAGTTTTCTTCGGCGTGGATTCTGTGTGTTCACTGTGATGTCTGAAATGCCACATTAATATTATTTATATTGACTCTGAGGTTTCTCGGTGCCCCCTTACATTTCACACCCAAGGAGAGGGCCACCCCTGCGCCACCCCAGTGCCAGCCCTATCACGTGTTTAGGAGCTCTGAGCACAGTGTGCGAATCTGTTCCCCCAGGGAGTTCCCAAGGTGACCACAAATGGTGGCCAGAAGGCCACATTCGTCCCAAGTGTCGTCCCTGCACGTTGTGCCGTGGCAGCGGGTGAGGGCAGGTCTTCCCCGCAGACCTCATCAAGCAGGGTGGGCGTCCCTTCGGTCTTCAGGGCGGCGGTGGGAAGGCCTTCCGGGCCGACTTCCTCCCCCTGTACAGTGGCGGGCCCACGTTCAGTTCTGTGGGCGTGTCCCCTCTGTCATTTGCCCTTTTCTCCTCTGGACCTTTCCCTTGACCCTGACAGCCTTCCCCCACCGTGGCCACCAGCTCCCTCTCCTCCTGCACATGCCTGTTCACTCATCTCCCTCTCAAAGGCTTTCCTGCGGGGCTCCTCACCTGCACCCGCCTCTCCTCAGCTGCTGTGCACACTGGCGTCGGTCCACTTCATTACTGGCGATGGCTGGAGGCATGTCTGTCTTTCCCACCACAGGCTGCTCAGCTCCAAGCGGCAGGTCCAGGGTCAGGCCTGTCCACCACCGCATCGCCCTGACCATCAGACATGGAGAGCAGCAGGCACTCAATAAACATTTGCTGCTGAGCAAGTGACTGTTCTATTGCTCTTCCCCTCCTGCGCGGAAGGGGCTCCCCAGCGGAGAGGGAGTGCGGTTTGATTTGAAAGGGTCCCCGTTGTTGGGTTGTGATTCTGAGATACCATCTGGGGCCCTGTTAGGGAGGACGCAGCACATTGGAGTTTGTCCAAGGCCCGGGCCCCCACGCGCTGAGAGATGAGAGGCATTCTTACTGACCACTGAGCCAGGGAAACAGAGACCGGTCTGGTCTTTTCATCTCCGTCAAGAGATCGGAATCTCCGACAGCACAGATCGTCCGCCCTGCCTGCGGGTCTGCCTTCGACGCGGGGGCCAGAGGAACAGCCTGGACATTCCCCAAACCCACTGAGGTTTCACTGGGAGCCACTTTCCAAGGAAGGCCTGCCTCTGCTTTGAGAAGGAGGATGATGTCACTGTCAGGAATGAGAGGCTGAGAGACACTCGCCGATGCACATTCATGGTTAGAAAGGAACTAAGCCCCGAGCGTTTAACGTTTCAATGTGGAGTCGCCAGGTCGGTCAACGTCCGCCTGGACTGAAGGTTCCTGAGACTCATCGGCAAAGCTCGCGTCTGGGAGCGAGCACATCCTGCAGACGGCTCTGTGGACTGGGCCCGGGTCCCCCACTCCTGTCTTCCTGCCCCGTCTGGGCTCAGTGGGTGGAAACAAACAAGCAAACACACACACTCCCAGACCCTCCGGCTTTTTGATGCTGGAGGAGGCAGATAAGTGATGGGGCCCAGGTCAGAAAGGCCTAGAAGAAAAGGCTCGCTTTTTCCCTGTCCCCCACTTTGTAAATGTTAGTGTTTGTTCTGCGAGCTTGGATGACCTATTCAAAACTCAGGGGGAAAAGTTTTGTTTTAAAAATATGTAAACTCCCTGGTTGGGATCTCTACCATAGTTTTGCAAGATGTTGCCATTGGGGAAAACAGAGTGAAGGGTGCATAGGATTTCTCTGTATTGTTTCTTAGAACTCCATGTGGCTCTATGATGATCTTAAAAGGTTTAATTTTTAAAAAACCTCACTTCCTCAAGAGAACTCTCTCTCTCTCTCTCCCGTTTTCTAAATTAGTCCTACCCAGAAGGGACCTTCCCTGACCAGTAATAATTCTTGGTAGGCTCTCCTGATGGTTACATATTTCCAATATCACCTCTAGATATTTATGTTCTTATGGTAACCTAAACGCCTTCTTCAAACGCACTTGTCAAAAATGCAATTACTTCATTGGCAATGTTTTCAAAGTATGTATCTCCTGATAGACTACAAACTCCATGAGGGTAGGGACCAAGGTGTCTGGCTGACTACTCTCCCCAGTGCCTAGCCCATGCCTGGCATATAACAGGCCCCAGTACATATCTGTCAAGTACACAAAACAACTATTACTTGGAAGAAACAATAACAGTGTTGTTAGCAACAAAGATCCGAGCTCAAATAAGCCCCTTTTTTATGCATCTGGGATTTCCAGGTGAAGTTCCACAGAGACCTTTGGATTGGTTGATTTGCCTGTTTAGAATCTAGCATTCCTTAGGGCTTTTTCCCGCCCACCATTCAGTGTTGGCCACAGTGACAGGCCTCTGATGCCCATGAAAGTTGTCTCCAACCAGCTTTTCCATAATGGCCTTCCCGGCCGAGTTCTCTTCTCCTTCTCCACCCTCTGTTGCCTAGAGTGCCAGTTTTATGGTATTTGCATTTTTTTAATCTTTAGATACAGGGCTTGCTTTTACTGGAATCTATCACAGAGCAGATACGTGAGAGGAAGTAAAGGTCAGGGTTAAGTGCAGGCACCTGGGTGTCTTCCGGTTCTGCTGCTACGTGTGTGGTCTGCAGCAAGTAACTGACCTTCTTTGTGCCTTGATGACCTCACCTGTAAAATGGGGCTAATAGCGGTACCGGCCGCAGAGGACTCTGTGAGTAGTAATGGAGTTCATACACGTCAAGAGCTCAGACCAGTAACTGACACACATTAAGCATTTGACAAATGGCAGCTGAAGACACTATTTGGAGCATTTCAGAGTCCTCATGGCATGATGACTGGCTGGTTTCCTCCCCAAAGCTGAGCTAACTCAGTTTGAAATTTTGGTTCCACCACAAAAGTCAAATTCAGTTCTCTTGGTGAAAGCGCTTAAACTCGGCTATTTCCTGTCCTAATTATAGGCTTGTTTCAGCTGATGTAACCCTTGTTTTCCATTAAACGTACTCAAGAATGTCTGGGTTGATTATTTCTTTGTCTGAGTCCTTAAAAAATTATTGAATATTTATCCAGTTCCAGGAATTCTACTAAATGCTTAAATACATTATTTTATTTCATCCTGTTTAATCATAATCCTGATTCTGAAATCATCAGCATTTAAAAAAATGTATCAGGCACTAATTGTTGTATGAAGTATCTTAGGTCATTTAACCCTTGGGAGGGCCCTGCAAAGTAGATAATGTTATTACCTTCAAGACTGGCCCAGCTTCCCAAGAGCACAGAGTTCATTACTGGCCAAACTGATCTGAAGTCAGGTCTGGCTACGCTAGAGCCTCCAGTGTATTCCTGCCACCTCCGCCCTATTAACTAATAATAAAATGCAAATAATTGTTGTGTGCAAGAACAATGTGTAAAATGCATACCCGAAGATATCAGTGATTTTCTAGAGAGTGAGTGAGGCTTTTGCACAATTCAGGAGAGAGAGAGAGAGAGAGAGAGAGAGAGAAGAGAGAGAGAGAGAGAGAAGAAAAAAGAGAGAGAGAGAGAGATTTCTTTTTCATACATATATGGTATTTCCTTTTTTTTTTTAAGTCAAAGGTTATACTCAAACTGCTGTGAATCTCAGATACACCCATACTTCAGGCAAATTTCTTCAACAACTATTCATCATGTTTTTTGAAAATTAGATTAAAATTTTAACTAGAGGGTTTAGCTACTTTACAAAACTATATTAAAAGAACACGTATTACTCATTTTGGGAAAATTAAATGGAAATTTAAGTAGAGGGCTCAGCTATTTAAAAAACTATAGTGGAAAAAGATGCATTGCTCATGTTTTTATAAATTAGATAAAAATTTAAGTAGAGGGGTTAGCTATTTAAACACTATATTAAAAGAACATGTAGCATTCGTTTTTGGAACATTAAATGAAAATCGAAGTAGAGGGTTTAGTTATTAAAACAACGTAGTGAAAAATGTTTCACTCATTTTTTTGTAAATTAGATAAACTTTTAAGTAGAGGGTGTAGCGATTTTTTAAAATATAGTGTATCCTTATGGTGGGGGGAGCTGTGAATTTTTATAATGTAAATAATCATCTTTCTGTATCGGCCCACATTCCTACATGCATCTGATTTTTACTCTTGGGTTCGCTCATATTAGGTGCATCACCTGGTGCTCCAGTAAGTAGGTGAGTTAGGGGGTGGGCCCGTTGCCTGTTTTCTATACCGACTCCACAGGCAGAGTTCCAGCATTTGCTCTGGTGACTCAGGCCAGCCGAGCACACATGTAGGTTTGCTTCTCTGCAGTTTCTAACAGCCTCCCTGCATCCCGCACCGTTTGTCCTGGGCAGGAAACCCAAAGGGCCAGCAGACAGCCATCCCATGGGAGGAGGGCCTGGGTCTGCCTCTGGGTGGAAGGGGAATGATGCAGGCAGCCCCCATGTGATGGCCTCTCACCCACCAGGAAAGGCGATCGTGAAAGCCAGCCCGCTCAGCGCCCATCGCTCCCGCTTGCCCTTCTCTGCGCTTCCTCGCCAACTACATTCAACGGAAGAAAAATCAATCCACACCGAAATGGGGGGAAAATCCGGCTTATTTTCACCAAATTTTTTTGTTTTGTTTTGTGTTTTGGGATCAGAAACACAGGACTTCCCAAATCAAGTTAAGTGAGTCCCAGATGTGGACTCATTTCAAATGAAAAACACACCCGTCATCGCGGGCAGAGCTCTGCTTAAGGAAACCGATGATTGCGGTGTCTGATACAAGGGCATTTCTCCGGAGAGTTGGTCCCAGACGGTGGAGAGAGAGGAATGGGGCAGATGAAGGGCTGGCGTGCCTCCCCTCCCCCCTGGGGAGGAGCTGGGCGGAATTCAGGTTAATTAGGTTTGGGGGTCACTGGCAAACCAATCGGAAGAGTGCAAGGCATCTTTGAATACTGCAGAAGGGTGGCTAGCATGGAGGCTGACACGTGTTGAGGGCTGGCTTTATTCATGAGAAAAAACTGAATCATGTTACACACCCCAGACATGGACTGCCAGGGACAAAAAATATTCTCAAGAAATGAGTGATGCTCATGCGGGTGGACATTCTGGAGGCTTCTTTTTCCAGGGAAGAATGGTGTGAGGGCAGGCAGGATGCCCAGACATGATGTGCTGTACACATTAATATATTTCTTTTAGCCCTGGCTGGTGTGGTCCAGTGGATAGAGCATCCGCCTGCACACTGTAAGGGTCTCAGGTTCAATACCGGTCAAGGGCATGTACCTGGGTTGCAGGTTTGATCCCCGGTCCTGGTCAGGACACGTGCAGGAGGCAACCAATTGATGTGTCTCTCTCACATGAATATTTCTGTCTCTCTCTCTCCCCCTCTCCCCCCTCTCCCTTCCATTCTCTCTAAAAATCAATGAAAAAATATATATTAAAAAATATATATATATTTCAGAGAGGAAGGGGGAGGGAGAGAGAGATAGAAACAACAATGATGAAAGAGAATCATTGATCGGCTGCCTCATGCATGCCCGACACTGGGGATCAAGCCCACAACCCAGGTAAGTGCCCTGACCAGGAACCTCCTGGTTCATAGGTCAACACTCAACCACTGGGCCGCGCCAGCTGGGATAGATAGGTGTTTGTGTGTGTGTGTGTGTGTGTGTGTGTGTGTGTGTGTGTACATGTTAGTTTTAAAGGCCAAGAGGAGAGGAGGGCCTTTGGGCAGCCTTTGAGGCAGGTATTAATTTCCAAAGCCTGGTCAAAACCATGACACGTCACGTATGTCACATGGAGTGTCTTCTAGTGTGGGACCAAAATAAGAATGCGGGACCGTGTAACCAGAAACATCGCTTGGTGAAAGATCCTCCTCTTAGCGACTATGATTCGCATTTTCATCAATGTCATGCTGCCTGTGGATGAACACAGCCGTTTAAATGCGTTTCTTTTGTCTTCTCGTAAGAGGTTTGATTTTACATTTCTTGCCATCTGGTTTGTGGAACGGAAATATGGAAGTACTTTTGCTCTCTGTGCGTCTTAGGGGCTTAGTCGAGGATGCGGTCCTTCCCTTTTAACTGAACTGGACTCTAACCCAGATTCCTCCCCTCCCCCGCCCCCCCGAAGCAGGCCATTGGGATGTCTGTGAGGCTCTTGCCTTTTCTTAGGCTGTCATGTAATCAGCATAACGACGTTAGGATGAGCATCTCAGCCATCGCTTCCAGAGCGCCCTACCTAGCAAAGCATCCCATGGCATCACAACAGCGCTTAGGAAAGCAAATTGAGCCGGATGAGTTCATGTAGCTTTGTGATCATTATAGTTCTTAAATTGGCCCCGTAATAGCAATAATTGCTAGCATGCATTCAAAGCCAGCAATCTGCCGAGACAAAATACATTTTCCCATTTAGCCTCATGTCAACCCCATGGAGTTACCAGGGAGCCCATTTTGCAGAAGGGGAAACTGAGACTCGGAGTGGTGCTGGGATTTGAAATTGCCATCTACGAAGTTGCTTGCATTTTGCTTGTATCTTGTGCTGTTGGTCAGGACACCAGGCTCTAACAGCCCAGACCAGGAAGTAGAGACCAAGTCCATTATTAGTTTGCCTGACTGTGGGGTCTGACTTTGGATGGAGGCACGTGATGTCAAACCAGGGGTGAGCACAGGTGGGGGGCAGCTAAGGAGATGGGAAAAGAACTGGAGTCTTGATATTTCTAACTAGTTCAATCCACTGCCCCAAACAGACAACTTTAAATTGCCTTAGGCATGAATATGTTTTATATGAATATATGAATATTAGTTTCCTGAAGCTGCTGTAACAAAGCACTACAAACTTAGTGGCTTAAAACAGAGACACTTATTCTCTTGAGTTCTGGAAGTCAGAAGCTTAAAGTCTAAGTGTCAGCAGGCTGCCCTCCCTCCCAAGGCTCCGGAGGAGGACTCCTGCTTGCTTCGTCCAGCTCCTGGTAGCTGCTGGCCTCCTTGGCTCCTGGCGACATAACTGTCTGTGTCTTCTTCTGTCTCTTGTGAGGATACTTGTCGCCGGGGTTAGGGCCCTGCCTGGGGAAGCCAGGATGATTCCACCTTGAGGTCTTTAACTCAATGACCCTTTTCCCAAATAAAGTCACACTCACAGGTTCAGGGGGTTAGGATGTGGCCATACCTTTTTGGAGGTCCACCATTCAACCCACTACATCCTGTAGGTCAAATATTAAATCAGTGGAATCACTGAAACCCTAGACCAGTGATGGCGAACCTATGACACACGTGTCAGAGGTGACACGCGAACTCATTTTTTTGGTTGATTTTTCTTTGTTAAATGGCATTTAAGTATATAAAATAAATATCAAAAATATAAGTCTTTGCTTTACTATGGTTGCAAATATCAAAAAAAAATTCTATATGTGACACAGCACCAGAGTTAAGTTAGGGTTTTTCAAAATGCTGACACGCCGAGCTCAAAAGGTTCACCATCACTGCTCTAGACTCATAAAGTGGGATTCTGTTGAGAAGGCAAAGACCATGTTTTTGAACTTGTTGCCTCCCCTTAGCCCTTGGCCCTACACATTACACCCAGGAAGCTTCATAGGTAGCCGGCCTTTGAGAGCTGGTGCAGCCCAGGAGAAATGGCCCGAGCTTTGGCAAACCCCAGTTTAAATATCGGCTCTGCCATTTTCTAATTCTGGCTTTAGGTAAGGCATTTTACTTCTTTGAGCTTCAGTCCTCTCCTCTGCAAAACGGGGCTGATTCTAGTGCCTACCCGGCAAGGTGGCTGGGAGAGGTTCACAAAGCGGGAGTTCCAGCTGCACATGGTAGGTATTAAACTAGGTGCAGCAATGGCTGTTCATTCATGCAGAGTTAGTTGGGCACATATTTATTTCATATGTGTTTCACACAGATTTATGGACCACCTACTATGTGCTAGTCAATCACTGTCCAAGGTGGTGGGATTTAGTTGTGAAGATCAATGGTGCCTGGTCCGATGGTGATTGCATCCTAGTATGGGAACATGAACAGAGATGATAAATAAATAGAAATATATAGTTAAACCATTTCAGGTAGATGCAAATTTTTCAAACCTGATGCGCAATAGAATGACTGTGAAGGAAGGAAGGGCCGCGTTACAGAGGGTGGCCAGGGAGGGCCTCTACAGGAGGTGGACATTAAGCAGAAACCTTCATGATGAGGAGAAGCACACCATAGGGCAGAGGGAATGGTGTCCTAGGCAAAGGGAGCAGCAAGTACGGAGGCCTGTGGCCTTGAAGATGGCTGCGCTGAGTTGTTGGTAACAAAGATGCCCTTGTCTGATAGTGTCTTTGTGTTTAGAGTGGTAGTTCTATAAGCACTAGTGGCCTTGCCCACTATGATGGTCATTCACTAATTTTTTCGCCACGCATTTCTGGTTCTCTGCCTTTCCTGGCCCTGATCCTTGGAGGGGCCTGTGAAAAGTGGAAGCGATATGTCACTGCCGGGTAGGAGCATTAGATTATTGGTGCAGCAGCCTCCAGAGCTCTCTTGCTCTTGGCTGGAGACTGACAGTTTTGAAGATGGTAACTACCGTGGGGACCTGAGTGGCTGCCATGAGTAGAGCCACCCTGCTGATCCAATGTGTTGACGTGTCGCGTCAGTGAGAATCACCTCTAGTTGCTCTAAATCACTGAGTTTCCGGGGCTGTTTGTTACTGCAACACAATCTCACCTACCCTGACTGATACGCTCACTTCTTCTGAGGACCATCTTACATTTTGCCACTGTGGTCCTCCTGTACCTTACTGAGCGTAGGTCCCTGTGAGACCCACCTGCCATCTCAGCCCAAGCTGCTGGTTGTGCAGGCGGGTTCCCACGCCTCTTGCAGACAGGAATGCCTGGAACCCAGAGGGCCTGTGTGAGCAGCGCCGCTCAAATGAAATAGGAGCAGCAGCTGCCTGCCTTCGCTGCCCTGGCCCAGGCATCCCTCACCAGGGGCCGGGGCTCTGCAATTCCTCCTACACGCGCACCCTCCCTCTCCAACTGCACGAGTCCCCGCAGTGCTCCCATCGTGGGGTGATGCAGAGCTGCAGCCGGCAAGCCTGCTCCTGGGCCAGCAGAGCACTTCCGGGCATTCGCGTTACTCGCCCCTGTGATAGGGATAGATTGCAGGTGCATCTGGCGATGGACATAGAATGCCAGGGCCAGCAGCTGTGGCTGCTTGCAGACACTGGCAGTCTGAACAGCGTGCTGCCGGCGGGGCGGCATCTCCCCAGGCTGAGAGAAGTGGGCCAGGGGCGGCCAGCGGCAGAGCTGAGGGTGAGCGCTCCTTCCACAGGGCAGCCCTGCCTGCCAGGCATCTGTGTTCACAGAGAATGTTTGCAACCAGGAGCAAGACCCTCCCCCTCTCTGAGCCTCAGTTTGCCCCTCTGTAAAACAGCACGCTAACAATAGTGCTCCATGCCCGGGGCGGCTGTGACGCATGCCAGGCACAGAGCAAAGGCAAAATGCAGGTGAGGCCTGTATGTCCCGGGGATGTGAAAATCTGACAGCACCTCTCAGTTTCAGGCCTCGTTTGGGACCCCCCTGTGTGGCGTTGGGTGGGGCCTCACTTCCATGGGCTTCAGCATAAGAAGCGTCCTCCAGCCCGGCCTCGGGAATCCACCTCTTGAAACCGACAGTTTAGATACCAACAAGGCTTCATTGTTCCCGCCTCCACCGGGAACGCCGTGCCTCTGCGCGCACTTGGCAACACTTCCCTGTGGTCTTGCCCGCGCTGCCTTTTCTGTGCACGACCCAGGACAGCGGGGCCGCCCCAGACACCTGATCTCCAAACCCTCTATCTAATCACGCTGCTTCTTAGACTTAGGCTCACCCATAAATCGTTTTTAATGACAGTTTGAGAAGAAAGAAGTCGCGAAGCAAATTTTACATGACGTTCTCATCACCATCGGCATTTAATATCCTAAATCAAATGCTTTATGGCATCGCATCGCGGGCCTTCGGGGGAATGAAGGAAGCCTGTTATTTTATTTTTTTTGCCTTTTGTGCGCCTTTTGTGAGCCTGGGGTCACTCCCTTTGGGGGATTCCTGGCTGTTATGCTTGGGGGTTCATTTCGGGGGGAGTTAGGATGCTCAGAGAGTCCACCGGGATTCTTGGGGGACTGTTACACAATGAGGCGGCCTGTGTGTGGATCCAGAGCTGGTAATATGAGAAAGTTATGAGAATATAAGCCAGGCGTGATCTGGGGTTCCTCGCCACTCACCTGAGGGGCCCCTTCCCTCGCAGGGAAGCCGATATGGTGAAAATCAAACCAAAGCGACAGCAAATAAAAACAGGCCCTGCCTCACCCCTCCCCACACCCCAGCAAGACTGGGAATAAACGTGAGCGTCTGTGCTCCCCTTCCCTTCTGTCTGACAAATATTTCTGAAAGTTTCCTATGTGCCCACCATGTGCCTGAACCAGAGCTCAGTGTGCGTGCCTCAAACCCAGCCATCCGTGTCTAAGTGCCCGCTGCGCACGGGAGCTCCTAGGGCGGCTGGCTCGGGGTGCAGCCTTCAAAGAGTCAGATGCACGAAGGAGCCCAAGGTGAGCTCCGGGGCCACGGAGGCACGTAGAGCAGTGCCTGGCATGTAGTATGTGCTCAATGAATGGTGAGTGAGTGAATGACATGGTAAAGAACCAATAATCCAACAGAGGGATCAGACTTTGCAGGACAAGCGCTTGCTTCCTCTGGCCCCTTTTTTAATTCCCTGATGCCATGGGGGCGGCTCTAGTACGGCATCCCAGCCAGCTCTCTTGAGGCGGTAACCCACATTCGCAAGAGAGGCCCGTGGCTGAGCTGCAAGAAGACTCCTGGGAGACTTGGGTTCCTCTCCTGCCTTTGATTTCCTGGGAGGGAGCCACGGGAGAGACCTCTTCGCTATTCCCATGTGGTCGCCACAGGCCAGGAGGAAGGCGGCTGGTCACAGGGTGTCTGTCTGCTGCCTTCCTGTTCTGAGAGTCAGGTTAGAATAAGCGTAGCATTAGCTGGGCTTCGGCCGTGCACGAGCCAGCAACCTGAGCCTTCCCCACCCCCCAGTGTGCGAGGCTCCCAGTCACCCCGCATCAGAGAGGCCTGGCAGCCGAAAACCAGGCAAGTGAGCATGGTGCCTGGTGCGTACTAAATGTTAGGAAATGGCAGCATCGTTGCATCATCCTTAGTTTACAAATGAGGAAACTGAGGCTCAGAGAAGGGGAGGGAGGAAAGTGGCTGTGGATTGAGACTGGGGAGGTGTGAGCGTCCAGGACACACGAGCTTACTGGTCATGGTAAAAAGTCCGTCCTAACACGAGCTGGGGAACGTGGGGTAAGTTATGTCACCTCTCTGGGACTCAGCCAATGATAAGGATAATAACAGACTGCACTTAGGAAACGCCCCATATCCAACCCTAGCGATATTTGCACACAGCAATGTCATAGTTTCAGTTTAATAAAAGTATCTCCTTCCTAGTGGCCATGCTCAGATGAAGGTATGTACAAACAGCCAGCACCAGCCCGCGGCGATGCCTCGATGCTTGGGAGCTAGTTCAGTTGCCATCGCCACGGCCCCCTGGACAAAGGAAGGAGGGAGAGGTCCTCACAATGGCCTCACACGCAACGCCCCGGCCCCATTTTCACTCCTGGACAAGCCTGTGTCGCAGGGCCCTCCCCACCTCCTGGGCTTGGTGATAGGGAATCAGCAATTTCCTCGGCCCAGCCACCCGGGGAAATGATTGACCAGCTGCTCTTAAAACCCCTCTCCACCCCGGGGCAAGCTCTCAGCGGAGCACCCTCCTTTGAACCAGAACTCTCCATTATCGCTGGGGTCCCTGTGCCCTTTCTTTCCTTTCTGTCGGGAAGCTGGGGGTGGAGAGGCAGGTGCGTTCCCGCGGGGAGCACAGGGAGGGAGGGGCCGTCTCCAGAAGTCTGTGCGGGTTGGAGCCTGGGGTCTCTCAGAAGCACCTCCTTCATCATCATCGTCTTTATCATCATCTTTGCATCTGCGTCAGCCATTGCTAACCGCTGTTTTTCTTTTGCTCCCTCTTCTCTCCTCCTTCTCCTTCTCTTCCTTTTCCTCCTCCTTGTTCCTCTCCTCCTCTTTTTTCTCCTCTTCCTCTTCCTCCTCCTTCACCATCTTACAATGCCTGATTCTCAGGTTCCCTTCTACCTTCTGTTTCCATCTTTCCTTCCAGGGTCCTCATTCTGCTTGTGGTTGGTTTCAGACTTTCCCTTATACTTCTACCCACCCCTGACCCCTGCACCGCAAAAACCTACCCATCCTGGATCCAATGGGCTCAGTGGCATCTCCTGGACCAGAATAAATTGTGGGCTGATTGCAGCCTCAGTTAGTGAGTGCACACCTCACAACCCGGGGCTAGGCAGGCATGGCTGTAGATTGAACTACGTCGGGGTCCTCAATAGGTGAGGGGGTGGACAGAATAACAGATCGAAATGGTTCAGAAAAGAACCCCCCACTGTCATCAGCCCTGTCCCAACAAAACCAAGCCAGGAAGAGTCTAGAACTTCCCCAACTTTAAGGGTTTACCTTGCTCACACCCTTAACCGCCAGTTGCCCCAGTCAACAGTGATCAGCTTGCAGAAGGCCCACACCTGACGTGGCCATAATGGATTCGCTCAGAATTATCCAGTCTGGGCCAGTCCAAGTCCCTTTCCAAGGAATTGGGAATAGGCACTGCAGGAGGCAGTCGATGTCCCTGGAAGCCTGAGACTGAAGCATGTGGAGTGTAGATACTGGGGAGCTACCTTCCACTCCCACAGGAACTGGAATGTGAAATAATGGTGATGATGATGATGATGGTGGGGATGATGATGGTGGGGATGATGATGATGATGGTGGTGGTGATGGTGATGGTGGTGGTGGTGATGGTGATGATGATGGTGATGGTGGGGATAATGATGGTGATGGTGATGGTGGTGATGATAATGGTGATGGTAATGATGTTGATGGTGGGGATGATGATGTGATGATGGTGATGATGTAGATGTATTGAGCACTTACTCTCTATCAGCCACTTGAATGGTTTACATACATGGAGTTCCACGAGATACCCCATTTTCCTTAAGCTTCAGTTGATTCCTATTACATTCAGCCAGCTGGATGCTGACAAATAGTCTTGCTGAAGTTCTGTGGAAAGGCAGCGATTCCTTCTAATGGAGTGTGTGGTGCTTTTTGAAAAAGTGACTTTGATTCAGCGCCAGGACTAAGGCAAGACAAATGAGACACCCAAGGCATGTGATTTAAGGAAGCAGTTACTTTCAGGCTCATGCAAATGAGGGGTTGGCATTTGCACAGACCTGAGCGGGAATGCCTCCTGAAAATGTGTGCCCTGTGCTCCTGGCTCCCCTCATTCTAGTCTCAGCCCTGCTGTAAACAACTTCCTTTCCTTTTCCGATGTTGTTCCCCCCGTTATAAAGTGAGTGACTTGAATCCAAGATCAGAGAGGGCCACTTTGGGTGTGCTGTTCTGGTTCTGGCAAATTAAGGACACATGTGCTACAAGCCCCATGTCCCGTGTCTGTGGCAGACATCACTAATCAACCATGCACTCTACTAGCTGAGCTCAGAACATGTTCTCAGAATCCAACACCACACAGAGACGTGAGGATCTACTGCCAAATATCTAGAGTTGCCAAATAAGGCAAGACCGTTCTGAGGGCGGAGCTGGGTTATGCTCCTCTCTGTCTCTCCAGCACTTAGCAGGGAACCTGGTATAGATGAGGCTCTGCATAGATTTTCCACTCATACTGAAACCTGACCAAGAATGTGCATAGAGAACTACCTGTGCAGGCAGTTACTGTTCACACACACACACACACACACACACACACACACACACAAATATGCACACACAAATACACTCAAATATGCACACACCCACAAACATGCACCCACAAACATGCCACTCAAACATGCACACACAAATACACTCAAATATACACCCACAAATATGTGCACACTGACCAGTCCTCCACCATAGGCCCCAGCAAGGCCGCCCCTCCTTGGGCCTGAGCTGTCGGGAGCCTGGTCAGAATCATCAGGGCTCGCAGTGATAACAGTGTCCAGAGCCAACAGGAGGGAGCCTAATCCACGGTGAAAGCTGACAGGGCCGCGCCTCCCCCGCTCCTGCCAGCTCCCTCTAACTCAGCCCCGTGGGAGGTGGCAGACTCTAGTGCCCTCCAGCCATGTCATCTCCTCGCTAATGATGCCACTGTTTTGACAAAGCTGAGCAACACAGCCGGTAGGTGTGAAGTTGGAATTAATTTTCTTTTGGAAGGTCAAGTGCATTAACGAGCTTTTGGCTGGCTTGCCTCGGTTGGCTTGTCTTGCACTTCCTTTCCTCCTTCTTCCAGAAAGAAGAGTTAAAAAGGGAGAAAGGGACACTCCTTCCTGCAGCTGTTTGATTCTTTCTGTTCCCCTCCCTGCAGAGGACGTGGCCTGTTTTCCAGCAGCTCAGGAGACCCTTGGGCAGACAGATGGGCTCAGAGAGGCCTCATTCCCCCACTGCTTTTGGAGAATCTCAGCATTAGACCTGCTTTGAGTGACGAGAGAAAAGTAAAGAATAAAATATATACCTCAGTTTCATTGCATAGGCCACTGTGATTGATTGGCAGTGGCTGCCTGAAGCTTGAGCGTGGAAAAACAGGGAGCAATGAATGAGGCCTCTTCAGATGCAGTGGGCTGGAGGATCATGATCGATTAGTAATGTCTGCCCTGGACATCACATTGGGCCATCAAGGCATCAATAAAGCTATTTTAAAAATACCTATAATTCAGCAACTTAAAAATAAATAGGAAACACAGTGAATAAGTATATTTAAAAACCTAAAAGGAAGAGTCTATAAGAAAACTTAAAGCGACATGTGAAACAGGAATTGTAAACTCAAATGCCATTAAGGAGCGGGGAAGGTGACATAAAATTAGTGTGGCCCAGAGGGGGCCTCTGCTGAGCTCTAGAGCAGGAGGTAGGTGTGTGTGAGTGTGTGTGTGTGTGTGTGTGTGTGTGTACTCACCACTCTGCGCCCAGCACCTGCAGACCCAGCCACACTCACACTCGATAAATGCCTGTTAAATAAACAGGTAGAAGGATCGAGCCCCACCCTTACCCCTACAGAGCCATTCACAGTGCCCAAATGTGTCCCACCTTTTAATGACATCTCCCGCTCTTCTTTAATTCTTGGAGATGAAGATTATTTCCTCTTGTTCTACCTTCAGTGATATGCATTCAGCTCGTCTGGAGTCAAATCCCAATTCTACCTCTTCCTAGCTGTGTGGCTTTAGGCGAGTCACTTCACCTCTCTGAGCCCGTTTCCTCGCTTGTAAAATGGGGCTGATAAAAGGATCTACCGCCCAAAGCTGTTGTGAGCATGAAATCAGGGGCACCTGACATTTCTCTTGTGAACCAGGTGAATTTTGAGAAAGAAAAGTGACCCTCGAGCATTCCTCCGGGACATCGAGTGTGAGCGCGGATTGTCCCAAGCAGCCGGCCTCTCTGGTCACCCCGTGGCGCCAGAAGCTCATCGAGCAAAGCACTGGGAAAGGGGCCTGGCAGTGAGGGCTCTATGCCGTGAGCTGTCACCCTGAGAAAACCACCATCACATTCCTGTCACCCTTTCTCCTCTGCGGCACGGAGTGGTCGGGGTTCCCAGTTCTGCCACCTCACCTTCCGTTAGCACCTGTTCAGAGGAGATGGCAGCGGAGTCACACGCGGAAGGGTGGTGATGATTTTGTGGGTGACACGTGTGGAGACAGAACAGGGGACTTTCGGGCAAGGAGAAGAGAGTACACAAAAGGGTAGCATCCAGTTGCTGGGCAATTGGTCACGACCTGGCTGGAACCAGGTCAGAGGGTTCATGAGTCTGAGAAATAAAGTTCAAAGGATGGTGTGCGTGGGCCTGGGACACATTTCTTAGCTGTGACATCATCCGTAAAAGATCGGCCAAAAGAGGATTGTGCACCGACACCAACATGAAAACAACTGATTTTCCTGGGAAGAATCTCAAAGAGCAGTGACCCAATTACTGGATCATATTTTAAAAGGATGTTATAAAATCCCCGTATTAAAAAAGAGAACAGGAGGTAGCCACCACCACTCCCTTTTATTGCTATTATGGAATGTCACGGGCAGAAAAAGCAAAATTAAAAAATAAAAGCGCCCCCCTCCCCCCAAAAGGAAGCCTTCTTCCTAATCTGGGAAAGCGCAGTGGGATTTAACTGAGATAAAGTTCCCGCCATCTCAGTGACCCGCCAGCATTTGCTCTGCAAGCGTGACATTTGTTCATGTCCATCCCCCGCATTCCGTTCATCTGTTCTTGTCTCCCAAACAGGAGGACACGGAAGGGGCAGATGCGCAGCTCACTCATAACCAGAAACAGCCGGTGCCACTAGGACCCTCTGACTTGTTTTTTTCCAGCCAGGTGCCACTAGGACCCTCTGACTTGTTTTTTTCCAGCCAGGTGCCACTAGGACCCTCAGACTTGTTTTCTTCCGGCACATGGTTTCTCGGAAAGACGTCTGCCCAGGAATAGGGAGGCTTCCACTCAGAATCTGGGATTGCCATTCTTGCAAACTGCACTTCTTCAGAACAACCACTCCCCTGCCACCCTTTCTCAGTCAGGGTGTGATCGCCCCCCTTTCTCGCTGCTGATTGCAGCCTGGGTCAGCAAAGATCTTATGCTGTATCTTGGCTCATTTCATTTTATTTCATTCATGACTCCTTGACAGCAAGTGTTTAATAAGCACGTACTGAGTGCCAGACATGCCAGTTGTTGGCAAACTGCGGCTCGCGAGCCACATGTGGCTCTTTGGCCCCTTAAGTGTGGCTCTTCCACAAAATACCAGCTCTTCCACAAAATACCAGCTCTTCCACAAAATACCAGCTCTTCCACAAAATACCAGCTCTTCCACAAAATACCGACTTCTGCGCATGGGCCATGAAGTTTCAATCGCACTTTACGTGTGCACCTGCACGTGGGTATTTTGTGGAAGAGCCACACTCAAGGGGCCAAAGAGCCGCATGTGGCTCTCGAGCCGGGGTTTGCCGACCACGGGCTAGGCAGTAGGGATATAGCAGCGAGCAGGACAAAGCCCCAAACTGGTTCGAATGGATATTCCCAGGCAAGGAGTTACACTTTTCTCATTTATTTGCTTGATGGGTTCTTCCTTCAAGAACCCAAGATCCAGCTCAAAGACCATGGCTGTGCCCCGAAACCATTCCATGACTCCTCTTGGCAAAAGCAGCTCCTTTCTGCTTAGCCCTTTCTTCCCTGACTCTGTGCTCGTGACGTCTGCCTTGCAGCAGAGTGCGTAGCGGTGGCCCTGGCCAGAGGTGAGCCTGGGAACTGGCTGTCAGGACGGCGGCTCCCGGGTGTGACGGCCTGGGTTGGAAGCTTCGCTCCTTCCCTTCTATCTGAGTGAACTGGGCAATCGACTTCACTTCTCCTGCCCCCATTGCTCACCTGTAAAACAGGGACCTTAACCATGCTACCTCGTAGGGTTCCTGGGAGGATTAGAGGCCCGTGGCTTCGCCTCTCCGAGCCTCTATGTTTCCGTGTGGCAGATGAGCCCACAAAGCCATTCTGTCTTATTGTGAAGATTTTATAAGGGATGCGTGGGGAGGTACCTGCCACAGGTCCTGGCGTGTGTCAGCCACCAGGGAAATGTGAACTCTTCTCTCCTCCCTGGAGGAAAAGAAGGGGAAAGGCCCTTTCCTCCCTCCACCTTGCCTCCCTTCACCATCAGGGGCCCCGGAAAAGTGGGGGGGGGGGGCCCCTTTTGATTGGGGGAAATGTGAACTCTTCTCTCCTCCCTGGAGGAAAAGAAGGGGAAAGGCCCTTTCCTCCCTCCACCTTGCCTCCCTTCACCATCAGGGGCCCCGGAAAAGTGGGGGGGGGGGCTCCTTTTGAATGGGGTCTCCTTTTTCTGGCAGCCAACGTTGGAATTCTCAGCTATCATCTGGAGCTAAGAGTTCCCGTGTTCATGATGGAGGAGCAGGGAATAGAAGCACCTCGTTAGTGTGTGAAAGCCCTGGTTGGGATTGGGAAGGAGGACCAGCCGAAGTGCGGGACCTTAACCGAGAACTAGTCTACCTTCTCATGTGAATGAAAGGTGGGTGGGTGAGAGCCACGCCAATCACGGTGCAGAGCTATCTGACCTGCTTGGGAACTCTAATTGCAGGTAATGGCCAGCCTGTTGGGTGGTGTTTGAGCAGGGACAGACTTCCGCAAGATATTTCTCATATCGCTCCCCACGGGCCTCAGGGATTCATGAAATATTACAAGGGAGTGTTCTGGATTATTCAGTGGCAGGCGCCCTCCTCAGGAGCCCAGGATGGATGTCCATGTCGGCTGTGGCAGGGGAGATGAAAAGCATCATCATTGTGAATGTCCGTTGTGTGCATACTATGTGCCAGGCAGTATGCTAAGCACTTCCCACGCTCTAGGTAATACATACAATAACCCTAGAAAGAGGGTGCTAATAGTATCCCTGTTCTACAGAAGGGGAAACTGAGGCTGGGGTCTCAAAGCCGGTGTGAACGGGGAAGCAATGGAGAAATATTAGGCAGATGAGGGCCTTTCCAGAAGTTATGAGCGGTGTGGCCTCAAGCAAGTTACTAAGCCTCCCAGAGCCCCCATCCTCTCTTTTATAAACTGGGGATCACCCCCCTTTTACAGCTGAAGAAGTTGAAGCCCCAGCTCATAGAGCCAATAGTGGGGCCAGAACTCATCCAGTGGCCTTGGACTTGGTCCAACACTTCCTGCTGTTTACTGAACACCTCCAGGGCTTGGTGGGTAGAACAACCATTTCATTTGGCCTCTGAGTGTGTGGGTCGGGAATCTGGGAAAGGCTCCGCTGAGCGGTTCATCTGTGATTCACGTGGAGTTAGCTGAGGATGCGCTTCTTTTACTCACACATGTTTCTTCTTCTTCACGTGGCATCTCACCCTCCAGGGCTCCTTCCCGTGGCTTCGGGTCCTCACCACGTGTGGTGAGGAGTAATTGCATGTGATGGTTAATTGCTCCAAAGCAGATGTTTCAAGAGGCAGGGAGTAGAAGCATCTCTTCCACCATAATCTGTTGGCCAAAGCAGTCGAAGGCCACACCCCTCTCTTGATTCAAAGGAGGGGTCATAGACCCCACCGCTCAGCGGACGGGATGTTAAAGAATTTGCGGCCATCTTTAGTCTGTCTCACTGATACATCATAAGAATCCAGTAAGTCATACCTTTTACCTAGAAAAAACTCTATAAAATGCTGCAGCTCACGCCCACCAGCCCACCCTCAGTTATTGGGAGAATTACATGAATGAGTGTATGTACAGAGCCAGATTCTTGACAAAAATCTGGTGTATCATGAAAGTAAATGCCTTTCCTTTAGCGGCGAATGGGACACCCCTGCCAGGGAGACTGCCTTATCCAAGTGTACGGTTGCCAGATAAAGGAAAGGCATGCAGTTAAATTTGTTTCAGAAAAACAGTGAATAATCTATCATAATAAAAGTGTAATATGCTAATTGGACTGGATGTCCTTCCGGACGTCCTTCCTTCCAGACAAAGCCACAGTGGGCGGGGGCCACAGCAGAGGTGGCAGAGGTCCCTGGTCATGGCGGGCAGGGCCAGGGCCAAGGCCCTTGCACAAATTTTGTGCACCGGGCCTCTGGTTTTTAATATAAATATGTCCCATGTTTATCTAAGATTCAGATTTAATCAAGCATCCTATGTTCTATTTACTTCTGTTTTATATGACACGCAGGAATGAAATTGTATGGTTTTTGTTCTTTTCTGACTTACTTCACTTAGCATGATACTTTGAAGATCCATCCATGTTCTCGGCGACATTTCATCCTTTTTTACGTCTGAGTAGTATTCCAGTGCACATGTGTACCACCTCTTCTTTACCCAGTCACCCACCAGAGGACACTTAGGTTGTTTCCATGTCTTAGCTACAGTGTCTTTACCCATGAAATGCGTTGATAGCAATGAACACAAGTGGGCTTGGATTTCCGGGGCGGGTGCCCAGGACGTCACACACTGGTGTCAAGAATCCCTTCCCTCAGGCCCTTCTCTCTGGGCTCCTCTCCCCTCTTTACTCTCTCCTTGGGACAGGAGGATGTCCCACACCTTTGTCGCCATTTCGGGATGGTCACAGGGCTCCACCCCACAGGCACGGTGAGAGGAGGGGTAAGGAGTGCTGCCCAGGCTGCAGGAAGCGATGATCACAGGCTCCACCCCTTTGAGGCTGCGATCCCTGGGCTGGAGCGGGGCGGGGGGCGGGGCGGTGGGGGGGAGGCTCTCTGCTGCTCACCTGGATTGGAGCAGGTGGCACAGGGCTTGTCCTTCAACTTGTGAGAGAGGCTTTTCGTGGGGTGATATTTGTCCACACCCACTGTTTCTTGGTTGTGAGCCACTCTGACACCCACTGTGGAATATAGAGAAGGCAAAGGCTCCCAGCCACTCCACTTCTTTCCTCTGCCTCCAGAGTCTTAGCTGCTTTAGTGCGTTTCCAGGGACTGTAGGTGGCATTGCAGGAGGAATGGAGTGGGTGGGCTTGTGCCATCTCCCTACGTCCACATCAGTAATTCCGTGTCTTTGGGAAGCTGTGTTTTTATGACAGTGGCTGTGTTAACAAAACAAGTATCTCGAGACAATCGGTGTGGGGTGTGAGATGAAGGCACAGCGGCCAGTCGATTCCATGGTTTCAGAAACTGTGCTGTGTCCGACAGGCAAGCAACAGGGCTTCCTTAAGGACAGATAAGATCTTTTTTCTTGAGCTCCCTGTGTGTCCTTTTTCCAAAGGCGCTCGCTTGTCGGCGTCCAGGCTAAGTTTCTTGGAGCTAATGACTTCATCAACTGGGTCGTGAGGGGCTTAATGAAATAATGACCAAGAGACCAAAGTCACCGTGAACTGGGGATAGTTTGGGAACCTCTAGTCCGAGAAGAAAAAGACCTATTCAGACCCCGAGGCAAACAAATGAATTAACCCGGGGAGAATCCGGAGGGCAAACACGACTTTGCACTTCTCTGAGTGGAAGGGGGCAAAGAAGCACAAAAAAGCAAAACAAAGCCTGGTCTCCGGTCCATTAAAACACAATCCGCTCGGAGCTTTGTTAATGCAAAGCTCTTTATCTGAGGGGCTCACGGAGCTTTATTACAGGTAAATATCCTTGTCTCCAGCTGCTAATAGGGAGGCCAGGCCCAGGAGATTAGGGAGATGCTATTTAAGGTCACATAACAGTCAGTGACAAAGTGGAGACTCACAGAGTGGCCTGTAATGGGATTTGTCTGCCGTCTATTGTATCAGCCTAAGACGCTGGTGTGCAGGGCCGGCCCCAGGCAGGAGCTGCAGGAGACAGGGTCTTAGAATCACCGGGTGCTGCCGCGGAAGGGACTTTGAGGGACCCTGAGTACAGCCCCCTTTGTTTCCAGACCCCACACTGAGGCTCTGAGAGGGCCAGGGACTCCCCCTTCCACGCAGCCTGCTTGAGGCAGAGCCAGGAGCCACATAGAGGGCTCCCAACTTCCATCTAATTCCCTTTCGGAGTTTTCCTGGCGCTGAGTGAATTGTCTGGGAAAACCTATTAAGGAAATTCAATTTCTCTGCAGCCGGCTCAGTGGAACTTGAGTTGGATCAAAGCTGGTGGCTTTGGAAGGAATTGGAGAGGAGTGATGGAGCACCCCGGCCCGGGGCAGAACACTGGCTCTGTGGGGGGCTAGCGTGGGGTCCGAGGCAGTGACCTCCGCTGTGGCATCTCTGCCGCCTGTAGCAGCAGCAAAGAGCTCTGGGCTCGCTGATCCCTAATGCGCTCTGGCCATAATCACATCCACTTATTGTTGCAATATCCAGACCTCAGTTTTCCATTCTGCCAAATGGGGACATTGGTTGTTCCCACCTTACTGAGTTGTGGTTGCTCTCAGCAATCAAATGAGATGCTATACTAGTATATATAGTCCTCAATGCATAGCTTCACTGAGTTCGTTAGCAAAATGACCGAGTATGTGTAAATATAATTTTCTAAGGTCCCTTTAAAAACCATTAAGGAATCTGCCAAGTAAAATAGTATAAACTGAAACTCTGTTATACAATTTATTTGTTTCAGTGTACTGTGTATCTGTTTATACGTAGACGGATGAATGGGGATGTATATATATACCAGTACATGCGATTTTGTTATTTGCCCTCTTTCACACACTTAATAAGTTTAGTAAGTGTATTAAATCCATATATGTTTAAGAGCATTGAATCCACAAAGCACATTAAGCAGATTAAATGAAAGGAAGCAGGAAGCGTGCAGATGAACTTCACGTTCATTCCATTGGCCTCTGGTCCTTGTGTAGCTACAGAGTTGCCATTAGGCATAAAATAGTTGCATTTACTGAGCCTCGGTGATTTTCACCTGCTGCCTCCTGGCCATCCTTTTCACCCTTGCTTCTCCCAGCTTCTTCTTGGCATCCCATCCCTTTCACCCCTGTTTCTCCCAGCTTCTCCTCAGGAGCCCATACCTTTCACCCTGGCTTCTCCCAGCTTCTCCTTCTCAGGAGCTCATCCTTTTCAGGGTGACGCATAGTAGGTGTTCTGTACATGTTTGTGGAATGAATTGGTGCATAGTAAGCAGGGCACGGGGCCTGCCCTGACTGTTGCTATTATTCTCGTTATTCTAGAAGCTCCTTACAGCCAAGCCAGAGCCTCGTGCATCACAGTTTCTCCAGGGTCTCCCCAGCACCGCCATTGGTCATTGGAAGGCCATCACTTCCCCGGGGGAAGGGGGGATACGGGGTACACTCTGGGATCAGCTTTCCTGTCTCCATCAGTGTCTTTGCCTTATGACTGTCTCTCAGCTGCTTAGGTGCAGAGTTGGAGTCAGATCAAGGGGTTTCTCCAGGGTCTCCCCAGCACCGTCATTGGTCATTCGAAGGCCATCATTTCCCCCCGGGGGAAAGGGGGATACGGGGTACACTCTGGGATCAGCTTTCCTGTCTCCATCAGTGTCTTTGCCTTATGACTGTCTCTCAGCTGCTTAGGTGCAGAGTTGGAGTCAGATCAAGGTGTTGGCTCAGTGAATATGTAAGCCCCTCTCCCTGTCCTTTGTGATTGCGGAAATTCCTTTTTTATCTGTCTTCTCCCTCCAGGAGACGGGGGCGGGGAGGGGGGGTGGAGAGAGCAGCCTTGAAGATGGCTCTGACTTGATGAATTTGGTTAGGTATTAATTAGCACTATAGAAATATTTGGGCTTAGTCATCCACTAGGAAGCTAGCTCTCTTGGTCCCATGCTTCCTGGAATATTAAGGGACAATGCTCCCCCCCCCCAAAAAAAAGCTTATGGGTTTGTAAGACACACCTCATCCAACTCAAGACCAATAAAACTCTCCTGTAACAGAATAACGACATCAGTGTTACACGTTGGTGGCTTAAAGGAACACTCTCCTTTTGCTTAGCACGGTTGTGCCTCCTGAGCAAGGCTGTGTGTTGGCGGGACAGGGCTGTGATCAACCCATTTGTCAGATGAGAAAACTGAGGTCTGAGGACATAAAGTGCCTCTTCTCTCGAGAGTCTCCTTCCTGAAGCAGGATGAGAACAGGCAGGAAGTCATATTGTAGCCATGGCCATCGCTACCAATAACACACGTACCGAACATTTCCCCTGCGTGAACTCCTATAATCTTCCCAACTGTATGAGGTGTGCGCACTAAGAAGCCTAAGAAACCGAGGGTCAGAGAGATTAGGTACTTTGAGTAAGGGAGGAGGAAACACCACTACTGGTTCTGAGTGGCAGTTGGACTCTGAGGGATCCTTCACTGGACTCCATGGACACCCCTCCCCCCAGAACATGTACAGAACACCTACTATGCATCAGGTGCCCCTTGACCCCAGGGGCTGAGGTCAAGCCCCGTTCCTATTCCTGGGCATTTTTTTTTTACCAGCTTCCATAGAGGGCCCCTGACACCTAGGCTAGGAACTGGGTCAGAATCAGCACCTGGGTAGTAAGAATCACTTAGCAACATCAGACACACCCGGCCGATCCAACCAATTCATACGCCCCTCCAGCCAGAGTTCATTTTCAAAATCCGGTCCTTCGCCTCTTGCCAGTTTCCTTTGGACAAAACCGAGTGCGTAAAGGAGCCGTCGAAGCTGTAAATATTGTAGGAAGCAAGAAGCCAAGAGGGGGGCCAGCATTCCTCAGGCCAGGAAGAGAGGATGGCCGGCTCGCGGATCAAAGGGACGAGGCCGAGCCTTCATGGCCAGTCTCCACACCAGCGCAGTGTAGGGCAGGAAGATGTCAAGGGAGGAGGCCCTCTTTGAAGTGTCAAGATAAGAACCATCCCCGCCTCCCCTTGGTGTGAAAGTGGTTCCCGCAGGAGCCGGGGAGGGTGTGAGGCATCGGCCATCTGTGCGGAGCTGGGAGGGGCTTATCGCTCAGGCAGACACCTAAGTGGCTCCAGGCTGTGTCTGGACCCGGCAGGGGAACATTAGTCCCCCAAAATATATGAACTGCAGAGCTGTGTTTTCCAGTGGTTTTCCATCGAGCATTGTATCTACGCTGGTTCAAACGTTGAGGGGTTGAGTGGACAGAGCCCTGCACTGAGATGGACCAGTTAGATGTACCCCTTCCAGCTGGGGGACGTGAGCGAGTTCCTTGGCCTCGCTGAACCTCAGTTTCAATGAGAATTTAACAATCACACCTATGTTTAGGATTAATTGGGGGAAATAAATGAGATTATACAAACTAACCATTTCCTTTCCGTGATACCTGGTACATAAGCTCATTGAAAAAAATGGTAGCTGATGTTTTTCTTTACTGTCTGCCTCAGTACATCTTGTCTAGATGGTTTGTAGTTAAGATGTCTGATCAGCCCGGCTGGCATGGCTCAGTGGTTGAGTGTCGCCCTATGAACCAGGTCATAGTTAGATTCCCGGTCGGGGGCACATGCCCGGGTTGTGGCCTCAATCCCCTGTGTAGGAGGTGCAAGAGGCAGCCAATCGATGATTCTCTCTCATCATTGATGTTTCTAGCTCTCTCTCCCTCTCTGAAATCAATAAAAATATTTTTTTTTAAAGAAACTGGGTCTAGAAAGAGGAAGCCACTCTTTCAGCTCTACTGAATGCACAGACTGGGACTGGAACTCAAATTTTTAACTCCCAAAGTCCTTTGCAAGAAAACAAGAGTATGTGGAATTCTCTCAGTAATGTCCACTGTTCCTTTAAGATGCAGTAATTAGGGCTCTACCAGCGGTGATGGGCATTGTGGCCGTTCATGGAGGTAACGTGGTTTCTCATTAGAGGCTGCCATGGGGATAGTAAGAAAGATCAGTGGAAACATGGGCTCAAATCCTGCACAGCCCCGGGTATCCACCATGTCTTCATTTGTAAGTGGGAGCAATGATGCTTCCTCGAGGAATGTGGTCGCTTTATGAAATAATGCATGCATTGTGCGGTAAAGAATTTGGTTGGCCTTTGTCCCCGGCTGGGAGACTGAACCTTTGGAATTTCCTGAGCTATGGGCATGTTTTTGTTATTCATGAGCCCTTGGAACACACCTGAATTAATGCTAAGAGATGAGATGACAGGATGGCGACTGGTCAACCAGAAAGACCAACCCTGTGATTAGAGAGCTGGGGGTTTCAGCCAGCCTGACCCCAGGGGAAGAGGAGGGCAGTTGGAAATTGAGTTCAAACCCAGGCTTCCTTTGTAATAAAACTGTAATCAGGAGCAGAGCCCTTTCCTGCGTTCTGTGAATTAGTCCAGTGACCAGCAGCCCAGGAGGAGGAACTGCTATATCTCCATTGGAGAGAGGAAGAGACTGAGGATCAGAGAGGTAGAGTCACATGCACAAGGTCACACAGCTAGGACGGAGCAGAGCCAGAGCTTCAGCCTCTTGGATCCCAGAGCCAAACTCGTCGTCACCGTATTCTAGTGCCCCCTGATCCACGGGGCAGAGTGGCAGGCCGGCCCCCTTCTGGAATTCAGCCCAACCCACCGTTTCTGTCTCAAAGGGATCCCTGGCAGGAACCAGCACACTCCACAGGGGAGACTTTATTTATGACTCTGTGGGCAAAGTTAGGAGAAACTAGTGATGACGCAAAACCTTCTAGAAAATCAGGAAGATGCAAGCTTATCGGGACGTGGTGAGAGCTGCAGTTGACATCTGCCACAAGAAGAGGTAGTCAAAGGAAGAACTGGCCCAGCCTCTCCCTCGTCGCTCCCTCCACGTCCGCAGCAAATGGAGGCTGCAGGGCAAAGAGGCCATGGAGGCAGCCCATGCCGGTCAGCGTCTCGGGCACCACAGGTGGGGAAGGGCGCCAAGGAGCCCTGGGCCCCCAGCGTAGCTCCGCTCATGTTTTCCATCTTGCCCGCACGTGGTGCAGGTGGAAATGAGACATCCCACCACTTCGATGGAAATACAGGGGTATATTGTCCCCCCGGGGTTTCTGGAGTAACTGAACCCCCAACTCAACTCCACGGGCTTCTGTCACCTTCCCAGAGCTCATTTCCAAAAGGAAGTCACACCTGGCCCACGGCTCCACCTGCCGCGGCCGCCGCTCTGAACCTGCAGCTGCCAGGGGCTGACCGTGGGCCACAGAAGCCCGCTGATTTCTCCAGGGAACGAGGCGGGAAGTGAGCGCAGAAGCTGTCCCTGCTCAGGCAAGTGAGGTCACTGCAGAGGGGTGGGGGGCGAGGGGGGGGGTGGGCGGAAGCAAGCCTGGCAGCCACAGCCTTTTCCAAGGAAAAGCGGAGAGCCAAAGAAAGCCCTCTGTGCCGAGCGCAGCCCACGGTCAACTCGAGAACTTCTGGCTTCGCCTTGGACTCCAGTCTCTGCTGCTTGATTTCCTGGGCCAGCGGCGGCTGGTAATTAGTTTTTGTTCGGGTTAATCCAGCTTTTCATTCATGGACTTCTTTTCTCCCATTAAGCGTTTCCGTTTGAAACGTCACTAACAACCTAGATCATTTAGTGTCCAAACCCTCAAAGGCCAGGGTCCAAGAACTAATGAATAATATGTTCAACCAATTTAATTCTGGAATCATCTCATTAACATATCAAAAGACGTTCAAATATGCACCCTCTTTGACCCTAAAATTTCCTGTCTAGCAAATGTGGGCTTTTTTGCCCTAAAGAAATAATTATGGATGTGCACCGGTATTCAGTGAAAGAGGTACTCAGTGAATTATTGTTTAGGTTAGCAAAGACAGGGAATAATCTAATATTTAACAAAATAATAATGGCGTTAGTAATAATAACAACAGTAACAATTATCATGTTAAATATTTAGCTTTTCCTATGGGCCCAGGCACTATATTATTTTATGTATTTTTTTTAGGTATATTTTTATTGATTTTAGAGAAGAAGGGAGAGGGATAGAGATAAAAACATTGATGAGAGAGAAACATTGGTTGGCTGCCTCCTGCACGCCCCTACAGGGGATCAAGCCCCCATCACTGGACATGTGTCCTGACCAGGATTCAAACCTGTGACTTCCTGGTTCATGGGTTGACACTCAACCACTGACCCACACCAGCCAGACCCCAGGCACTATTTTAAATACTTTGTCTATGTTGTGGGTTCATTTCGTCCCCACAACAGCCCTATGAGATCAGTGCCATTACTTATCCCACCTGAGAGCTAACCATACTAAAGCCCAGAAACGGGAAGCCATCTGCCCCGTGCCACACAGCCTGGAGAATGGCTCCATGCACGCTCCCCCTTAACGTTTGCCAGGCCCAGGACAAAAGAAAAAGTGGAGGCCTACGGACCATTTGCCAAGTTACAAACCAAGCTAACGAGCTGTTAAGTCAGACCTTTTCTATCCTCTGGTCTGGACAGAGCTGCTCTCATTATGACCTGGAGGCCAGATCTGAATGTCGAACCCTCGGACTCCTGGGAGTTCTGTGCCTGGATGGGTGGCAGGGACGAGCCAGCCACAGCCAACCATTCACTCGTTTCTCATCGCCCCCGGCTCCATCCCACACTGTGAGAGGCCCCATGCGGACACGTGCCATCGAGGCCCCCTCCACCTGAACAGCGGCCCCTGACAGCCCCCAGGTCTCCGCTGCACACACCGAGACAGTCTTTCTCAGGAAGACACGCCTGAGAAGAGCCAGCGCGAGTCCTGGAAGCAGATTCGAGGCTTCAAGGCAGGAAATTGCGGGACCCCAGGAGTCTGAGTGGGGGTTAGAAGGACACGTGGGCTCTGTAAGAGGGTATCTGCTCCCCACAGTCTCCCCGCCATGGGATGGGATGTGGTGGGAGGAGGACCAGAGGGAAACCTCTGGGCTGTGGGTCCAGAATATGGATTTCTTTTACCCAAATGTAACAGCGGTATTAGAGCAGCCTTTGGACTCCCATAGCCTAGCTTCAGAGGCCGTCTGCTTAACTAAAGTACCCCCCACATGAGATTCTCCTAGTACGTGGCAGCACCTGTGTAAAATAAAATGCAGCTATTTTAAAAGACAGAAAATTGGTACTGGACTGGTGCTGTAAGTTAATTCTTGACCACCAAGGACGGGGAGAGGTGAATTCTAATGGGCGGTAGGGAATCGAAGAGCTGGGGAAGCTCTTGGAAGGAGCAGTCGTTTGGGGGTTTTAAGAATCAGGGCGGGACGTGGAAGGAAGGGAAACACCAGGGGAAGAGGCAGGCGCCTCCTGAATTTCAGTCATGGGTTGGCGCTCTACTATGGGGCTCTGGCTTATGTGCTGGAGATGATCTGATGCATAAGGCAGAGTTCACGATGCAATCCCAAATCCCTCCGAAGATGAACGGACTGCTTGGCCTGAAATTCATCATCATTCTTTCTTTCATTCATTCATTCATTGCACTCGTCTTGATTGAGCTCCTCCTATGGGCCAAGCCTGCCAGATGCTGGGCCTGCGATGGTGCACCAGGTTTGTTCACGCCGTAACAGATATTTGCTGACGCTCCTGCTGCGTGTCAGCTACTCTCCTAGCCTGGGATCTAGTGATTTCACCACTTACCCTCGTGGAGCTGTTCCTTCTGCAGGAAAGGCAGCTAGTAAAGGAATCATGACACAATCCATGCGTGGGGACCGAGTGGGGAGCCTGTGACGGAGACGGGCAGGAGAAGGAAGGATCCAGCAGCTGTCCTGCCAGGAACCCCACGGAGCCTGGACGACTTATATCATCTTGTTAGCACTCGAACGAGACAATGGCACTGAACGCCTCTGACCTCCTGCTCCTCGGTAGTCATCCAAAGGCCCTGCAGCCTGTACATTTGTGCCTGTCGCACATTCCTTTGTATTAAGAACTGGTTTTTTTTCTTGAAGAAGAAAAGCAAAGCAGCAGGAAGCACACACACATACTTTTTCTTCCCAATGATTACATAACTCCAAGAACCTCTTCCAAGCCTGTCCTGTAACTCCACCAAACCTATAAACTTCATGAAGCTTAGCTGGCAAATACACCGATGCCAAAAGCACATAAAACGCTCCGCGGCTGGGTGTTCCAGCCATCTGAGTTCATATAAAAATGTCTGGGCCCCTGAAATCGACTCCACAGAAGCTGCACGCAGAGACATCAACTCTCCCACACAATTCCACGCTGGGCATCCGCACGGAAAAGGAGGGTCATCGTGGGGAGGGGAAGTGGGAATTACGCTGAGAGGGGCCAGGGGAAGGGGTGGGGGAAAGAGGTGTAAACTCCAGTGGTGAGGGATGCTGGGGGGAGAGGGGGATTATTTGAAGGAAATTGCACCGGAAAATGTAACTTTGAGGAGGAGGCGGCTAATGGTAAAATCAGTTTTTAGTGTGGGCAAGAGCAAGACTCGGGAGGCGGAAGGGTGTGAAAAAATGAACTCTGAGTCAGAGTCTGCAAGAACCGTGCCAGGCATCTTGGGTGGTAAACCAGGGCATGAGATATAAACATCGGAGGAGAAACAGGAGAGAGGTCTGGAGAAGGGAGGGGCACATAACCCAGGAGACGCCCAAAGAAACAATGTTCTTTGTAGACACGGCAACCTGTTGTTGGGGACCTGGGACTTTAGCTGCCACCGCCCCACCCTTCCTTTTAGCCCCACTAAGTTCTGAGGATTGTGGGAAGCCACCATGGGAATGAGAGAGGAGAGTATTGGACCCAAAGCAGGAAACGATGACACGTCGTGCGCGCCTCCCCCAACCAGAGGGGTGCTGACGGAACCCGCTGATGGAAGGGGCAGAAGGCTGCCCATGTGCTCGGAGACCCTCTGGCTTTCCCACAGTCACAACAGAGAGCAGAAGGGAGATGGCCCATCAGAGATAAAGCCAGAGAGAATTTATGAGATTAAGCCAAGTGAACTCAACATGGAGACCCAGAAGCCGCTGGGTGTTGAGCATGAGTCTCTGTACGTTCACACCTGAACCCTCTGCCCCCGACCCAGCTTCCCTGCTGAAATGTGTGAGCACCGTGCCCGCCCGCAGGTGCAGAATGCTGGGGCCTGGGCCCCCGCCCCTCCCTCGGGGGTGTAGGCCAGATCTGTGGACCCTAAAGTTCCTGGCCGGGTGGAAGGCACTGGGAACTGGATCCCAGGCCTGCCTCCCTCCCAGGGTTCCTGCCTCTCCAGGAGGGAGAACAATGGACATATAGAGATGCTGGAGGAGGGGTTATTCTTTTCCTTCTAACTTGAAGCCGACCTCAGTAAACTTTCATGCTCAGTGTAGAAGGAAATGTAATAGATTTTTAAAAATAACCTTTCAATTAGTTGAGTAAGATTTCATAATAATAACAACTAGCTAACCTAAAAGTATTTACAGGGCATTATATTTAAAAAGAAGGAAAGAACATATATTTACATATTTCTTTGTATGTGCATACAAATAAGAAATCAAATAAGAAATCAATGTAACTGATGGGCCCAGAGGGGAGGGGAACTGGGTGGCTGGGGGCCAGGGTGAGAGACTTTTTACTCTAGTCGCTGTTTATTTTATTTTATTTTTAAATATATTTTTATTGATTTTAGAGCAGAGGGGAGAGGGAGATAGAAACATCAATGGTGAGAATCATTGATCAGCTGCCTCCTGCACGCTCCCCACTGGGGATTGAACCCACAACCCAACATGTGCCCTTGACCAGAATTGAACTGAGGACCCTTCAGTCCGCAGGCCAACACTATGACAAACCAGCTAGGGCTCTAGGCCCTTTTTTAAACTTGTGATTTTTTTCAACCATATAGGAATGTTTTTCCTATTCAAAAATAGTTTTACAAATGAGTGTTAATATTTACCAAGACCTACTATGTGCCAGGCACGGTCCCCATACTGAGATTTAGAGATGAACAATATAAGATAATGGCCTGTAATATCCGATTGGCTGGCAAGGGAGGCGGCAGGTATACCATCAGCTCCAAGGCAGGAATAAAGGACAGAGTGCAGAGATGACGGAGACTGGAATGGTTGGCAGGGGCCCTGACCCAGGGATTCAAGGCAACAGGCTAGAGCTGCATCATTCACTTACTTGATGTATGACCTTGAATAAATCATTAAACTTCTCTAGACCTCAGTTTCTTTGCTTATAATGTGAGAATAATAATGGTAAAGAAGAGTGAGAAGAAACAGAAGGAGGAGAAGAGGAAGAAGGGAAAGAAAATGATGATGATATGATGGTGATGATGATGATGATGATGGTAGTGATGATGGTGATGGTGGTGGTGGTGATGATGGTGGTGATGTTGATAATGGTGGTGGTAGTGGTGATGATGGTGGTGATGTTGATAATGGTGGTGGTGGTGGTGATGATGGTCGTGATGATGATGATGGTGGTGGTGGTGGTGATGATGGTGGTGATGTTGATAATGGTGGTGGTGGTGGTGATGATGATGATGATGGTGATAGTGAAGGATGAGAAGGAGGAAGAAATGAGGAAGAAGAGAATATAATTTTAATGGATTGTTTTGAGGATTATGTGAGATAATTTATATAAAGCTCTCAGCACGAAATTTGACACAAACCGTCAAGCCATCCAAGGCAGTGATTCATAAGGTTACCAGCAGTACTGATGGCAGGGTGACCAAGCAGAGACTCGAGGAGTGATGAATTCTCGTTGGAGGACTGGTGCAAGCTTGGTGCGGATGCGGCATTTGAGCTGGCTCTTAGCAGGCAGAAGGACAGGTCAGATTTCAGCATTGGCAGGAGGACAATCAACAGATAGAGCCGCCCAGGCAAAGGGTTGGAGCTAAGGTGGCACATTTGAACTCTCTGTGGGCTTTGATCCATAGCGTGGAGCTCTGAACCAGGTGGGAAGAGCGGCCAAGGTACAGAGGGCTGTTTAAATGGGAGATGCCAGCCCGGCAGGCATGTCTCAGTGGTTGAGGGCTGACCCCATGAACCAGGAGGTCTCGGTTCAATTCCCTGTCAGGGTACATGCCCGGGTTATGAGCTCAATCCCCAGTAGAGGGCATGCAGGAGACAGCCAATCAATGTTTCTCTTTCACCGATGTTTCTATCTCTGTTTCCCTTTCCCTTCCTTTCTCTAAAAATCAATAAAAATATACTTAAAATAAATAAATAGAAATAAAATATATTTTAAAAAATAAATGATAGATGTCAGATCCCAGGGCACTTTGGAGGCTATGATAATGCTGTCTTGTTTTTCTGTCCCTCTAGCTTAACGCCTGGCCATCCTCTCGTCCAATCAAATCCATCCACACTTTGGCCAGATGCTTCCAGTGCGTGAGACACATGGAGACTGACTCTGTGGAAAGCAGGTCTGGTGCTGGTTCCATTATGTTTTTCTTTTTGTCTTTAATAATATGGGCGATAGTTCAGTGTCTCATTGCTTATGCTGCTATTGGCCAAACTTTCTGCCACTGTTACCAGATGCATCTGATGACTGAGGGGTCCTATTATTTCATCTCTGTTCTGTTTGCTTTGGGTCTTTGGTCTTTGGGTCTTGGGAGTGGTGACACCTTTGTAGGCTAGGATTTGCCTTATGACACTGGTTACAATACAAATTGAATGTGGCCCATTTTATTTTAAGTGGTTATTACTCTAATAGTAAATTAAGGTACTCTTACCTGGCTTGTTCATACTATAACAGGTACTAAATGTTTCAGGGACACTACCCTAACACATGCATCTCTTACTGCCCTTTAAATGTCTAGATCAGGTTAACCGAACACTATTCTGAAATTCTCAGGGATCCTCTTTTTAAAACGTTACCATTTGCAGTTACTAAATGTCTCTTAACCCATAGTGTCTTCATATTGTGACAGCTAACCTTTCTAGAGTGAGAAATGAGTGAAGCTGTATAAGATTCCAAATATATAGATAATACTGACTTCACATTTTTGTGTTCAGCACAATAGCCTTTTCCCCCCAGGGTGTGATTTTGTTTGGTATAGAATAGATGAACACTGAGTGGGTGAGATTTAAGCTGCAAAAAAATTCCTCATGTTCTATCTACTTTCTATACGGATGTTCCCTGTGAGCATTTTTTGGAAGGATTTTGGAAGGATTTTTTCTGCTAGGAGATGGCATTGAGGATGATGGTGATAGTAATGCTGGTGATAGATTTATATATATGTTCATATACTTGTATGTCTGTCTGTCTATCTTGCCATCCATCCATCCATCCATCCATCCATCGACTTATCTACGAGAGGGAGCTCAGCAGCTACCAGCATGAACAAGGTGAGCACAGGTCTGATACTTGGATTTGTACCTGTTTGCGAAGCCGGCACTGCCCACGCGCTGCTGCCGCTGCCCGCCCACCCTGAGGCCTCACTTGGCACCTTCCTGGGGTCCTGCGTTCTGCACGCCGCTCCCTCCCTCCCCCTGGGACTCGGCTCCTCTGAGCCGCAGCCCCTCACTGCGCCCGCCTTTGCTGGAAGGGCCAGCTCTCTTTTGCCAGGTTGAGAACTTGAAGGATGTTTCTCTGATTGTCTGACGTGGTTTCTTTGGTGGTTAGAGATGATTAATTCTTAGCAAAATGTAGCTCCTTGTTCCTTAAGAGAAGAAATTGCTACATGCGTGTGTGCTGTTCAAGTGTGGTATACAAACATTTAATATAGATTTCAAAAGGCCTTTCTCAACATCAAATGACTCTTGCAAAACAACATGTTGATGAGTTAAGTGTAAATGAATCAGAAACATGTGGCTTGAATTCCCTTCAACATGCCCTAGGGTCTAAAATGAGAAGGAAAAGGTACTTGGAGGGGGAAAAAATCACATTTTGGGTCTTGCTGAAGCTAAATCATTTGAAAAACAGTTTAAGATGTTTGCTGAATCCCCAGAGCCGCTCTGCTCCGCCACATGGCCATGTCAGAGGGCTCCTCAGCTGTGCTTGCGCCGAGTTTTAATGTCTTGCACATGTGGCAGAAACATCTTTGAGGGCTCTTAAGCCACTGTTCAAGGAAACCTCAGAGTTTGGGGGGAGGTTTTTTGAGCCTCGTTTGCATAACAATGGCCGTGGGCCCAGCTTTCTCTCCCTCCCTGGGGCTTGGCCTGCCCTATTTCCCCATTTCTGGGGCCCAGGTTTCCCTCCAGACTCATCCTTTCTATCCTCCATGAAGGTTTCCGGGCCCGCCCTCCTTCCCCACTCTTACTGGTTTCTGGTTTTCCATTGGGAGCCATGCTTTTACTTGAGAGCACATATGTGGGCATTTGGAATATCGTTCCCAGGGCTTCCCATAATTCCCTCTGAGTCCACGCCCGATAATCACCGTGCATGCTCCCTGTGACTCGGGCTGGGCGAGTCCCCAGGAGCTGTTGGTATATATGAATATCTTGAGTGGGTGAGATTTAAGCTGCAAAAAAATTCCTCATAGCCCGGCCTGTGTGGCTTTATGGTTGAGCATCAAACTATGAACCAGGAGGTCATGGTTCGATTCCCGGTCAGGGCACTGCCCGGGTTGCGGGCTCAATCCCCAGTGGGGGGTGTGCAGGAGGCAGCCAATCCATGATTCTCTCTCATCATTGATGTTTCTATCTCTCTCTCCCTCTCCCCTCCTCTCTGAAATCAATAAAAATATATTTTTTAAAAATTCCTCATGTTATTAAATATTCAATATGGATGTTCCCTTAAGCATTTTTTGGGAAGGATTTTTCTGCCAGGTTGATGACATTGAGGATGATGGTGATAGTGATGCTGGTGATAGATTCATATAAATATATGTATATGTTCATATACTTGTATGTCTATCTATCCATCCATCCATCCACCCATCCACCTATTGACTTACCTGCTGAGAGAGAGTCCAGAAGCTCCCAGCACGAACAAGGTGAGACAGTTCTGATGCTTTGATTTTCACCTGTTTGAACAAAACCTCGCATGGCTTCCAGTGCTCCCACATGTCCCGTGGTTAGTGGGGTGTCTCTCCAGCTGCACAGATTCAACCAAACCGTCCAGAAGAGACCTGGGAAAGTTCTAGAACAGCAGTTTTCCATGGTAAGTAGTATCACCCCCTAAGGGAAGTGTCAGACATTCGTGGGGACATTCTTTAACTGTCACAGTGATGGGGAAAGGGCGCTGCTGGCTTTTAGTCATGAAGGGCCAGGGATGTGAGGTGTCCTGTGACAAACAGACCACTCTCACCCTCTGACAAAGTGTCCCGTGTCCCCCAGCACTTTCGAAGGCATCACCAGACATCCATGTTGGCAAAACCCTGCTAGTCAACGCCCGAGCCCCGAACCTAACCCTGTTACCTGTACATACACACAAGTTCCTTTTCTCTCAATGTCAGCGTATCCTGGGTTTTCCATCCGTGCCACTACCGCACAGTCCGAGGGAACACTGAACTTGGCTGTGTTCAAGACACGATGGAAAAATATGTCACTCATGACAACGCCCTTCATAGGGGTTTGATCTGCCAGCCGCGCCCAGCAGTTGGCACCAGCAGTTGCTCCGTGCGCAGGAGTTCTCCGTGGAGGTGGACGATAAGACTGTTCCTCACACCCTCTTTGTCCTGTTCTCATCCATACCGCAGTGTTGTGTGTGTGTGTATTATGTGTGTGTGGGTCACTAGATTACGTTCTCTATAAATTGTATGTATAGGTTGTATTATCTGTGGTTTTCATTTCAGTGAAAGGGAGGTTATGGAATATCTGTTACCAAAGGTGGCACTGACTTTGATGGATGAGGGCCAGTGGTTCCAAATAACAAAATGACAAGGGGCCAAGCGTGAAGAACCCCAGATTCTCGTTTCGTGTCTACCAGCGGCTGATTGTATGACCCTGTACAAGTCTCACTTCCTCTCCGAGCCTCAGGTTCCCCGCCTCAGCCATGAGAACGTTGGACTTGATCACTGGAACACCCACTTACGTTCCTCCATGAGGTGACATAACCTTTTTCCATAAGACATGCGACCGTTTGAGTCCATGTTTCATTTGACCTCTTTGTATAGGGATGTCACCACTGGAGAAATTCTATAGGCTTTGAGAGTTCAAATGTAATGATTCGTGACAACTGAGACTTGGCCTCAATGATAAAGAGGCAAGAGAAAGAGGTAGAGACTGTGGAGAAATACATCAGCTCTTCCTTGTGAGAAGAAAGAGGACCCTCTACACACTTCCTGCAAATGGTCACTACACTTCCATGTCCCAGATCTCTGAATCCTCTAAGAAGCCAGAAACCTGAAGTTTGAATCATCCCCTTATGTTTAAAGATTGTTTCAATTCAAAGATAATTAAGAAATACATTAGAACCCAGCTGGTGTGGCTCAGTGGTTGAGTGTCAACCTATGAACCAGGAGGTCACAGTTCGATTCCCAGTCAGGGCACATGCCCAGGTTGTTGGCTGGGTCCCTGGTAAGGAGTATGCAGGAGGCAGCTGATCAATGATTCTCTCTCATTATTGCTGTTTCTATTTCTCTCTCCCTCTCCCTTCCTCTCTCTGAAATCAGTAAAAAACATATTTTTTAAAAAATACATTAGTTAGCCCCTAAGAGCCCAATGTCTGTGTGTTAGATTCTCCCCACAGACCTCTGGTTAGAGACCTCTGGATGGAGTGAACTCTACGATTACTTCTAGCTCTGAAAATCTTTTATTCTTAGCCAAGCAAGTTAGGGGCCAGATAGCAAGTCCCTTAGGTTTTGTAGGCCATAGCTCTCTGCTGCAACTTCTCAAGTCTGTCGCCGTCGTGCACAAGCGAACAAAGACAATATTTACGAATGAGTGTGTTCTGTACCAGTAAAACTTTACAAAGAGCCCTAGCTGGTTAGGCTCAATGGTTAGAGTGTCGGCCCTCGGACTGAAGCACTGCGGGTTCAATTCCGGTCAAGGGCATATACCTCGGTTGTGGGTTCGATCCCCGGCCCGGTCAGAGCGCATATGCGTATGGGAGGCAACCAGTCCAAGTGTCTCTCTCACCTCAGTGTTTCTCTCTCTCTCCCTTCCACTCTCTCAAAATCAATGGAAAAAAATATCCTCGGGTGAGGATAAACAACAACAAAACTTTACAAAGAAGGTTGTGGTCTATATTCCACCAGTGGGCCCCTCCCCCCCTTAGCAGCCCCTGCTCTCAATCTTAGACCACTCTCTACATAAGCCTGCGGACAACTGTTAAAAGCAAATAGTAGTTCAGTGTGTTTTTTAAGAGCTTTAGAAACCAGTTCAAGATCCTGCTTGATCACACACTTGGGCAACTTCCTTTTGCATCTAGAAGAGCAATTGCTTTGATACGTCTGCCCCTTCCCGTTCTCATGCATGTGTTTTTAGAGGATTAGCTGGTAGCGATGAAATGTCTATACGTGTGAAATGACTTGTAATACACACTCACGCTGGCTCATGGGGAAGTGGGATGCCTGTTTTGCATTTGGCCTTTTGCTGTCATCTGATTTCGGCGCCTGGAATATCCCCTTTGGACAGGGCAACGCCAGGAGTCTTGCTGGGAAACGGTGACAAGCCTTGAACCTGCCAGATGCTCGGTGGCTGGGTTAGTCAAAACAGTCCCAGGAAAGAAAATGCCGGGGTGCAAGGCCAACCGGGGGTCCCAGCCTGGGGAGCTGGAGCTGCCTGCCTCTCTCCCAACAGATGTGTGCCTGGGGCAAGATGCTTAACTTCTTAGCTGTAAAGTGAGGAATCTGAGCTGACTGATTTCAAAACATCAACAGTTGCCTAATTCCTAAAATCCCCCATCAAGCCCGCTGACCCAAAGGAAGTTTCTAGAAAATGTTGTACAATGATTGGATTCGTGACAGGACTAATTGAACAAGTATGTATGGGATGCCTGTCGCTTATATCCACCCCCTCTCTGCTTTCCTTTCTTTGTGTAACACCACTCATAACTATCCCCCTTTTCCTGTTTTCAGGCCGTATGGTCATTGAGGGCCAACTACAGGCACTAGAGCCAAGAGTGGGCACATGACCCAGTTCTGACCAATCAAATCATGCCTCCCTCCTCAGTGGTGATTGGCTCAGGAATGGACATGTGACTCAAAGCTGTCCAATGAGAGCCATTCCTAGGAGGTTGGCTGGAATAATAAAGTGGCTTTCTCTGAACAGTTGGGATTGATGCACTGGGAAGATATAAATGAGTTTATATGTGGCCATCGTCGTTCAGAATGGAGCCAAGAGGAAATAGAGTGGAAGCAGGAGGGTCGATTCTGACAACATAGCTTCTGCCTCTGAATACAGCCATGGCTAATGCTAAACCTATCCCATGAATAGACTTGTTTATATAGACTTAGTTAAATAATTCCTTTTTAAAAATCTCACATGACTTTGAATAGGATTGTTTTTTTCATTTGCAGAGGAAAATTCTAGAAAATGTTGTACAGTGTTAGGATGTGTGACAAAACTAATTGAACAAGTATGTATCGGATGTCTACCGCTTGAGTCCCCAATCGAGTGGCCAAATAATAGGGAGTGAGCACTCGCACCCACAGGTGTCCGCAGCGCAGCATTAGCAGGGAAGGGCTGCGGGCCTCAGGCCTGGGTCCTCGTCTCAGTCTGCGGTGCTAATGATGAGAGCTCGAAGGTCCTTTCCCCGCTCTGGGTCTCAGCTGCTTTTCCTATGAAATAGGAACGCTTGGCTAAGCTGGCGGAACGCTCGGAGAGGAGCCATGGATCATTTGGTTACAAGAAATAGTAACCCGCTGAGACTCGGCGGGAAAGGGGTTCATTGGAAGGTCCAGGAAGTGCTCAGATGGACCGAAGCAGGCACGGTGACCGGGCTCCCCACGGCCTGGGTTCCCACCATCCTTCGCTCCGGTGCTCAGGAAGTCACGGTCACCCTCTCCTCCGCTCAGTGCCCCTCCTTTCTTCTCTCTCTTTGTAGATGGGCCTCTTTGCCCTGTTCACTAACAGCCCCCAGACATGGCAGCCCCGGGCTCAGCTTCCATGGTCCAAGCCGCAGCAGAGCCCAGTCTGTGTCAGGAGGGAGAAACTGGATGGAGCCAACTCGGGCCAGGTGTCCAACATGGGGTCACTAGTCTGTGTCAGGGTCCCCGACTCCAGATCCCCAGGAGGGAGAAACTGGGTGGAGCCAACTCGGGCCAGGTGTCCAACATGGGGTCACCTGGAAAAGATGGGGCGGTCCCTCCTGGGACTGCGAAGGGGCACCTCCCCCCAGGGAAGGGGAGTAAGAGAGAACCTCACACAATAGGTTGTGCATAGTAACACCACTAATCTACTCTCTTAACACGAGCTTTAGAAAAGAACCTCTTTCATTCTTAGTTTCATCTTTAATATTGATCACTGCTACCTGGCCCCTCCCCCTGCAGAGCACTTGGAAGACAATGGTGGATCTGACAGTTTTGACAGTATCAGCATCATCACATCTATGCCCCACCTCCTCGAGTTGCGAATGACAGCATACAATTCAGTCTGTGACACCCATAAAAATAAGTGTCATCGTTAGGCTAATAGCTTCTCAAGGAAACAATGCAGACACTCCCCACCACCCCTTTTATTCAACAGATTTTTCTCCAATCGGTTTAATTAGGTCATGGTTCCGTAGACCCCAATAAGGCCCCTATGAGACTTTGCTCTTGTCCCTTTGAAATGGCGCGATCCAGAAAAACCCAAATAGAGACGCACTCTCCCTTACGCTCTTATTTAATCTGGGTTCTCTCCAGACTCCGCCCTCCCGGGCACAGCAGCTTCCAGGGGCCTGGGAGTAAACACCATGTGGTTCCTGGAATTGAAGGCCGACTCTTCCCACTGCCCTTGCGCTGCCTCGGTCCGCAGGTCCCGAGTGCCGGGCAGCTCATTACACCAGGCACTGCAGAGGCAGCCACTCAGCCTGTCACCAGCCGGCAGCCAAGAGGAGCGGCTCCATCAGGGCCTGACTCTCAGCCAGATTCCCCGGTGGTTGCGATGAGCCGAATCCCCGGTGAGAGCCGGGCTTGAACAATTCCGCTTTTGTGCAGGCGATGACTAGGGTGCTGCCCATTTTGGATTGAACCGGCTGGACCACAGGAGATGGGTAGAATGTGCTGATGTTCAGAACGCCTGTGCCAAGGGCTTTTATATGGAGGAAGTTCACAGTCAGACAGACAGAGGTCAATGCTGGGTACCCTGGGAGCCAGTGTATCTTGCTCCAGGAAATGGACAAAACACCTCCTTGTCGGGGTTTTCTCTGGATGACGTACAACGATGTATGAAAGCCAGGGCCGCATGACCAGTTCAGGAATCACCAGCCATCATTCCCCCGAGCGAAGCGGAGATGTGGGGGGAGGGAGGGAGGCAGCAGGCCCACACCCACAGATGGAGCAGACATCAGACCAAATGAAATTTAGCCAGCATTTAACTTTTCACCATTCTTCAACATTTGGAAACATAAACACAGAAAATATGCATACATGATCGGTTTAACAATAAATCAAACGTGCATAGGACCGTCACCCAGGTCAAGGCAAAAAAGTATATTTCCAGTCCCCAGACACTCCCCATTTCTGGTCCTGATTACCACCACCTGCATCTTACGTAGGACTAACCACCCATCTGACTTTCATGGTCAGTATTTCTCAGCTTTTCTTAATAATTTGGCCACCCGTACATGCATCAATGGATAATATAGTTTACTTTGAACGTCATATAGTGAACCCAATTATATGCATTATTTGGGGTCTTTTTTATCATTGTGATGTTTGGGAGAGTTAGCCACGCTGTTGCATGTAGCGGTGGTTCGTTCCTTTTCGTTGCTGTAGAATATTCCACAAATAGCAGCGTCTGTTTGAGGGTTGTTATCAAGCAGCCTGCTAACTCCCCTGGAGGGGAAGTCCCCACAGTGGTCACCCAAACCCTCCCACCTCCATGTGCCTGGACTCCCCCAAAGTGAAGTCGTTTTCCTTCCCTGAACCTGGGTGGCCTTCCGACTTGACGTGTAGAACATGGGAGGAATGAAGTCCTGAGACACCGTGGCCACGCCTTCTCGGGCACCAGCAGCTTCTGCCTCTGTGAAGTCAGCACCAATGAAAAGTCCAATCACCCTGGGCTCACCTTGCACAGGACCCTGGGCTCACCTTGCTGTGAGAAAGCCCAAGCCCACAGGGCCAAGTGGGGAGAAGGTGTGATGCCCTGGCCCTGCCAGCAAAAGCTCCGTGCGGGCCCAAACCAGTTTGGCTCAGTGGATAGAGCGTCGGCCTGTGGACTAAAAGGTCCCAGGTTCGATTCCAGTCAAGGGCATGTACCTTGGTTGCGGGCACATCCCCAGTAGGAGGTGTGCAGGAGGCAGCTGATCGATGTTTCTCTCTCATCGATGCTTCTAACTCTCTATCCCTCTCCATTCCTCTCTGTAAAATATCAATAGAATATATTTAATTTAAAAAAAAAAAGCTCCGTGCGGGCACGTTTTCACATCTGCCAACCCCAGCACACACCACACAGCTCCAAAATTTGGGGGCGGTTAGTAATGCAGCAATGGACAACTGAAGGAACATACAGCCATTCCTCAGTATTCGCGGTGGCTTGGTTCCAGGGCTCCCTCGGATACCGAAATCCCTGGGTGCTCAAGCACCTTATATAAAACAACGTAGTATTTGCATGTGTTGTAGGTACATTCTCCATATACTTTAAATCATCTCCAGATTACTTATAATACCTAGGACCATGTGGGTGCCAGGTAAATAGCTGTTATAGTGCATTGTTTAGGGAATGACAAGGAAAAAAAGCTGTGCACGTTCAGAACAGACACAACCATCATAGGCCTAACTACATGGTACACATCAGCAACAACGTCAGGTTTTTTACAATGTAACTTTTGAATAGGTTTTCAATATCTTGCTCTCTCTCTTCTCCTTCTGGCACCCCCATAATGCCAACATTGGTACACTTGAAGTTGTCTGAGAGGCTCCTTACACTATCTTCATATTTTTGGATTCTTTTTTCTCTTTGCTCTTCTAATTGGGTGTTTCTTGCTTCCTCATATTTCAAGTCATTGATTTGATTCTTGGACTCCTCTACTCTACTGTTGAAGCCCTGTAAGTTATTCTTTATTTCAGTCAGTGTATGGTTAATTTCTGACTGGTCCATTTTCCTGTCTTTGACTTTCTCAACTAAGATCCTTGAAGCTCTCATGAAGGTCCTTGAGGAACCTTATAACCATGGTTTTGAACTGTGTATCCAAAAGTGTGCTAGCTTCTACTTCTTTCATTCGTGACATGTTTCTTTGTCTCCCCATTTTGGCTGCTTCCTTGTGTTTGTGTCTGTGTAGAGTTGCTATGTCTCCTGAAACTGGTAGAGTGGCCTGTGTAGTAGGTGTCCTGTAGGGCCCAGTGGCTCAGCCTCCCCAGTCACCTGAGCTGTCGCCAACCTTTCGGATCTCATGGACCACCAGTGGTCAGCAGACCACTGGTTGGCAACCGCTGCTCTAGGTGCACCCTGTGTGGGCTGTGTGCACAGTCTTTTAGTTGAGCCTGATTGCTATTGGTGTCACTGGGGGGAATTGAAGTCCAGGCCAATTGGCTGTGAGGATAAGCTGCGGCTACAAGGGAAGAGAACCCCTGTGGAGCAGGACTTGCTTCAGTGGGCTTGGCGCTCACTGAGTCTGCCCCTTGAGTGTGTTGCTGGTGGGCGTGTAGAGTTGTAATCTGCTGGGGTCTGAAGCTGTCCACCAGGTGCACTGGCTCTGAGGCCTCCGGGGAGGTGCAAAGCTAGCCACTGCCTGAGGCCTCCAGGCAGGAGCTACAGAGAGATCTGCAGATTCCTCCTATTTGTATTGGGCTTGGAGGTGCCCAGGTGAGGCCCAGCTCTGAACAAGGCAGGCTAGTGCTAGTGCTGCATTTGGGCCTCTTATTGGTGGTTGGGGGCACGCTGCTCCAGCTGCAGCTTGTTTGAGAGATTTCAGCAAAATCTGAAGCCTGAGCCAGGACAGGCCATTCATATGCGAAAGTCGCTGCAAGCAGGTTGGATGTGGCTGCAAATTGGATGGGGTGGGGTCTCAGGGAACCACCTGGATGGAGCCAACAGTGTGGGCCATGCTGATGGAGACACAGATACAGCTGCCAGTCAGCCCTGCAAGCGGGGAGGTCCCAGCACAGGAACAATGGCCCCTTCGAGCATCTACTGGGAAAAAGCCGCCCCGAGTTCCTGCCCCAATGCCGGACAGTCCAATTTCTCCCTGTATGTGTCTGTGTCTTCCAGAGCCTCACCCTGGTACTAGAGCTCAGAGGAAGTGGGACCTTGTAAGTTCAGTTTGTGTGCCGGCCCTTTAAGAGGAACAGCTGGGTCTCCAGCAGCCTCTGTGTCACTGAGCCCCAATCCCTGCTGGTTTTTACAGCCCGAAGTTATGGGGACTTCTCTTCCCAGCTCTGGGACCCTGGGTGGGCTTCTGGTATGGGGCTGGGGCCCCTTGCTCTTCACGGGAGGCCTCCCAGTGGAGATCCCTCCTGATTAAAAACATGCCACACGTGGGTGCCGGACGAGCCTGTCTCACACCTCTGCCTCTCCTACGGTCTCGATGTGCTTCCTTCTTCTCTAGTTGTAGGACTTGCATTCAGCCAGCTTTCTGGTTGTTTTGGAGGGTGGTGGGTCTGTATTCTAGTTGTAATTTTGATGTAGTCCTCTTGGTTCTGACCAAAAACATATTTTTAGATAAAAACATTCATTTACTTGAGTCAACGGACATTGGTTTTGCTCTGAAGAGAGGCGTGATTGGGGGGAAATGAAGTCTTAGCAACCTGGAACCGTTGCTCCAAACAGTTAGCAGACTTCCTTCATTTGCTGCCTTGGGTGTGGGGGGATCAGAAACAGCACAGGCCACTCTGCATTTGCACACGTGTAATTGCTTCTAATGCTCCTTCAGTTTGCAGGAGCCTCAGCTTTCTCGTTCCAGCGGAGCTCTCAGGCCGGTTCTCCTTTCAAAGGCTGAGTGGCTTGAATGTTCTATAAAAGAATGGGGGTGTGGGGGACGAGGAGAGCGGGCAGCTTTTAAAAACACAAATATCAGGGGTGGTGGACTGGAAAGTCAAGGTCACTGCAAAGAAGCAGGTGGGAGTAGACAGAACTGGGTTTGGGTCTGGCTCCGCCCACCTACCAGAGATGGACTTGGGGCAAATCGCCTACATTTGCTGAACTTCAGTTTCCTCATCTGTAAAATGGGGCTCAGGGAAGCCTCACAGGACAAGAATCAACGGGATAATCCACCCCAGCGGCTTAGTCCAACCTCCAGTGCAAAGCAGATCCCCAGCAAATGTTCCCTCCCTACCCTCCAGATGACTGACAGGAGAAGGTTCTGGAAAGGTTGACGATTCATCTACAGGATAATGGGTGTAGGGCAGTGATGACAAACCTATGACACGCGTGTCAGAGGTGACACGCGAACTCATTTTTTTGGTTGATTTTTCTTTGTTAAATGGCATTTAAATATGTAAAATAAATATCAAAAATATAAGTCTTTGTTTTACTATGGTTGCAAATATCAAAAAATTTCTATATGTGACACGGCACCAGAGTTAAGTTAGGGTTTTTCAAAATGCTGACACGCCGAGCTCAAAAGGTTCGCCATCACTGGTGTAGGGGATGCTTTTCGAAGGAGCCACACAGGTCCCTGAGAGTTCCTGTAAATCATCGTCCCCTCGCCCCGTGTTGGGAAAGCTGTAGCAAGTCCTAACGCCGCCTGGGGCCTTGGGTGGACTCCAGTGTCATTGAGCAATCCTGGGAAAGGCTTGTTGTTTTCCTGGTTCCTTTTGACTTCCACCAAGTGAAGACAGAGGCCTGCGGGCAGGGAGAGAGGCCTCAAGAAACTTCAATGAGAAAGTTCAGTAACCAGCCACTCACTCGGACAATAGATAGACCGACACCCATAGCAGGTCTAGATCTCTGAAATGCAAAGTCCCCAAAACCCAGTGAAGGAAACGCTGTAGCTGACTGGCTGTGTAACTGAGGCTTCAAGAGCAGGATAGCCTTTCCTTCTCAAAACCCTGCGAGACTCGCAGGTCCAACCCTGGCAAAGAAACTGTGTGCTCACTAAAACAGCGGTTCTCAACCTGTGGGTTGCGACCCCTTTGGGGGTCGAATAACCCTTTCACAGGGGTCGCCTAAGACCATCGAAAAACACATATATAATTACATATTGTTTTTGTGTTTAATCACTATGCTTTAATTATGTTCAATTTGTAACAATGAAATTGGGGGTCACCACAACGTGAGGAACTGTATTAAAGGGCCGCGGCGTTAGGAAGGTTGAGAACCACTACACTAAAAAGAAAGAAAGAAAAGCTGCTCATTTGCTGGGTGAAACGTGATTAGTCACTGCTGTGTTGTCTTGGGTTCATTGCTGGGGAAGTTGACTATTTCATCCTCTCTCCAGTGGATGTGTCTGAAATGGCTAATTCTATAGCTGGACTGGTCACCTAATAAGAAGGAGTGATGCATATTAGCAGGTGCGGCCCAGGTAGGCTCATGAATTTAGCATGAGCAGCAGGAAGTAGCAAATGGAAGCTCCCTTTGTGATGTTGCATCTTTTCAAACTCTGTGTGTATGTGGCTCCTATGTAATGGCCAAGCTGTAGACCTATCCGGTGCCATATCATCCGTCCCTTGGTCAAGAGAACACCCCTTACGGAAGCCCTCGCCAAGTGAGCCAGAGATGTGGCCCAGACCATGCACCCTAAGCCATCCCGGTTCATTATTGCCTGAAATTCCCAGCATGCAATTGACAGAGAGCTGCCAAGCTAACTCCTGAAGGGCAGCAGCCAAGTCTCGTCATTTTGTGCTCTGGGTGTGTCCCAAAGGATTCATGCTCGCTGCAGAATAAAGGAGTGACGACTATAACACGGAGGAAGAAATTGGCAGGAGTTTTACAGTTGAGAGGGGAAGACAGCAACCAAACATGTGCTAGTAAAAACGCTCCGCGCTGGTGTGGGCAGTAAGGGTTTCACACAGGAGAGGACAGAAAAGCTAGCCGGGTGGTAGGAGCTAACCGTGTCTCCCCCCAAATTCAGATGTTGGAGTCCCAGCCCCCAGAACCTCAGAATGTCTCTAAAGAAGTAATTGAGATTTTAGGAGGTCAATGAGGCTGCTAAGGTGGGACCCTAATCCAATATGACCAGTGTCCTTACAGGAAGCGAAAAGGACAACAGGGATGCACAGGCGTGGACGGATGGGAGGGAGGGAAGGAGGAGGGAGGGAAAGAGGGAGGGTGGGAAGGAAGGAGGGAGGAAGGGAAGGGGAAGAGGAAGGGAGGGAGGGAAGGAAGGAGGAAGGGAAGGAGGGAGGGAAGGGAGGGAGGGAAGAAGAAAGAAGAAAGAAAGGGAGGGAGGAAGGAAGGGAGGTGGGAGGGAGGGAGGGAAGAGGAAGAAAGGGAGGAAGAGAGGGAGGAAGGGGCGAGGGAGGGAAGGTGGGAGGAAGGAAGGGAGGGAGGGAAGAAGAAAGAAGAAAGGAAGAGAGGGAGGGAGGAAGGAAGGGAGGTGGGAGGGCTGTGGGTCTCTGAGTTGCTACTTACTGAGTAATCTAGGGGAGCCACACAACCAAGTTGGATGTTGCAGCAGCAAGATAGAAAGGGTCGCAGTGCTGCAGCACTCGCATCTGGGGCTGTTTGTTGTAGCAGCTGGTGTTGCCATGAATAGCATACATCTAGAGGAAAGCTCGTCTTGGCTGGGAACTGGGCTCCTGCTGGACGTTGGAAGAATTTGGGGAAGTGTTCCCTGTGATTCAGTGGCCAGCTGTTCTCCTCCGGATAACTCCTCTTAAGGTGCTTTCTGGAACCTCACAGTTTGCAGCCTCCGAGAGGAAGTGGACAGGCTGGCCCCGCACACTTGACAATGCGGGAGCGGAACAGGCTGGAGCCGTCTGCTTCTCGCAAGTCGGAGGCCCCGAGCCTGCGTCTCAGGCCTGGTGCTCTTCTGCACCATGACGACGTGTGGCAGGAAGAGCGTGATGATGTGCAACATTCTGCCTGCACAGAGCGATTCATGCAACAGGGCTCCTGCCTCGGTGCCACTGACCGTGGGGATGGGCTTGGCCATGGCGCTGCCCAGTGCATTGTGGGGTGTTTCGCAGCTTCCTTACTCGAGATGCCGGCAGCATCTCCTTCCCAGTTTTGACGTCCAAAAAACTGTCTCCACACATTGTCAAATGTCCCCTCCCACACACAGGGGACACACACACCCCCCACCC
>NW_005356712.1:4631154-4643668 GCF_000412655.1 Myotis brandtii
CTGTAGACGTTCTGTGTCTCCGCCAAGGTGTTGCTCACTCTGGCTAGAAAGCCGTTCTCCCTCCCCGGGGGGAGGAGTGACATAAAATAGGAGATGACATTGAGGTAAAACATACCACTTGTATGTGCTGTGTTCACATATGGAGACCGTATCAGGGACCGGGTGAATCACACCATCCCGGGCCTTTATTTCCTGACGTGGGGACGCAGTACCTGTGAGCGCTGAGTCCACGGGGTCTGCGAACAGGTCAGTTACAGCCAATGCGGGGTTCTCACTCCACTGCAACCCCCAGCCGCCCCCCTGCCTCTGCAGCGTTGCCTGTGATGTGCGGGAGGTGTGATGTGCCGAAGAGGAGCGTGTGTTGCTTAGTGAAGATAAACTCCCAAGTCAAGCATCTTTCCATATAAGTCCTTGGCGCCAATTTTTTGCATATTTTACAATGAATAATGATAATGATAGCAGCAAACATCGTCCAATAGGCCAGGTCCTGTGTCGGGGGCATCACATATAGGTACATGTGGCTTTAGTTGGTCCACAGAATCATCTGGGAGGCATAATGGGCTGCAGTTTAAGGATGAGGCCAGGGGGCTCCAAGGTGGGAAATGGTTTTTCTCAGTCTCTCGGTCCCCACGCAGGGCTACTGTGATTCGCACCCATAGTCCTGTGGGACTCTAAAGTTCACGCCACTTCCCAGCCACCCCGATGGGCCTCTAGTCTATGTGGGTACCTGACACCCTCCTGGACAGTGCCTCGTCCCACCGTCCACTGGCCACTGACTCTGGGGACACAAGGGGGTGTGTCTTCAGGGTCAAATGTCTGTGACCTTGGGCCCAGGCAGCCCACCAGAGTGTCTGGGAGGGAAAAGGAGGGGCCGACAGTCATCGCCACAGGCTGTCATCTGTCCTGGGACCCCCAGGTGCCAGACAGCCAGAACCGGGGCGCCGTGCTCTTGTTCTGCAGATGTTTGAGGTGACGGTGCTCCGCCCTCCCTGTGTCGGGGATCCTGGCAGAGCCACAGCGACACTGATGCACATTCTTGCTGCAGAGAACAGCAGGCCCACCCTCGGCGCCTGCGATCTGCGAGCTGGGCCTGGCGCAGAGGCTCCTCGGTGCCTTGTCTATCTGCAAAGCGAGGTCCTGTTCGCAGCCACCGCGCCCCAGGGAGCTCGCTGCTGCGGCTCAGCAGCAGGTAGGGACCAGCCCCACGGACCCTCCGGGAGAAGGAGCAGAACCCGGGGGAATGGTGGCCCCCAGTGAGGGGTCGCGGAGCCCCTGTGAATGGGACTGATCTGGAAATCAGATCTTTGCGGTGATTGAGGACCTTGAGATGCGAGTGTCCTAGATTGAAGGCGCCCTAAACCCAATGACGGATGTTCTCAGGACGAGAGAGCCAGAGGGAGAGCTGAGGCACCGGCAGGGAAGGGGGCCGGGAGAAGATGGAGGCAGAGATGGGGTGACGTGTCTACAGTGAGGGCGCCAGGACAGAGGCAGGGCACAGTCTCCCTCAGAGCCTCCGGGCGGAGCCAGCCCTGCCGACCCCTGGTTTCAGGATCCTGCTCTCAGGAGTGTGCACCGTCACTGCCGTGTGAAGCCGCCCGCCTGGGGAAGGCCTTGGACACTGGTGCGGGGGCTGAGATAAGATTTCAACCCACGTGTCAGCTGTCACCTCTCCACCAGCTCGGGACTCCCCGGTGCATTGGTTCAGGGTCATGGTCCCAAATTCAGTGACCCAGAGAACTCTGGTTCTCAGAAAAAGTGCCCGTGTGTACACACATACACACACACACAGAAACACACACACATGCACAGCTACCCACACAGAGAGACACACACATGCACAGCTACCCACACATACAGACATACAGCTACACACACGGAGACATACACGCACAGCTACACACACACACAAACACACACACATACAACCAGACACACATGCACTTCAAAGAGGTGGGTTGGCCAAGGAGCCTTCTTAGCAATTTCCTGATACGATGACTAACACTCAAGAGAAGAACAAAAAGGAAAAGACGTTCAAATTGCTACTGCAGCTCTGATCAAGCTGCGTGTGGCGGGAGCCCTCCGTCGGGAAATGTGAAACCAGAGATGGGCCTCTTCAGCCTTCGCGATGATATTTTATTAACATGGAGCCTTTTATCTCTGGATTCCAGACGCCATTGCAGAGGGAGGGGTGCCGCCCTGGTTCTCATTTGATGTGGCCTGGGGGGCAGAGCTGGGAGGGAATACTGACGTTAAGACTCTACCCTCGTTTGCCGGAGTCAGTTGACACACCAGAAAGAGTCCAGACTTCTGGGCGGGACATTAGGATCTTCTCACAGTTCCCTGTGTCCCAGTTGATTTCTCCTTGATGAAGTCGCCTCTCCTTCTCCAGCGAACTCCTGCGCATCCTTCAAGCCCCCATTCCGATGGGAACCTTGCTCTGTCTTCCCCAACTCCAGGCTCTCCTGCAAGCAGCATCGTCCATCATCTCACTCCATGGACGTGCGTTCTAGTTTGCACGCACCTACATGCACCATCCATCACACCTGACACCCTTCAAGCATCAGTGTCTCCCTTTAGACAACGATTCTTGACCGAAGAGTTTAAGAAAGGCAGTGGAAGGGCTTGAGGGAAGTTGTCAACCCCTTGAAACTCTGCAACATTTTACGTGAATGTGCAACTCAAGGGATAGGTTTCTGTGGCTTTTGTGAATTTTCAAAACATAAACACATTTAAAGTTGACGGCACTAAAAATTAAATTCTGCCCAGCCAGTGTGTCTCAGTGATTGAGCATCGACCTATGAACCAGGAGATCACGCTTTAATTCCCGATCAGGGCTCATACCCGAGTTACAGGCTCAATCCCCAGTGGAGTATGCAGGAGGCAGCCGGTCTAGGACTCTCTCATCATTGATGTTTCTCTCTCCCTCTCCCTCTCCCTTTCTCTTCTCTGAAATCAATAAAAACAAACACAAAAAAAGAAAAACAAAAACAATTAAAGTCTCCCAATTGTGTATCTCTATTGCCTGGCCCAGCTCAAACTTGGGTAGAGAAGTGGTCAGAGGGAGTCCGAGTTACTCTGACTTGGGGTTTGAACCATTGCAGCTTTGCATGGAGAACTTTAAAAAGTTCAGAATCGGACCCACAGCTAGCTCCCGTCCCCAAACCAAGGTCAGCTGCCCGTTCTAGACAAAGTCCGACACTTTCAACAGCTGCCACCCCTTGCTCTCAGCACCATCCTACTTTTTAGTTGTCTCAGCAATCCAGCACCTGAGAATTTGTCCTGTGGCTTGCTCGGCATGAACGTACAGAAATGCATGGCCACAGAGGTAAGAGCAAAAACACTGAGCTCAATCTGAATGGCTACCAATAGGTGCTGTGATTCTTTGGAACAAAGGCCAGCACAATATTTGTCAAGGGCCAGGGAGTACATATCTAAGGCCTCTGGGGACATGCTGTTTGTCTAGAGCAACTGCCACCACTCAGCTTTGCCGTTGGAACGTAAATGCAGCCCAGGCAATGTGGACATTGAATGGGTGTGGCTGTGTATCAATAAAGCTTTATTTATAAAAACAGGCAGCGGGCCGGATTCAGCCAGGAAGTCATAATTTCCTGATTCCTGTCTTAGGATACTATATAGCTGTTAAAAATTACTTGTGAAAATGTCCACACTCATTTGAATGTTCACTGCAACGTAACCAGCACATACCTAGTGGCCTATGTAATCCATTCTGTGTTAAGCACTTTACCTGTGTTATTTTATTGAATCCCCACACACAACCACATATCCATGGCGCCTGTTGCTTTGTACAGGGAGTCACAGCATTGTGGATCTGGGCTGGGGACTTAGTCTCTCTCAGCCTCAGCATCAAAACTGGGGCAAAAGCCGCTATGTCTAGAGCAGGGGCGGGGAACCTTTTTTCCCCCGCCAAGGGCCATTGGATATTTATAACATCACTCTCGGGCCATACAAAATTATCAGCTTAAAAATTAGCCTGCTATATCTGTTCAAACATTTAATGAACTCACCCCTGATGCCTCGGCAGGGCCAGACCTTATGCGGCCAGTGGGCCGGACATTCCCCACCCCTGGCCTAGAGCAGTGGTCGGCAAACTCATTAGTCAACAGAGCCAAATATCAACAGTACAACGATTGAAATTTCTTTTAAGAGCCAAATTTTTTAAACTTGAACTATATAGGTAGGTACATTGTTATTAACTTAATTAGGGTACTCCTAAGGCTTAGGAAGAGCCACACTCAAGGGGCCAAAGAGCTGCATGTGGCTCGCGAGCCGCAGTTTGCCGACCGCAGGTCTAGAGCATCAGGTAAGTAAATCACTGTTACATAATAGAAACACAGTTAAAGTTGGCTCCTGTCCCTTAAACGTTTTTCAATGAGCCACTGTTCAACAAAAAGATTATAAAGAAAGTCATCTTACATAGACCCCGTTCTGAGGGTCCAGACCCAATCGACCTGGGTACTTTTTAACACATGGTGCGGTGGCACAGCGATGTCTGTTATCCTACGAGTGATTAGCGAGAGCTGTTCATGTAAACAGCGAGAGGGCAGGCGCGGCTCTACCCGTCGGCTGCTAATTAGGGAGGTGCTGCTCATTTTCAGGGTCCAGGGGGGCCGCTCCGTCTTGGCTGTCGGGAGGAGTCTATCGAGAAGCGCAGGGTTCAGGACGTGACCAGACGCAGGACAGCGACAGAAAACTCCCTTTCCCTGTGGCGGCAGTGATGACGACAGTGCTCCGCTGTACTGGATGCTTCCCCGTGCCGGGTGCGGGCTCAGCACTTGGCTCATTTTCTCCAGAGTCGTCTTCGGTCAGTTGTTGTGTTTGACTTGTGTTGTGTTCAACTTGTGTTGCGTTCGACTTCAGATGAGGTACCTAGTCTCGCAGCAAAGGAGGGAGGGACTGTGAAAACGAAACTAAGCATGACCTTGTTAAAGAAGCAAATTTTGGATTTCCGAGAAACACCTTGTGGAATTTTCCATATCTTGTGGACTCCGTGTATGGGGAGGGTGTGTGTATGTGTGATAGGGTGAGGATGGAGAGAAATTTACAAACACATGTGCACGGCCACATGTGTGACCATATACAAGGCCCGTGTGACTGTGATAAGCCCCATGGCCGTGTGGTCAGAAAGAGTTTGTTTAGCCGCGGCCAGGTAGCTCAGATGGTTAGAGTGTCGTCCCGATACGCGAAGGTCGCGGGTTCGATCCCGGGTCAGGGCACATACTAGAATCAACCAATGAAATGCATCAGTAAGTGGGACAACAAATTGATGTTTCTCTCTCTAAAATCAATCAGTAAAATTTTTAAAAAGAGTTTGTTTCTATTTAATAAAGTGTAATATCCGTAAGCCTATAACCATTTTGATTATAAAATATCACTAGCGCTAGGAGACAGCACTTAGCCCCACGGCGTGGTGTGTTGGCTCTGGGTTTGCACACAGATACAGTGGAGGCACACGAGGTGCCTCCAGGTCTGCTGTCTGAGGGCCGAATGCTCGCCAGCGTGTACTCGCTCGTCCACTCGTAGTGCGCTGCTCGTCGGCGTGGAGAGCAGGGCTGACCTTGGGGATTGCGTGGGAAGTGAAAGTCACAGGACCCGGTGATTGATGAGGTGGGGCAAGTGGGGAACGCGATGAGGTTGTGCAGGATGCCACGGTTTTTCTCAGTTGATTGAGTGGATGGCTGATTACGCCACGGATGAGCCGGGGGCAGAGGGGCAAGAGCAGGATGGGGGGGAGGTGATAAGCCCCATGTCAGACATTCCAAGGTTGAGGTGCCCGGGGGCCATCCATGAGCAGATGTGAGGGACACACGTGGGTGTTTATGGGTCTGAGGCTTAGGGAAGAGGCACATTAAAAGCTGAGCAATGAGCCGAGGCCGAACCCTGGGGCGTGGTCATGCTGGAGGGGTGCGCAGAGGGTGAGAGCGAGGGAATTGGGAGAGAAGAAGGGGTATGACTCTCAGAAGGATGGCGAGACTAAGACAGGGAAGAGGGGCCGGAATGGGGTGTCCATAACAGGGTGTGGTCCATAGGAGACCTCAGCAGCCTGGAAGGTCATCACTGTGGCCAAGGTCACGTCCCATGATCTAGACCAGTGGTCGGCAAACTGCAGCTCGGCAAACCACGGCTCTCAGGCCACATGCAGCTCTTTGGCCCCTTCAGTGTGGCTCTTCCACAAAATACCACGTGCTGGCACGCACGTACAGTGCGATTGAAATTTCGTGGCACATGCGCAGAAGTTGGTATTTTGTGGAAGAGCCACACTGAAGGGGCCAAAGAGCTGCATGTGGCCCGAGAGCCGTGGTTTGCCATCTAGACCAGATGACTCCTGGAGCTTCTTTAGAGACAACTCAGCTTTGCAAAGAGCAAGGACTTCGGCTTAGAGAGGCCTAGATATGGACTCATTCCCACAGCTTCATGGCTGTGCATCTCTTGGGAAGGCTCTTCACCTCTGAGCTTCAGCGTCAGAATCCACACACTAGGACTAATGGTCCTCAGCTCAGAGAGCTGTTAACACATCGCCAGGGGGGGGATATTCTCAGTACAACTCTTCCTTGTCCTCCCACCTCATTGTGTGTTTGTAAGAGTGTGTAGGTGGGAGTTGGGGGGGGGGGGTGATTACAAGTGACAGAAAACTAAAGACAAAGGGATTTAATGGGCTCAGGTGACTGAAATTCCAGAATTGCTTTCAGAGAGCGCTGGATGTAGGGATTGAGATGAGGTCCAAACTTTGACTCGTTCTTTCGCTGTCCCAGCTCGGCTGCCTTCTGAGGGAAATGTCACAATGGACATTTGCAGCTCTGGCCTGAGTCCTGGCCTTTTAGCCACACCCACCTGAAAGGGCAGAAAGGAAGGCTCTGCACCCAGTCCCCTGCCTTCTAGATGGCCCAACTTGAGTCACATGCTCATCCTGAACCAATCGCTGGTCAGCCATGCTCTGATTGGCTGGACCTAAGAGGGTCCCCCAACATTCCTGAACTCAACCTCCCAAGGATAAGGTCTGGTACCCGAAGAATCGGGGTTCCCTGTCACAGGAGACGGATGCCTGGGTGCTGGGCCTGCATCCTCTACAAAGGGCAGCTCAGCGTGCGCGTGCAGGAGTGTCTCCTGGCTCCTTCCTTCCTCACTGAGCGTGGGTCAGTTCCCACCCATTCATTCTGTTCCCATCGGGGAATGCAGGGAAGACGCACTGAGCACCCACTCCCTGCACAGCCATCTCCGCGCAGGCACCGCAGTGGCCTCACCCAGCATCCCCGCTCCAGCTCCCTCCCTGGGAATGCAAGGAGGACATCTTCAGTCTCTGCTGACTCAGCAGGTCCACGGGGACCTCTGACACCCCCTGGCCTTTCCCGGAACCTCCAGGAGAAAGAGGAGAGCGCCTGGAGGGCAGGTTTAAAATTAGACAGGAGTGCAATGTCGCCTGCGGTTCTTGAACGTCAGCCATTGGGGAGGAATGGGAGATGAGGTGGTCAAGAGGCAGGAAGCGTTTATTTAAGATCCCTATCGCGCTGGGAAGCTGGAGGGGAGTTCAGTTCAGGGGAAGAACAGGATGTTGCCAGGGTCCGGGGCAGGGCGGAGGGCAGAGGCCAGGGAAGGAGCGGATGTTGGAAAGGGAGAGCCGGGGTTGGAGGCGAGACGGTTTGGAGAGGTCCCAGGCAGCAAGCCAGCCCTGGCAGAGGCCCCTGGGGAGTTCGGGTCTCCTCAGTCCCCGAAGGGAGGTGCCTCTCTCCGGAGAGCCGTGGGTCTTTGCAATGAGGCTGGTGTGTTTCTGGGTGGTCCACCGGGACAGGGATCTCCTTTAACTCCGGTGGGAGCTTTTGGTCTCCTGCTCCCCTGGACTCCTTCAGCTGGTCCCCCAGCTGGGAGGCCACAGCGCTGACCTTGAAGGGGAATGCCGGCAGCCTCTCCTGCCCTGGAAGGCTGCCGGCAGTGAAGGCCGGACTGCTTGTCTCAGCCCCTGGAGACCATGTCCAGCCCATCCTCACGGGGGTCAAGGCCAGAGAGCTGGGTACCAGGATGCAACTTGTCCTTCCAGGGAAGGACACAGACTCTCCAGTCTGTTATTAAAAAGACATCCCGTCCAAATGGAAGCCTGGTGAAACAGATCTACGAAAAGGCCACTTGTAGAACGAAGAAACAAACCCAGGGGAAGGTGGAACCATAATTCAAATAAGCCACGGTGATGTTGTGGTAAGCCACCGCTATGACCTTGGACATCACTGCTCCGTCAGCCCTTTGACAACCCTAGGGCACACTTTCTCCTGTCGCAGGGACCCCAGGCACGTGGGGGAGGTTGCTGGTCCATGGTCCCACGGCTAAGGGGCAGACTGGAGGGAGAGGGTTGTGCCTAATCGATGAGAGTCTGGGTTTGCAGCTGGCAAGACTGGACTTGGGCAAGTGACTGCACATCCTGAGCCTCAGTTTTCCCACTCCAGAAAATGGGGAGGAAATAGGATGCCTCATCACAGAGTTGCAGAGAGTTTTCAGCCAGAAAATACCTGACTAGCATGGCATGTTAGAATGTATTAAAGGCGCAGTAACCAGGGGAGTTTTGTTGAAGGCAGAAGTTCGGTCATTACTGATTTGGGGGTCCCAAGGATCTACCCTGCAGCGCTCACTGCCCACATCTGCCAGGAGTCAGCTACCCACCCTCCTCTCCGGCCTCTTCTGCAGGCCCAGCTGCCCGGAGCCCTGGGGGAGGGGAGGATATCCCATTCACCCTCACCCAGGCCCCTGGGGAGCTGTCTGGACCACAGCGGCTGATCAATGATGGCGTGTTTGCTCAGCTCCATGCCCACGGTCCAGCTGAAGAGACACCCTTGGTTCAAGGCTAAAGGCTTCCAGGAACCATGGCTGGGGCTCCTGGCCCTCAGTCACTTAGTAACTGACCCCTGGTCCCTGGGACAGTGCAGAGCCCTGGCCTGGGACTTCCTGCTTTCTCCTTCCCAGGGAGAGTGTCGGCTTCCTTTGGCTCTTTGAAGTAGCCATCGAATGTCAGTATTATCACTGTTATTTTTGTCACCATGGGCTGCGTGCTCGCCATGTTCAGAGCCCTATGCTAAGTGCTTCGCGTGCATCCCTCACTTAATTCTCACTGTAACGTGGTCCGGAGAGGAAACGCTGGTCACGAGTGGTTCATGTCCCGTGAAGAAGTTAGACACCCAAGAGGCCATCTTTATTTTAGGGGTTCATCCATAGTGTATAGAAATCATATTAACATGGGAGCATATATTCTGAGCGCACGATGGAGCTTGTGGGATGGAGATGGGGGCACCTCAAGTCGCAACTGGCGACCCGGGAAATCGGACTCTCCTGAGAAGCTGCCCTCATGGTGAAGAGCTGGGGACGTGTGTATTTTTAACTTTAAAACGTGGAAGTCTGTAAGAGGGAAGGTAGAAGATATGCCCATGTGTCCGCAGTGCTTAATCGCGGATGGTAGGAATATGGGCGGGCCTTATTCTGTATATTTCTTTTTCTTTAGTTCTTTGATTTTAGAGAGAAGAGGAAAGAGAGGCATGGAGAGGGGGAGTGGGGAGACACAGGACAGAAGGAGCCTGAAAACGGCAAAGGAACCTTGGTGGTAGGAACAGAGGTTTCTGAGCCCCCAGAAGTGCAAACCTGCCTCCAGGGATGTTCAAGAAAAATAAGGGCAAATTGAAGATGTTTGACCGGGCTGATTCGAACACCATCTAGTGAGAACTTTTCATTAAAGAGTTTTAAATAAATGTTAATTACCTAAACTCTACAGTAACATACTGTCCTTACCTATGTCGTTTAAGACAAATTGAGCCTTCTTCTCTCCCCTCTCCCCTCCCCCCAGATAACCATGGTGGTCAGTGTAATTACCACCGTAGACTTTTTCCAAATACCTTTGCACACCGAGGTATTTACTGTAAAGAATGTGTAGATGAGTTTTGTGTTGACTTTTTAAAACACACATAGTCCTAACCTGTGGGGAAATTTCAGCAGCAAGCACTTCTTCACCATGGTGTTTCTGGTGTTTATGCATGGGGCCAGGTATAAGCTTACAGCATCCTTTTTCATGGCTGTATAATGTTCCATTAAAGGAACACACTACATTTTATGAGTCCACCTCCCTACTGGGGGGCAAATAGGTTGGTTCCAAGTTCTTGCAGTTGCAGTGTGGCTGGGAATGGCCCTGTGAACGTGTTTTCTATTTAATGGATTCTATCAATTTGCCCAAAGGAGCGCTAGGTAACCCTGAGCTGTCTGGGAAGAGGTTAGGCCAGTGGTCGGCAAACTGTGGCTCGCGAGCCACATGCGGCTCTTTGGCCCCTTGAGTGTGGCCACGAAGTTTCAATCGCACTGTACGTGCGCGCCCGCACGTGGTATTTTGTGGAAGAGCCACACTCAAGGGGCCGCAGTTTGCCGACCACTGGGTTAGGCCACTTTGCAAGATGAAGTCCCTCTTTTCTGCGTGTGGCCAACCATTGGCTGGACAGCCCCTTGGCCTGGCTGTAGAGGAGGGGACGCTGGCCACTGAGGTCCCTCCCAGCTGTGGGATTCTGGGATCACCCACCTCCTGGTAGCGGGGCCTCTGCTCAGCACAACGCACACCAACAGCCCAGCTGCGAGGGGAAAAGTCTTCCTACAGGTTGGGAGGAGCCGCCAGGGGCATTTCTGTAAAACCATGTTTCTTGTTTCTATTGCTGTGTTTTTATTCTAGTTGAGGACATTGTAACTAAATCCCCTGGGTTTGGAATGGGGAGGCCTAAGTCCAAATGCTGGGTCTGTAGCAAGAAGTGGTATCATCCTCTGCATGACCTTTCATTTCCCGATGCCTCGCTTTCCCCGTCTGGGAAGTGGGCACATTCATACCTCTCGAGCACGACTGTTTTGGCGAATCCACTGGCCGACAGATGTGACGCGCTCCAATGGCTGGTGAGTTGCATGTCTCTCCAAGGGGGGCAGGGAGGAAGGGACTGCGCCGACTGGCTGCCCTGGCGGTGCAGAGACCGGGTGCTGTCTTTGCCTGTGGCCAGGAAGGAAGTTCAAGGTTTAAGCAATCCATCGCACCCATTGCCGGGCCAGCACAACCTTTCATTCAGTGTTTCATCTTTTTCAAAGCATGTCCGTTATCTCATTTGTTCATCAAAGGTCCCTGCAAGGAAATCAGCCGAGGGTGGGCCCCAGAGAGATGACTCAGGATCCGCAAGGCAGGGCCAGAAGCCTCTCTGACAAGCAGCCCACTGGGCCGAGTCTCTCCACTGATAGAGGCCTGGGCAGAGGGTCAGGCTGTTCAGGCCTGAAACACCCACAGGCACACATGTCCTCCCCCTGAACATGCGCTGGGCGCCTCGGCCCGGCCAGATGGGCTGCAGATGTGAGCTCTGGGTTGCAAGTGAGGCCGAGGGAACAGGCCAGACCAATTCCCTAGCATGGATGTCAAGCCCCAAGCCTGGGTCCCGTGCTGCCACAGGCCCACGGCTCTCCCTGACTGAAGTTCATGGAGTTTTGGAGACAAGATGAGGTGCTGGGAGGCTGCGTGCTCCTGCGATGCTGGTAGCTGTCTGTCAGGGCACGTCTCGGGCCACAGCTGTCTCACCTGCAGCCTCGGGTCAGCTGGGACATAGGCCACAGCTTCTCGAACTCCCCGCAGCTCTGGCCAACCCTGGAGGGCTGCTAGGTTACCGAGCGGCTGCTGCTCCTAAGGAATTGCAGGCTGTCCGTGGCCGCCTCCTTCCTCAGCCTATTGTGATATTCAGGGTCCCTCCCTCACGCTGGATCTTCAGAGGAGCTGTGCTGACTTTGATCCTAGGGAACAAGTGCCACCTTCAGCCCCTTCCGAAGGGGCTGTTTGGAGTCCTGCCTTGGAACAGAGCTCCCCGACTTCCAGGGAGACCTCAGGCCATTAGCTCACCGATGCGGTGAAGGAAAGGGCTCCGGCTCAGCTAGGTCTGAGCTCCGCCATCCGTGCTGTGTGACTTCGGAAAAGTCGCATCACCTTTTTGATCTTTGGCTTCCTCTTGGTGGAAAGTGGGGAGCCATTACCTTGCAGGGCTGCTGGGAAGATGCAAGAGGACACTTGCACATGCCTCATGAAGTGCTTGGCACACAGGCCCTCCTTCCCACGGGGCCGCCGATGCTGTTCAGGGCACTGCTGGTGGTGGGGTGTTGTTTCGGGGCCTTTGTTCTGCCCCCCTGTTGCCTTTCTCATCAGATAGACCTGCATTCTAGCCCCAGCATCACCTTGCAGCCGCGTGCCATTGGACAAACCCCTTAGCTTCTCCGAGCCTGCCCCCTTGCCCAGTCTGGAAAGAGGTTTAGAAAGCTTGCGTGACTTCCCCACAGTCACCAAGGCAAGAAGGCATTTTAGCCCGCGCCCTGGGGCCGCCCCATGGGCGACAGCGTTTTGCTGGCATTTCTGTGTTCCTTAAGGCAGGCCAGTGGTCTCTCCAACCTGCCCTGGAAGGGGGCTGTTTGACATCCATCTCTTCTTCCAAAGTTCTGCCTGCAAGTCCCTGTCCAACCTGCCGGC
>NW_005356712.1:4643733-4658194 GCF_000412655.1 Myotis brandtii
CGCCCGCCACACACACACAAAAAGCTAGCAGACAGCGCATGAGAGCGCTCTTGGGACCATTCAGGGGCTATTCGTGAAGGGAGGGCGTGAGGGGGTGGCTGAGATGCGCTCAGCTCCCAGGAAAGGCAGTGATAGGCCCTGCACATCAAAGCAGCCACAGCTTCAAAGGCGGCTCCGTGCTCTGCCCTCCGGTGGGGTCACGGCCAGCTGGTTCGCTCGGGGACAGAGCCAGCGGGGCCATGTGGGAAGCCGGGGGGTGGGGGGGGTGCAGCGGGCACCTTGTTCCCCTAGTGGTTCCAAGTGTGTGCTTCTTCCAGCCCCACTCCCTAGCCCGGGCCTTCATTCGGGGGCCCAGCCCGGCTGCTCTGTGGGTGTGGCGTTCAGGCAGGTGATCACAGTTGTGTCACCAGGAGCTCAGCACCCCTCAGTCTCCTGCTACCTCCACCATCGCACTCGTTCTGAGACCTGCAGCTCTGACTTGTCACTGCTCTTTCTGTCCATCGCTGCTTCCCTCACTCATCCCACACGCTTGGATTTTAAAGCGCAATTCTGAGAAGGGGCTCCTCGCTTCAGCGTTCTGCCAGAGCCCATGGTCCGTGTACACACACGCACACCCACAATTAAGAGCACTAGTCGCCATGGGACTCTCTCGACCTTGGTTTTCTTGTCAATGGATTGGCCATTAAAACTCCATCCCAGCCCTAACCGGTTTGGTTCAATGGATAGAGCGTCGGCCTGCGGAATCAAGGGTCCCAAGTTCGATTCCGGTCAAGGACATGTACCTTGGTTGCGGGCACATACCCAGTGGGGAGTGTGCAGGAGGCGGCTGATCGATGTTTCTCTCTCATCGATGTTTCTAACTCTCTATCCCTCTCCCTTCCTCTCTGTAAAAAAATCAATAAAATATATTTAAAAAAAAAAAACACTCCATCCCAACATGTGAAGCACCGGGCATGTAGGAGCGAGTCATCCAGCCCAGCCTCCGTCTTCTGTCTCCACGGCCGCCCTCACAGGACCCAGGGCCGAGCACCGGTGTGTTTATCACCCGCCTTTGGTGGCCTCGCACGAGAGCCTCCCGTCCAGGCTGGCTCACTCCAGGCCAGGGATACAGTGACCCGCACCCCCCACCCCCGGCTGCCAGGACACACGTCCAGGGAGATGGAGGTTGACAAGGCCACAAATATTTGAACTATCTTTGGGATAACACGGGGCATTGACCCCAAAGTCTGTACTACATCTGCCGAAAGTTTATCCTAGAATAACAAACGTGACAGCTTAGCAAAGTGAGCGGGGAAAGGGCCCGATAAGATAAAAGGCACCCATGGGGTCCAAAGGCATAGCTCGTGCAGAAGAAAGAAAGTCGGGGTCCAGAGCAGCATCCAGGCGGGAAGGCTGACTGTGGACGCTGCTCTGGATCCCAGATCTCTGACCATAACTCAAAGCTGCTCACTTTCGTCCTCAGCATCACTCTCTGGACCCAACACCAAGAACCCGCACCTGGACAACCTGCAAACCATGCCCTGGTCCCACCAATGCTTCCTCTGCTTTGCAGCCAAGGGATCATTCTGCAGCCAGTCTGATCATGCCAGCCCTCGCTCTAACACCTCCCATGGCTCCCCTGTGCTCACTTATCAAGCCCACACTCGTTCATGTCTGTCCTGGCAAAACCTCTGCTCCCCTCCCCCCCGAATGCTTCCCCAGAGACTCATGTTTTCTATTTTATCTCCTCGCACATTGGACTTACGTTTCTCTTCTTTTTTTAACATCTTTTTATTGATTTCAGAGAGAAAAGGAGAGAGAGAGCGAGATAGAAACATCAATGATGAGAGAGAATCACTGATTGGATGCCTCCTGCATGCCCCATACTGGGGATTGAGCCCACAACCCAAGAATGTGCCCTGACCAGAATCGAACTATGATCTCCTGGTTCTTAGGTTGATGTTCAACCACTGAGCCACACTGGCCGGGCATGTTTCTCTTCTTTTTGATAGATATATAGATAGACAGGCAGTAGATGTGCTACGTATCTAAACAGATGTAATATATAATTAGATTAATCTTCAAGTAAACACTTTAGATACTTCTCCCTGTATGTGAAGTCTAGCTGTCTGTAGTATGTACATACTTAGGTACATATCGTATTTGCATATAGAGAAGTCTAGGTAGAGATACAGACTTTAAGCCACCTCATGTTCACGGAAGCCCACCTAGAAACCTGCTAACTGGTCTTCCAGCTTCTGTCTTTGCCTCCTACCATCTGTTCTCCAAAACGTAGCCAGAGGGATCCAGACTCTCTCACAACTCATCATCTCACTCATTTTGGAAGCTAACGCCTGGCCCGTGATCCACGAAGCCCTACAAACCTGGCCAGCACTGTTTCTCCAACTCTGTCTCTTACTGGCCCCTCCCTCCTTTCCCTCCACTTTCAGGGGCCTCCTTGCAGTTCCTCAAACATTCTGCGCACACTGCCACCTCAGGACCTTTGCACTGGCTGTTCCCTCTGCCTGGAAGACCCTTCCCACAGAGGTCTGTGTGACACTCTCTCTTGCTCTCTCACCTCTTTCTGGACTTGACTCAGATGTCTTCTTCTCATACACATCTTCTCTTCTAACTCCGTGTAAAATGGCAAACCACTTCCCGACTCCGTAACTCCTCCCTTTCTTTTGTATATCTTCATCGCACAAGTTAACATACCATATAGTCATTATTCTTTTAATATTTGTCTCCATTACCTTGAAAGTGCCGTGAGAGCAAGGATTTTTGTCTGTTTTGTTTACTGTAATATCTCCAGCAAATCTATTAGTCCATCGCACATAATAGATGTTCAATTAATACTTAGGAAATGAGTGAATCACCTCCTTTATTGTATTCCTTATACCTCTATTAATGCATCCATAGATTACTTTAGCGTGCTTTTTTAGCCATGTCACACCATCCGTGTACACAGAGATAGTTTGTCTCAAACCTTATGGTTTTTGTTTCTCTGCATGTGTTACATACCATGGTGATTGATTACTAAGGGAAAATTTCTGTATTCCCAGAAGCCAACAGTGCGGACGGGGTTAACCCTGGGTCTCACCACCCACTGGGTGTCCAAGAGATCCTCCTCTTGTCCTGATTTGTTGACTCTGCGTCTTCCTCTGGCTTTGCTGTGGTTTGTTTAACTTGGACTGCGCTTTCTCTGTTTTCTCCCTGTTGTTTGCTGCCCTGGGCCTCTGCTTTGAAGTCAGCCACCCAATGGCCTCGACACTGTCACCTCTCCTCCAGCCACCAGCTGTGCTCCACACGCCACCAACACTTTGGCCAGAGGGAGGGGACAGATGGCTCAATCCTTTCATTGCAGGTCAGCACCCAGCCTGATCGGCCTGATGGACGATGGTATTGACAGTCTGGTGACCCTCGTTCAACAGGCTGACAGTCCCCATATTTCACAGGCCGACGTTGGATGGGTATCAAAGAGACTGTCCGGTCACCAAACAGCTCATTAAAGCAATAAAGAGACAGGAAGGTTAAGCGGCCTGTTCCCCCTGGGGAGCCTGAGGCCCCTTCTAGCAACCTGTGCACAGGGTATCGGGAGAGGCCCCAGCACGCCCTCGGATCAGAAGAGAGACGAGGGTGAATCCCAGACGCTGGGGTCAGCTCCCGCTCTCGGTCCAGCCCCACCTCCATCCTCACTGTGAGTTTTAGGAGTCCCACCTGCGCTGCGCAAGGTAGAGCCCCCAAGCGTGCTCCCCGGGGAGGAGTGTTGATGGAGGTCACTTGGACGCTGGTGGCATTGATCGTTACCAGGAGTACGTGACTGAGGCCACCCGGAGTGAGAGGGAAGGCGTCCAGAGGGCCAGCTCCCCCCGGCCACCTTGGCAGTAGAAAGAGCAGCGAATGTGGAGTCACACAGCCCTGGGCACGGGTCCCAGCGTTGTCACATGCTAGCTCTGAGCCTTGGCTCGGCTTTGAAGCCGTTCTGAGCCTTGGTTTCATCATCTCTGAAACGCAGATGCGAATACTGTCAGCCTCGGGGAGTTGGTGCAAAGATTAAGCCAGTGCGTCCTTCACTCCGGCTTCACATTAGAATCATCTGAGCTGCTTCTAGAACGCACCTTTGTCGGGGCTCAGCCGCAGCCAGGCGATTCGGAATCTCTGGGTCTGGGTCTTGGGTACTTTGTGTCTTTTAAAAATCTCCTTGGCTGGCTCTGTGTGCAGGCAGGTTAAAAATTACTAGACTCAATAATAGTAAATGATCACTAAGCTCTCCATGGGCCTGGTGCATAGTAGGGGCTTCATGAAGAGAGCATCCTCCCTTCTCCACGGCGTCTGCTATTTCAAAACCTCTCGTGTACCTACCTGCCTTAAGGGAAGAAGGGGGACGTGACATGGATGTCACCCAGCATCCAATGGAGTTCCCACACAGTCTCAATCTTGAGGCCTCCTACTTGTGAGTTATGAGTGGGATCCATTTCGCTGCCTCCACAGACTGTTGTATCCCATTCTTTTCCATAATTCTGTGTGGTCCCCTCTCAGCTCCACTTTAGACATATACCAAAGAGGGTACTGACTTCAACTGTCACTTGCGCATGAAGGGCCTCCTCTCCTCTCCTCTTCTGGATGTCAGTGTCCCCCGCCCTGCCATGGCAGCCTGATCGCACCCAGCTGCATTCAGTGCGCGGCTGGAGAAGAGTCCTTGTTGGACCAGATTACTTGCTATTTCATTTATCTCATCCCAGAGATTTTATTAAAGAGTAGAAATTAAAATTCTGTTAAGGTGCTAAAACGGTATTCTAGCGATCCATGCAGGACCTGCATTTATGGCCTATGAACTTGGATGGGTTACTTGGCCTCTTTGAACCTCAGTTTCTGCATCTGTAAAATGGGCATGTTGACGATACCTCTCACATAGTGCTATTGTGAGGATTACATGGTTTACCGCACATACGGCCTTAGAATAACGTCTGGTACATAGTTGACTCTCTATAAAGAAACTGGTGATTATTATTACTTAACACATTTTAATTGGATGCCTCCTGCATGTCAGACAACAGGTAGACCAGAGAGGTGCAGCTGGGGAGAAGACAGAGGCCCCGCTTGGGCCTCCTCAGGATACAGTCAAGGAGACAGACGCATAAGGAGAATTGTAATAGAGGCCCACTGGTCTTTACTGAGGGTCTACCTGTGCCGGCGCATTATATGATCTTGACCCGTCAGTGATCCTCCAGCAATAAGCTGGATTCGACAAGAACTATACACAGGTAAAACGCAGTGTGTTAGAAGGCGCTGAGTGTGTGGGGGAAGGGGGTCGGAAAAGAAGAGGGTCTTGTGCGCACAGTGGGCTCCATGTGGCCCCTGAAAAGGGGCCTGTCCAGGACCCGGGAACGGGACCTCATTGGGGAAGTGAGGTCCTTGCAGATGGAACTACATTGAGGTTCTCGCGATGAGATCATCCTGGGGGGTGTGGGTATATATATATATAGCTTCATCCAGATGTCACATATACACGTATATGTGTGTACATGTATGCATGTATTTATGTGCATGTACTAGTATACTGTACACATAGGTGTATATGTAGGTTTATATGTATTCACACTGTGTGCATATGTGTACATGTGCGCACATATGTGTTTGTATGCATGCACACACAAAGTGCTTTCTCAAGCCACCTTTCTCTCCGGGAGCAATGATGAAATACTTTCCTATGGTCACTATGGTGCCCAGCTGTGGCCACTGCCTGGCCGAGCCCGGAGCTGATCGTGTCTGAGATAAGGCGAACCCTCCACGTCCACAGCATGGGATACGATGGTTAGCAGCCTCAGTGGAGAAAGCCGAGCTAAAATGGGTTAAAGATCTGCTTTTTGCCGCTCCATAAGGTTACATTCAGCTTTCAGCCTTCTTCCCCTCCCCCCGGCCCCCCCACACACTCTCTCACTCTCTTTTCCTGCCTCCCGATGAAAAATATGCTCCGGCTTTAATAGAATTACCCCCCGAGCCATCAATGCAAACACTGTTTCAGGGCAATCTCATTCGAACAAATGTATTTTTATTTGAACAGTGTTACTTGAAAAATTAAATCGCGGTATCCGTTCCCTTCCCCCTCCCCCGGCCAACTCTGCAGCCATCACCCTGGGAGGAGAGCAGAGCTGGGTTCTAAACGAATTTGCCTGATTGAATGATTCCTCTCTGCACCAATTAACAGCGAAACCAGCCGATACGTGATGTCGATCATAGATGTGTCCATGGGCACCGCTTTATTTTTGGGACCAACCGAATGTACTGGCGTCCAGGCTTATCATCTGTGACAGTTCAGAGCTCGGAGAGGGGCTGGTGGGAAGGAGCACTGGACATGCAGACCCGGTGCCGGTCTGTGTGGTCTGCAAGTAATGAGGGAGCTGCCCGAGGTTGGAAGCAAAGGACCGGGCTCGAGTCCCGGCTTAGACACTTCAGTACGTGCTTGATTTCGGGCCAGTGCCGTGACCTCTCTGCCTCGCTTCCCCCTCTATAAGGTGGGGGTAATGATTGTAACTCTGTGAGGGTGTAATGACTGCAGGTGGGGTCTGAAGCTTGCCGGGGGTTGGAGATCAAAAATGACGTCATCTCCTGCATCGGAGGGCAGAGGTCAATTCCAAGGAAGTAGAAGGCATTTGGAAGTCCGGAAAAGCTCCCCCTGCCCATCTGCTCCATCGTGCTGGTTCCATGGTGTGCCGGGCCCGATGGTCCCCCACTTGGTTTACGGCACTAATGCCACCACCTTAAACTTCTCAATAATTTGATCTGTGTGTTTTGTAAGTGAAGGCTGATGGCACTGCGAGCGGAGGAGAGATGGGTGATGTGCACGTTCCCCCCATTCTGGTCTCTGCATCTCATATAACGTGTGTGATATCTGCGCGGGGTTTTAGAATTTTATTTAGCATCTACTACATGCCAGGCACTGTAAAGACTTTACCTCACTTGGTGCCAACTAGTAAGTCAACTAAGCCCCCTTCTTCCACCCGTCTGGACCCAAGGCCACTTTAGTGCACAGGGCCCCTCCCCTGCCCCAGCGGGTCCCTGATCTCAGCGGGCGTGCCATCAGGTAGAAGGCCATCCATCTTTATGGAGAGTCTCTCTCCCAGCAGGACACTGCCTCCCCGGCCACTGAAGCCACAGGACCCTGGCAGGCCCGCTGAGTGGTGATAAGAAAGGCGCTAACAGGCATCGGGTGAGAAGCCCCGGTCACTGGTGGCGTCTGCAGGTGGAGAGGCAGGCGTCAGCCTCAAGCCAGGTGTCTACAGTGGTGGCAGGTGTCCAGGGGAAGGATGTCTGGCAGGGCTCTGAGTGTGACCCTCCGAGTGTGGGCCGGCCAAACTCGAGGGTGAGGGTTGGGTGGTCGGGGCTCTGAGTTCTTAAAGCCCCCCGGGGGCAGAGGCCCCACTCATGTTGGTGTCCAGATGGAGTCCTTAGCCAAGTATCTAGACTTGTGGTTCGGGGCGTTCCCATTGTACCCCTTTGTCTTAGTCTTGACATGACTGTCGTGGCTGTCAGCGACTCCATATTGGATTGTCAAAGGGGCCCCAAAAGTCCGCTCTGCCCTTGCTCGATACACCACCCATGGCCACTCCCCACAAGGAGATTGAGGACATGACCCGGGGATGGACCAGAGACGGAAGACAGCAGGGAGAGGCAAGGCTGGCTGGACACCTGGTGGCAGGTGAGACGGAGGGAGGGAGGCGTGGGCAGAGAAAGGCATCCACCGAGGTGACACGGCAGAGAGGTCTGGAGACCCCAGGCAGAGCCGTGCAGCTCTTCTTGCCCCCACCCTGTCCTCTGTCCCCTCTCCCTCAGAACTGAGCAGAAGTGGGGGGAGTCTTCAGCGAGAAGCAAGGCTGGCCGCCTTTCTTGGAAGCGAGCTAAGGCCTGGAGGAAAGAGGGCCGGTAAGGGTGGCAAGAGCAATCCAGATCAGCTAGGGAGAAGGAATAGGTGAGGCACTGTCCCTTCAAACAAGCTGGGTGGGGGCTCTCAGCAGCTGCCTCCCCACCCCCACCCTCTCTCCCATGCTTCTGTGTGAGCAGGCAGCCGCTGGGTTTCTACATAGATGATGGGGTTGTGGGTGGGGGGGCGGGGGGGGTGTTCTACGGTTGTTCCTTCATGAGCCGTCAGTGTCAAGGGTCAACATAGCAACTTTCACCCAAAGCATCCTCCTAGCTCTTGTCTCCACGGTCCTTTCTCTCCTAAGATCAAGTATTATTTTTCTTTTATACATTAGGATCCTGGGACATGGGGAGGTTGTATGACTCACCTAAAGCAACACAGGGAACAAACTAGAATGGAGGGAAAAGGGAGAGGTCTTTTAAAATAAAAATCAACTATAGTTTTTCTGCTTTCTTAGGGAGTGGCATCATTTGACAGTCTATCTCTTGGCATATGTAATGCATAATGGCAATTAATAATAATAATTAATGGTAACTGTTCCAGTTGCTGATGTATACATAAGACACCCACTTATTTCTGCCCACTTGTTCTGTGGGCCAGGAATCTGGACAGGCCTAGTGAGAACAGCTTGTCTCTGCCCAGGACGTCTGGGGCCTCAGCTGGAAGGCCTGGCAGCTGGGGGTGATCCAATGGCCAGGGGCTGGGATCATCTGGAGGTGTCTTCACTCTCAGGCGGCAGTCGATGCCGACTGTTGGCTGGGGCCACAACTGGGCTATTGGCCAGAACTTCGACATGAGGCATCTCCATATGGTTAGCTTGGGCTTCCCCACAACATGGCGGTTGAGCTCCATGAGTGAGCGGAGTGAGCCATCCCTGAGAACAAGGAGGAAGAACAACTCCCGCTGCCCCTCCCTCTGCCTGGGGCTGTGCTCTCATGTTCTTTCCAAGGCTGGGACCTTCAGAAGCAGCTGCAAGTCAGTCGTGAGAATCGAGTGGGGCTAGGTGTAGAAATACTGTCTAGTTCAGAGAGGGCAGAGGGAGAACAGAAGCAGGAGATGAGGTCCCGGTGCACAGACCACCCCTTCCCACTACATTGAAATTTGCACTCTCAGTCACATCACAGCTGTGTGTCGGGCAAGGTCCCTGTCTCCATGTCCCAGAGGAGGGACAGAAGCATAAGACAGAATGAATGGTCGCGATGGTGCCAGTCCATGCAGCCTGGACTGCAGTTCCCGGTGTCTTAATTTGGGGGTGAGGGTCCATCCTCTTACTTCTAACCTCGTGTCTCTCCATCCGTGACCATGCCCGTCTCTCTGATCCTAGGAGAGAAGCGGGTCCCACCAGTGAGGTTTACACCCATCTTAACTGCTCAATAAAACCTCACGAGACTTCCTCGAATCCAGAGAAGTTAAGTCCTGACACTTTAACAGCTCGTTGGCGATACACAAACCAGATGGACCAGGGCCTTGAATCCATTTCGCAGCATCAGGCAGCAGTCTCGTTACGGGCCTGGCTGGCCGGCCCAGAACCCGCTCTTTGTTCTGTCCGCAGACACCCTGGGGCAGGGGCGGAGGGTGCCTATTTCCTGCCGTGCGTCTGTTTATAAATGTGCCACCAAAGGAGAGGGGCTGTGGCTCCTTCCTCTGGATTTAAAACACATTCTGCTCTTCGTGAGCCCAGACAGGTAGGACTTTAGGAAACCGGCTGAAGAAATTAACCGGGACGGGAGGTCTCTTCAGTAAAAGATAAAAGTGTAGCCGTCGGCTTTTATGCGTCTAGGAGAGACGTGGAGGACTCTGGACCATGGACTCTGGATTCACGAAGACCTTGGTTCAAACCCCAGCTCTGCCACTCGGCTGATTTAACGAAGGACTTCATTTCCAAGCCTCCCCTTCTTTCATCTCTAAAATTGGGGGTTGCGTAAAGCTGTGACAGCTGGGGTGATCGTGAGCAGAGCGCGGCTGGCGCGTAGTATGTGCTCAGTTTGTGGTGTTAACTGAAGCTTCCAGGGCTCAGCCGGGCAGGGTGGAAGCGGGTGAGGGCCCGGCTGGGAAGTCCTCCCGGAAGTGGACAGCTCCGCACTTCCGTGTATTCTGTGAAGGAAAAATACGTGAAAAAGAGAGTCTGTCTTCACTTCTGTTTGGGAAATACTGGGTAAGACAGAAATAAATGGGCTTGGGTGGTGGTTTTCACTGTAGTTCTTCTCAGGGCTAATGTGCTCCGTGGGTTTTCCCAGTGGCTACCTGAGGGATATGTAAGGATGTGTGTAGGATGGGAAGGAGGGGGGCTCTCAACATATTTGATCACAAGATGATAGAAATAGAGAAGATTAATAGGTGGGTGGGTGGGTGGATAGATAGATAGGAAATGATATAAAGATAGATGATGGGTGGGTGGGTGGATGGATGGATGTTTCCCCCCTCAGAGCCTCTTTTGTCACGTGCAGGCCACTAGCATTCTGGGAGGATTTGGTGTAAAGGACGCCAACTCCCTACAGGAAGTTGGGGGGTGACACTCAAAGGAAGGTGACAGGACTGAGGCCCAGCGCAGCAGAGGGGAGGCAACAACACCCCCTTGAGTTTTAGAGAAAATTATCATCCAATTTCTACCAGTGAATAACCCCATTTTTAGTCCTGAACAACTTATTTTGAAAGAACTTTGCAGAATTACATGGTCTATATTTTAAAAAACGATAACTCTCTTTTGATGAAAATGTATAAATAGAAGTACACTGAGGTCTCTCCTATCATAGATACGGAGGTTGGTCTCAAGAATCAGAAATGATGTTTACCCCCCATCAATGGCAATTGCTTACTTTTAAAAAGGTATGTATATACCAGACTGAATAAAGCCCCCAAAATATGCACATCCTGATTCTGCCTTTATGCAGACAAAGGGACATAATTCCTTTTTACTGCAGCAGTTTTGCACAGACAAACGTTTGGAAACAACCTCAAAGTAAATCCACTGAGGCGTGCTTAAAGGGGCAATGGCATCTTCATAGTATGGAGGATGAAGCGACTGTCTAAAATAGGAGACTGAAATGTAGGTCCTGACGTGGACAGATGCCCATGACGTTAACAAGGGAGAATACAAATATTGGAACAATACGTGTAGTATGTGCCTGGCTACATTGGAAAATAAAAATCATACACTGTTTGATGTGCCTGTGCATGTGTGAGTGCATATTCAACAAAGTCAGCTGCCATTTACCCAGGTGTAAACAGTTTTCTACAGGTAGGGAGTGGGATTTTGATGGAGCAGTAAGAGGGACGGCTTCTTTTTACCTCTATTCTCATCTAGATGATTTGAATTTTTCAAAAGTTTACAATGAACATAGCAATTCTACGGTACATAAAAAAAGGTGAAGCCACGAAATCTGCCGCCAAAGGGGTTGATGGGCTCTGTGCGTTCTCAGATGACCATGGGGCAGACACAGCTGATGGCCGTCTCCCCTAAGGGGTCAAGGATCCACACAGACTGGCGGGGCCAGACTCTCACAGACCGATAACTATTCATCTTGGTCTCAGAGTCAGGAAGCCCCTGCAGCTGATGGGGTCAAGGATCCACGCAGACTGGCGGGGCCAGACTCTCACAGACCTATAACTATTCATCTTGGTCTCAGAGTCAGGAAGCCCCTTCCTCCGCCTCCCTCAATAACTCATTCCAGGGCTTAATCACCTTTCCTTGCAGGAAGTTCTTCCTCTCATCACAGCTCAGTCCTTCCTGCTGCCCTGGCAGCCCTGATGGATGGGTCTCCTGTCCCTCCCCAGCTGTTTGGAGTCAAGCACCAAGTCTGAGGAACAGGACAGGGACCGCATGGATTTGGGGCACGTTGTCGCCTCTCCCCCAGCAGTGGCAGTGCTCGCAGGAACTTGGCACAGTGGTGACCGCGACCATCGATGGCAGCCGGAGACTGAAGGCAGCCAGGGCATCTCTGTGCAGCCCGAGGGGTCCCCCAGGACCCCCGCCTGCCCCCTGGATGCTGTGCTCTGTGTAAACTCTGCCTCCCTGGCCCCTTTCCTGTCATATTTCATGCATCCCGATGCTCACCAGGGCCAAGATTTACGGACTCACGTCCTTTTGAGTTGGAGGAAAAGGGGGAACTCAAGATTTACTGTCCCCCTAGGAAAAGCTCGGAAGATGTGGACCCAAGAGCTTGAGGCGGCTCCGGAGGGGGGTTAGAGACACAAGCATGTATGTGGCACAGCCGCATCACACTGGGGCCTGGGATTTGCAAGCCCATTTCTTCCCGAGCCTTCCCTCCTCTGACGGAGTCAGAGGACCCGGGCACCTCTGCTTAGGGGTGCAGGGCCAGGACTATCGACGACAAAGGAGCAACAGGCAGAGCTCACCTGGGACTTGCAAGCCCATTTCTTCCAGAGCCTTCCCTCCTCTGACGGCACCTCTGCTTAGGGGTGCAGGGTCAGGACTATCGACGACAAAGGAGCAACAGGCAGAGCTCCTGCCACCCAGACACTCAGGAGGCCGGGGAAGCATAAGCAGGTGCCTCCGTGATCCCGGTCCAAGCAGAGATGTGCGGCCTCCTCTTAGGACAGCGAGGGAGCACGTGTCTTGGAAATCAGGAGAGTCCTCCCGCTGCGGCTTGCCAGGAGAGAGATTTAGGAAGATTATGGAACCTGGCCGGGTCTTAGTTTCCTTGTCTGTAAACTGGGATTGGTCATTGCACTTTCTTGGTGGGGGTTAATATGAATTTAAGGCAATGAGCGTGTGAAGGACTCTAGAGCCAGAGAGTCCAGGTTTAATTCACAGCATTGCAGCTCACCAGCTCTGTGACCTTAGACTGGTCACTTAACTTCTCTGTGCCTCAGTTGTCACATCTGGAAAATGAGAATGATCACAAGAACAGTACCCAACTCATAACTCTAACAGGTGAGGTGCTAAAACCAGTGTCCGGACTATAGTAAAGATCAGATGGGTTTGTAATAGTATGGACAGAGTGAATCTGCGTGGAAGGTAAGTCAGGGAGAGTGAAGTGCTATCAGTAATCCGGATGACATCAAACTGGGAGTTATGTCACATGGCTGGTGGGTTAATAGCTCAGACTTAGCTATGGTGGTGTATACAGGCATGAAAATTCATTGCAACTCATTAACACGTGTTTAATTTGCTGTGAATATATTATACCTCCATGAAAAACAAAAAACATAATAACTTTTAAGTAAAAATAAGAGAGCAGGCTCTGTAGTCAGGTTGCTTAGGTACCTCAAATCCACGGCCAACCACCTCTCTGACCACAGCCAAGTTCCACAACTTGTGTGTCACTCTGAGTCTGTAAAATAGACATGAAGTTAGTATCTACCTCACAGTAGGGGTTCCATGAGCTAATGCAGTGAGATGATACATCTGACAACTACTGTGCACTCAATGTCATTACCATTTTCCTGGCAAAATTAATGGTTTGGAATTGGTGTCATAAGTTTGCAACGAGCTCTATCCCTTCCTGTCGGTGTGGCCTTGGAACAGTCATGACTCCTTGGCCTCATATTCCTCACTACGGCACTTTCACATGCAAAAATAAGGCCTGACAGAGTTATTGTAAGGGTCGGCGAGAATGTATGTAAAATTGCAGTGATAGGCGCCCAGCCCATGGTGATTGATCTTCATTATCATTGCCATTATCTTCTAAACATCAATGTCATCATCACCACCACCATCATCACCATCATCCTCATCTACAACAATACCAACAGCCAACATCCTCATCATTATCATTGGTCAGGAGGGAGTTAGTCCAGGTTCATGATATGTCACCAAGATGGCCCAGGTGAGGATATGAAAGACTGAGCGGGGAAAACCAAAGCTGGACGGAAGGACGCTCCACCTGGCCATGCCCTGTCCCCACACAGTTTACAGGCGTCTCTTTGCACTTCCATCGGAGTGAGCCACGGAGGGAAAACCAAGAGAACTAGTGATCTGAACAGCCTGAGAAATAGGGTGAGATGTACCTCATCTCCTTTCTCCTATAGAGGGATCCCCAAGCCCATTTACCCACTCGGCAGGAGAGCTGCCCTCTCCCCTCAGAGAATTCAGGAGACCCAGGCACCTCTGCTCAGGAACTTGACCACACACTCCTCCTGGACTGAGACCAACCCACCCAAGTCTCAGGATACCTCCACGAAGTCCAAAGAGATGAGGTCTGCAGAGTCATCATGAGACAATAATAACAAATGATACTGATATCTAGTGCTAAGAACTCGGCCTGGTCTATAGTAGGTGCTCAGTAAATATCTGTTGAATAAATAAATGGTTTTGGCTTTCATTTATTGAGCACCCATTATGTATCAGACAATATGATAGGCAAATTACACACGTGATCTTAAGTAAACCACCCAGCCACCCCATGGGTAGCTTTCTGTCACTATCTCCATATTATAAATAAGAAAATTAGGTCCCAGAGAGGTGAAGTCACATGCTCATGGTCACACAGCTAGAGTGGCAGAGCCGGCCTTCAACCCAAGTGGACGCTGATCTCCAAGCTGGTGCCCTTCCGGTTTGCATCATTGCCCCTCAAGTGACTTCTGTTTTTTAAGTTCATG
>NW_005356712.1:4658274-4677151 GCF_000412655.1 Myotis brandtii
ACGCAAGTGTCTTGACCCGACCAGACATACAGGGGACTTTCCGTAACTGCCCATTGAATGAACGAACAACTGTCACAGACCATCTGCTGAAGTCTCCCTGGGAACATACATCTTTTTCAACTTTCTAACGAGTTGAAGCGTCTTTCCTCCTGCCTCCCCGGGGCCTCTTAAAACTCCGGGAGGATGCAGCAGCCCTCAGCTCGCCTCTGTCCCGGAGCCAGCGATCAATGGGAGATTAGCATCCATAAGTCACAGACCATGGGGACGGTTCCCCGTCAGCGCAGAGCCCCAGGGCCCATCAGGTTTTCTTGCTGCGACCCCAGACGAGGCATTTCATGGTCATGGTCTCCCTGTTTGCACCTCCCTCCTCCTTGGGGTTGTGTGAGGCCCAAATGGGGATGTTGGTTAGGAGAGTAAGGCTGGTATCATAGGACCACAGTGCACATCCCAACTCTGTCCTTGACCTGCCTTGTGACCTTGAGCAAGACAACCTTCTAGAGTCTCCCTTTCTGCATCTCAAGAAGGTGAATATGAAGGTGTTAATAGGTAGAATGTTAATAATACTCGGTATTAATAGGCAACTTAGGCCACTGTCAGGAATATGCTGTGTGTTAAACAAATAGAAACTATTCCCACTCTGTTTTATTCTAAGGCTTCGTGGATTTAAAAATAGCTTTTGTTTTATTCAGGAAAGTAGGCTTGGCCGCCTTAACTGTGTATGACGACTGTAAGACACCGCTTGGCTTCAGAAACAATAACTTATGCAAAGCAGTGGGCCTGTATTCTCACAATGACTGAGACTGGACCTTGTCAACTATAAAAAGTTAAAACAAGGAGGCAGGGAAAGCAACTGGCACGGAGAGGGCCTGCCTCGCCCCTGGTGGGCCAGGAAACAAGACTCAGGGAGTCAGTCGCCTGCCTTGGGTCACACAGCCAGTGGCGCTCACTCCAGCTTCGTTTTATTTTATTGGACCAGAGCTCGTCATTGTTTTGCTCTGTTTTACTTTTTGCGTCCCTTCGTTTGATTTGATTGGACTTTATCTTTTCTGTTTTCACGCGCCTGCTTCTACAGTTGGGTCTCGGTTAAATCCTGCTCTAGAGGGATTGTCGTCACACCTTCCATATAACCTGGGCCGGGAACGGCCTAGTGGTCCTTTGTCTCGTGTGTGCGCCAGTGCTACAGCCAGAGGCGGCCGCCTTGGAGACCTCTGTTGAAAGGGACTTTGGACTCAGTGTGTGTGCGCGCGCACACGCATGCGCCAGTGCTACAGCCAGAGGCGGCTGCCTTGGAGACCTCTGTTGAAAGGGACTTTGGACTCAGGCCTGAGGTCAGGGACAAGGCCGTCCCTGTCAGCCGGTGACACCTGCCACGGGTGCTCCACGGGAGAGTGGCATCGCCCAAGCCACAACTTGCTGTGTCCGAGCAGCATCTGAGAGCTCTAGGGAAGCAGGTGGAAGAGGCCGTGGACATCCCCTGGCCCAGCCCCTGCATGTGACCTGTGAGAGGCAGGAGCCGATGGGGCAGGTCAGCTAAGCATCCTCCTGCGACGACGCTGACAGACCGCCCAGCGCAGGTGCCGCCCGTGGAGAGCTGTTCCATCAGCAAGAGCCCTCGAGCAAGGCCCACCCTGGAGAGCCAGGGGCCCATCACAGCCCCGCTTCCCAATTTAGTCATGTCACCGTCTCCGACCGGCGTGGCCACAGGCAGGCTCCTCGGGGACACTGAGGGCACACGCTCCCGGGAGGAGTCGCCCCTCTTCTCCCATCCTCCAGGTTTGGCTGTGTCTGCTCCGTTCATGAAGTGGCTTCCTGTTTCGAAGAGGAATGAGCTTTTTAAAGGGTTATAAAAGTGATTCAAAAGGCTTTTTGGACATCAAATAGCTCGTAAAAAAAGGAACGTTTAGACAATTTCAGCATAAATGAATGAAAAACACACGGCATGGGCCTCCTGCTCTTCTGTTGCACCAGAGAGCGCTGGCCAAGAGGAAGGGAGTGGCGGCCACTTGGGTTTCACCAGACCTGGGACTCGGTGCCAAAGTTCAGAGCTGTGGCTTCTACTGCAGCCCAGGGCGCATGGGCAGAGAGGTCGCATTGCTGAGCTAGCTTTAGAAAAAGGAAAATGTTCCCAGAGACAATGTCTAAAGTCTCTCTGTCTTGCTGACTTCACCCTCTGTCGCAGGTTCCACTGTATCTTCTATAGCAGGTTTCTCCGTCCACTCTGTTGACATTGGGGCAGGTGACTCTTTGTGGCGGGGCCATCCCGGGCATTCAGGGTGTTGAGCAGCATCCCTGGCGTCCACCCACTAGATTTTGGTGACAGTGACGGAGCAGGTCACTCCAAGGACCTGTCACTCCACAGACACATGGGAGAGCAAGCAAAACCGGCAGAATCACAAGGGGGTTCCAGCACCTACTTGTTTTTTAATCACACTATTATTAATATATAATATAGGATTATATATTTGAAGTATATTAATTATGATGTATAATTAATATAATTATGATATATACTTAATATAATTATAGTATACTAGTGGCCCAGTGCATGAAATTCATGCACATTAAAAGGGAATTAATTAGAGGAAATATTTTAATATTTCTGTTTGCCCTTTCTCTATAATAGAAGTGTCAGAGATGAGAGAAAATTAGTAAAATGTATATGAAAATCTCCCTCCTGTCATAGTCTGGGGCGCACCATGGGACCCAGAGTCAAGTCCACACCCACCCACCCGTGCGCAGCTTGAAATCGGGCAAGACCCAGACCCTACCGGCCACACCCCTGTCAAGCCCCTCTGAGTGGGGGGGCACAGCCTCAGGTCCCCCAGCGCCAGGGCATGGGCATGGCCTCGGGTCCACCAGTGCCGGGGCGGGGGGCGTGGCCTCAGGTCCCCCGCTTTGGCACTGGGGTGGGAGGCACGGCCTCAGGTCCCCCAGGCCTGGTGCGAGGGTATGATGACTATTTGCATATTAGCTCTTTATTATATAGGATACTTAATGTAATATTTTAATTAATAATTTTAATTAATTGTGAAATTATATAAGAGCATAATAGATCATCAATAATAATGACTACAACATCCTTTTATTCTGTGCTTATCATGTGCCATAGACACTGAGTTAGATGCGTGCTTAGGCTGCATCACTGAGCCGTCTCTAAAGTTAAAAGGGAGCTCGTTTGACTGATGGAAACTGATCTCAGAAAGGCCATTGCAAACCCCCGTTCAGCCTCTGTGCACTAAGGAGAGATGGGTATCGCAAGTGGGGCTGTGAGTTTCTGCCCAGAACGTGGCAAAATCCCCGGCGGTTCTGAAGCAGCTTGGTTATCGCTGGACTTTTCAGTCGGGTGGATCTGAGGTCGGGTCCTGGTGCTGCCACTTCCTAACCAAAATGTTTGCTTAATCCTCCCCCTCTTCCGTTTCTTCTGTACACTGGGGAAAGCAAGGGAGCCGGGATGGTGCTGGCTGCCCCACGTGCCTGTAGCCACCTGCGTGGGCTCACGTCTTAGCCGAGGCACCTACTGCCTGCGTGACTTACCTGGAGGTTGCCAGGCTCTCTCATGCTTCAGTTTCTTCATCCCAGAATATGGGTCAGAAGAGTATTTCCTTACAGAACTGCTGTGAGTAATAAAGGTGTTAGCACGTGCACACGTCTCAGGAGGGAGCCTGGCCTGTGGCAGTCCTATATAATAAAAGCCTAATGTGCAAATTGTCCTCTTGGGTGGTCGTTCGACTGGAGTTTGACCGCTCGCTATGATGTGCGCTGACCACCAGGGGGCAGCATGAAACATGGCGGGCGTCAGTGACGTGGCACTGGCAGCGAGTGGCAGTGGAGGTGCTGCTGGTCCCGATGGGCCCCAATGAGCCCCGACGAGAGCGGGACCGCGGAGGGATGGTGGAGCAGGTGAGCAGGCAGCACCAGGCCAAAGGCAGGTATGAGCAGGAGCCGATTGCCCCACAGATGGCGACCAGTAGCAGGAGTGGGGGGGGGCGGCACCGCCTGGCTCCCACTGAGGGAGCCAGGCAGGGGGCCCAGCCCTGATCAATTGCTCTGCAGATGGCGACCAGCGGCCGGCAGACCGATTGCCCGGGGCTGGGCCCCGGGCTGGGACGGAGAACTGGGGATGAGTGGTGGCAAACAACCTCCCGTGAAGCCCGGGCAGGGGAGCAGGGATGATGGGGACGGAGGTGTGGTGGGAATGCGGAGTATCCACCCAGCTCGCTCTCACTTCCCCTGCTACCCTCCCCTGGGATGCCAGGGCTTGTGCGCCAGGGAAGCCCCCACGCTCAGGTGCCAGGTGCCCTCGAGGAGCCCCTGCCCCTCACCTGCGTGGCCTCTTCCGGGTGATCCGGGCCGCAGCTGCTGGGGCCAGTTGGACTCCCTGTGGGTTCACACAGGAACCGGTCTGCGAGACCAGCTGAGAGAGAGTGAGCTGCCCACCTGGCTTCCGTGAAGCACTGCTGGGCAGCCCAGAGGCCCATGCTGTGCCCCTCCAACCCCCCGCAGCATCCGGCCACACTCACCGCATCTCCATATGGGGATTTGGGCACCTTGACTCAGGCGAAGGGGGGCACATAGGGGCCCAGGTGCTGCCCAGGGCCCAGAGGTCAGGTGGAACCTACCTTTCCATACCAGATGCTTGCTCTTCAATCGCTGGCCAGGCCTAGGGACTGCACCCGTGCATGAATTTTGTGCACCGAGCCTCTAGTATTACCATAATCGTTCCTGCTACTGCCTAGCCAATGGTCTTGCTAAGCTAATTCAAGGAGAAAATGCAGACAAAGTTTTAGCACAGTCTCTGCCTCTCAATAAGTTTTCACTAAGTTAGCGATAATCACTTGTGTAATCAGTGACTCAACATGTGTGCCAGGTGCTATGGTAGATGATGGACAGCGTCGTTGTTCTATGCAGCCCACTGTCCACCGAGGCTCTGCATCTAGAGCACCTTGACCAGTAGCCATTGCAATGTGACATGAAATGCCATTTGATGATATCACTGCAGGCAAAAATGTTCTTTGTCCCGAGCTTCACTGTCTAAAACCGTAATTCCTAACCACGTCAAACTATTTGCATTTAAGATAATAAACTTTAAAAAGATTAAAACTTAGCTCCTCCATTGCACCAGCCACATGTCAGTGGTTCAGGAGGCACATGTGACGAATGTCTGTCACTTCGGACAGCTCATTCCTTCCCATCTGTGCGGAGGGTCTTGGCAGCGTCCAGGTTTCTGGTGGCAGCTCGAGAACCTCATGGCTCTTCCTCTGACCGTTTGGTAAACAGCTCGTGTGTGCTCGTTGGTGTGGTGCAAGTCGTGCCTAAAAGAGTTGGGGTAACCAACTGAGTGTATCCGGAGCCGTTCCGAACAGGCCGCCCCAGAGCCTCCTGACCCCCGAGTTGATTTATCTTGATGTTTGGTTGAATTCCTCACATTTTGGGTCTCCCTGGTAACCTTTTCACCCCGTCCTTTTCTGAGGTGGCTGCTGGCTGCGGTAATTCATCATGCATGCATCTCACTCCGGCCTGGCTCCCTGACAGAGGGAACAGCCGGTCTCCCAGAGGTCAGAGACACGTTTCTCCCTCCGTCTTTCTCAGTTTCCAGCATAGATTTGTCACTCTGAGAAGGCGTGACGTCTGGATTGGATGTACTTTAATTGATTTCACCCTCAACAAGTCAGACTGTCCATCAGCTTGCTCCTTGGGCTGCCCTGAACTTTGCTTAAGGCTAAGGTTTTCATCTGTCCCTGGACCCAGGCTGTCACCAAGCAATTGACTCCCCTCTACAGCCTCCAGGGGCTGGCCTACTTCCATTCCCATCACCTTCCTGAGGGAAGAGGGAGAACGGTGGGATATCACAGGGCAGGGGCACAGAGGAAGGAAAATGAGGACAGAATTCCCAAAAGAACGGACTTTGGGGAAAGCCTTTTAAGTTGCCCCCTCCTCTGGTGAATGTGTCTTATTGCTTTGTATGAATTAGTAATGGAGTGAGATCAGGGGAAGAATGGGTGGGTAGGTGGATGGATGGATGGATGGATGGATGGATGGATGGATGGATGGATAGATGGACAGACAGGTGGATGGACAGATGCATGAGCAGGCACATGGATGAAAGCATACGTTAATGCATTGATGGGTAGGTAGGAAGAAAGACACATAGAAGAAGGTGTCATTAAGTGGAAGAATGCCAGGTGCTATCACTAATAATTTAATGCATCCGATAAGAACTTAGATTTTTTATGTAATGTCTTGCATGTGCTCAAAACCATGACACGTGCTTGAAGGATGAAAAAACATACATAGTTCCTGTAACCAAAGAGCTCACGCTCCAAAAAGGAAGAAGGGCATCTATAATAAAAGCATAATATGCTAATTAGACCGGACAGCTGAACGACCTTCCGGGCGACCTTCCAGGCAAAGCCGGGGCTGTGAGGGCCGAGCCCCCTGCACAAATTTTGTGCATCTGGCCTCTAGTATAACAGTAAGTAACAAGACCGTTTTCACTAAGGGCATGTATAATATTTCAAGAATAAAGAAGGAAGGGTGATTTTCAGAGACACCTCATTGAAGCTCCTAGCGAAGAACTGAATTGGAAAATTAATGAGTGCAAAGTAATTTATGGAGGAAGAAACACAACCAGCCTATTCAGACTGTCCCTCACTCCAATTATAAAGCAAAATATGTGGGTCCCCCTGAGTTTCTTCTGTTTCCCCCTCATCCATGGAACCAGGGTCATGAAGGAACAGTGCAGTATGAGGAACTGGTTAAAAACATTACTTCTCCCAGGCATTTGTGTATTTTCAAAGAGCGTTCCTAGGCTAAGTCCTCTGGTAGAGGGCTTCGGGAATCAATGAAAGAACTGTTTGGAAGACCAGAATTATATACTTAAACTAGCCTTCAGTGAGCCTAGAAAACTAACCCACCCAGTTATCTGGGAATGATAGCAGATTTGCTAGGAGATGTCTGATGAGGTTGACAAACCACGTCCACATCAGGGACTCCCTGGTTAGTGATGGAAAGTGGTTACTTCAGCAGAAGTCTCCAGCGGACCAATGTGTTTTCTCACCAGCAAAGCCCGGCATGCAGTTGCTGGTTTGGCTCATGATGGGAAGAGTCTCCACCACCTTCCTCATAAGCCTGGAGATGACCTTCCCCAAACCTGGGTGCTGTCCGTGGTTCTCGATGGACTCAGGTGTGGTGGGTTCCTAGTGAGGAAGGCACGGGGCAAGGATCACATGGATCCCTGCACATGTTCTTCTAAAGCAGTGGTTCTCAACCTTCCTAATGCCGCGACCCTTTAATACAGTTCCTCATGTTGTGGTGACCACCAACCATAAAATTATTTTTGTTGCTACTTCATAACTAATTTTGCTACTGTTATGAAGCATAATGTAAATATCTGATATACAGGATGTATTTTTCAGGGGTCGCGACCCACAGGTTGAGAACCGCTGTAAAAGGGACAATCGAAAGTCCCATAAAGGAGGATGGCTTTGAGTGTGAAGAAACGCAAGGCTAGATTTCATCCTGCGTTCAAATCCCAGCTTCGTCACTTCTCTGGACCTTAGCTCTCTGTTCCTTCAAAGGCTACCTCACATGGTTGTTCTAAGAATGAACTTGAATAGTTTGAGGAAGCAGGGAATCGTGGATGAAACTGGGGACTGTGGCAACAGTCTGCACGGTTTTGAATGCTGACCACCTCATCCAACATTGTGGCTTTAGGAAATGTACTTTATCCGTGTGAGTGTCGCTTTCTTCACCAAATACATGGGGATGTAATAATAATAGTGCATCCTTCGTAGATTCGATGGGAATGAAATAAATTAGCTCACGTAAAGCACTTAGAGCACCACTTAGCACGTGCTAAACACTCACTAAGTGTGTGTGTTCTTTGCTGTTAGATCATTTCCACATCGCAGTGAGCATGTGTCTGGATGCTTTGCAAGGAGATTTGGCTTTGTCAACAGTGTGAATTCTTCCATTCATTCGCTCATTCAGAAAATATTTACCAAATATCCACTCCTGTTCCTGGCCTCCCCAACCACCAATTACAGATCAAACACTGGTATGTATGGTCAGTCTCCTTGACAAATATTTACCAGATATGTAATTTAGTTAACTTTAAACACCCTTCCAATTTTATTTCAATGAATTGAACTGAATGTGCTAAAACGTTCATACAGAATCTTTAAGCAGTTCTGTTGATATTTTCTTCTGTGTTTTATCTCTTCTTGATATTTCTTAAGAGTCCCACTTCCAGTGAGATCTTGAGAATTATAAAACTAATTAAGCATAATTTTCATTTCCTCCATCTGGGGCTGAACCACAGTAGGTGTGTGGCACATACTCTCAGTGTAGGAAAGAATGAAGGATTTGAAATTACTTTTCTGTTTCTGTATCTATTTCCTTTTGTTGTTGCTTTAAATCGATTTTCAGATGCTTGGAGCAGGAGAGCAGTGGTGGTGAATAACTCAACAAAATTCCAAGTTGGCTTTTTAAAGAGTATAAGGGCGCTAGATAGTAAGGCACCCTAAGCCCTCCTTCCCTGACTTCATCACTGCTTGAGCCTTCCATTCAGGGATGAATCCATCAATGTGTTTGCTTTGGCCTAAAAGCAACCCCACTTTTCTGTAGGGACAAAGGCTTAGAATTGCTAGAGTGAATAGCTCTGGCTAAGCGATGCGTCCAAAGTCCGTCTGTCCATCCGCAGCTCAGTCTGTGTGCCTTTGATTATTTTGAATACCTCCTTTAACTCCTGTCTTTGATACCTTTTTTTAATGAAAGTGTCCTCCATTTTGGAAAAAAGATTCTGGGTGGACATACCATCTCCTTTCTTGTTTTACAAAGAGAAAGTCATCCCACTCACTCAACCTGAACAGACGTGTCCTTTAGCCAGGCACTCGCTGTGGGGCCCCCTCCTTTTGCTGAGTCTGCAAGGTGCTGGCATAGAAGTCACAGTCCAGGAACTGGTGGCAGTTTTTAATGTGTCTTGATGTTGGGCTGTCTAGATATTTTTTGAAGCAGATTTATGCCGCATTTTAAAAATCCATTATGCTGCATTATGGGCTTATTGTCAATCTTGATAATGTTGATCAATTTCAGTCTTCCAAAATCTGCATTTATAATTGTGCCATGTAATCAAAATTATTTATGTATGTCTCTGTCCAGACATTTATAAAATTATAAATCGGAATTATTTATATGCGTCACGAGATACTTGATTATTTTGAATACCTGACTTATGCCTCCACACAGTGGCATTCTTTCTTCCCTATGGAAAAACCAAGTTACAAGGTGGAAGAAATCGGAATTCCTGAGTCACTATGGAAAGGAAAACTACCCACCCAGCAGGGGCGTTCACATCTGTTGTGTGAGCAAAACATACACTTACATTGTGTTAAGCCACCAACACTTAGCGTTATCCCAAATCAATGGTTCCCAAAGTGTGATCCCGGGACCAGCAGCCTCAACATCACATGGGAATTTGGAACCCATTCTAATTGGGCTAAATCGTAAACTCTGGTGGCAGGGTCCAGCCCTCTGTGCTCTAACCAGCCCCCCAAGTGGTTTAGGAACTGCCACTCCTCATAGCGTGAGATTCAGAGTCTGGTTTCCTGGTTCAGATCCTGGCCCAGCACTTAGGAGCTCTGTGGCCTGGGCCTGCTACTTACCTTCCTAGTAGCTCCATAGGTTGCCAGATAGGAATGCCAAGGGGTGTGTGACCACAGTACCTACCTCACGGTCATGGATTAAAGGCGATCATCCATGGGGGCCTTAGGACAGCCTCTGGGGTGCAGCAAGTGCTCAGGAAACCTTAACTGTAGGTGATCTTTACCAAATGAAAGCACATCTCAGTCCCAGAATTCACATCGTTGGCTTTTCATTGCTCCCTCCTGCTTAATGCACGCGTCTGTGTACGCATGCGCCATGGCAGGCGCGCATTCCACCCACTGAGCAACGTGACCTAGAGAGCAAGGTGACCGAAGGCCTGCCTAGCGGCGGCCACTGACCTAACACACATCCATGTGGCCAGACCACCAAGGACAGTGGATCAGGTGATGGGTAAACTGGGCTCCAAATGACTGGGGCCAACAAGCGTTTCCACCTTAAGCAAACTGCTGGCTGATTTATTTATTTATTTATTTATTTATTTATTTATTATTTATTATTTATTTTTAACCTTTGCAAGAAGAGGCCCTTGCTTTTTCAACAGCTGCCCTATATGCAGACTAATCTTTGCAGCTATGTTCTCTAAGCTGCTCTAAAATATGAAGCTTGGTGATTACTCCAAAGGCTGTAGAAAGAGCTCCGATGGCAGGTGTAAGCATATTTTTAAAAGGGGGGTGATACTTTCAAAACTGTCCCTGGGGGCATCCAATTAAATGTCCCTATGAACAATGCCGTGAACAAATGGAGGGCTGGATGCCTCCGCTTTGATTCTCGTTCAACTCAGACCAGCCGTGGGTTCAACGATTGTGTCCTTGACCAAATGGTCCCCATCACCCAGTTCTGAGGACTTGCACCTGCTCCTCTTCAAGAGCCCAAGCTGCCAGCTCCGCTCACCCCTTTTGAATCCTCCTGATCAGCTTGAATTCTTAAAGCCCTGGATTTTGTCAGCTTAGATTCTCCACCATTTGGTGGGCCGAGGGGCGTGTGCTCCCAGAGGCCTGCCCACGTCACCCTCACAGCTGCAGCCCTCCCTCTGCGGAGGAAGTGCAAGGAATTCTACAAAACAGCCACCCTAACCTCCCGCGTCTGTGAACTCCGGTCCCTCCTGCTCTTTCACAGGAGATCATGTTTCTCTCGGACTCAATCTTTATCAGGGCACGAGGACAACAGACTGGCTTCCTAGACTCCTAGAGTCCCAATGTACACATCGGGGAGGAACAGCCCAAAGGAAAAGAAAAAAGAAAAAGTCCGTGCCCATGGCAGACATCAATAATCAATCACAGAACTTTCATTCCAGTCCAGGATCCATCCTCCAAATTTGTGAAAGTGCTCAAGACAACCTTCATTCATAAATCTCAGGGGACCACTTAGGTATATCTGCCCTTCTGATCTAGAGCAGCCCCTTAGCATAAGATAAAAGGCCAGAGAGGAGAAATGACCTATAATCTTCAAATAGCGTATGTGAGATGAAGCTGAGGTTAGGACTTCACACTCCAGTCTTCTAACCCTCAGCTCTCCGTCCTTCCATGACAAGAGTTCATCATGGTCCTTGATGTGTCTGGGGAGCCACCCCACCTCTCCAGATGAAAGAGGTCTAAGTGAATAGCCTTGAAATGTGCCAGCAGCCACCTTCCACCTCCCGCCAGCATGCAAGGTAACTGGTGCATCCATCAGCTCTTGCCATAGTAACGCTGCATAGCCAACAACTCCACAATCCAGTGACTTACATCAGTAGCAGCTGTTCTTACTCTCATGGATCTGCAGTCAACGGGGGTTCACCGGACATAAGCTTGGCTGCAACCTCCACATCTGTGTCATGTGTGTTTCTAGAGTCCTGGAGAGAAGGGCAGTGACTACCTGAGTGATGCTTTTCTCGTGATGGATTTAGAGAGCTCAAGAGTCAACCCAAAACATGCAAGCATGTCTGTCAGGACTCTGCTTACATCATGCCCCTAACACTGCCTGGACCAAGGCATGTCCTGTGATAAGCCCAGACTCAACAGCTTGGGACACATCCTCTCTGCCCACAGTGGGGGCGGGAGGGAAGTGAATATTTGCTGAACAATAATATAAACTGTAGAAAATGGCTTTTAAATTTTACAGAAACCCTCCAGTGAAGGTTGGGATGAATAGGAGCCTTTTTTGACAGCCAGGTTACACCAGACAGTGTTGATAACTTCTGTGCCCCACAGCTCATTCCTGGGAAAACTCAGATATTGGCTCGCTGGTTTTGTTTCTGACGCCTCTGCTTTAAGGGAAGCCTGATATGGAAATTCTCATCCAATGAAAGACGTATCATGAATATGTTAATGCCAGACAGTGGATTCCCTAAAAGAGATCTTTGTGTCTTTCTTAATACTACCTTACTCTCTGCATACTTCAGGAAAGTGTTGAATACATTTTTTAATGGTGGTTAAGAATATGAACATGAGAGAGAGAGAGAGAGAGAGCCCTTTACCCTAAATGGGGGAGGAAGAATTGAGGGCATTAATGCAGTAAATCTCCCACAAATTCCATGATGGATAAATCAGAAGTAACTGTGTCTGTTATCTGGGCTCGACACTGCTGCTCTCCCCTGAGAAGATGGAAGGAGGAGAGAAGGGGACCTTCTCCAAATGCCTGTTAGAGGAGAAAGGGCTGTGCCGGAGGAGACCTGGCTTTTGGGTCCTGATTCTGTCATGCACGTTACGTGTCTGGTTGCAGTCTGCCCCTGGAAAATGATGGCGACAAGATGTTGGATGTCAGAACTAGAGGCTCAGAGGCTGGATCTGGCCTGCACATTTCTTGTGACTGGCTTTCACCATATGATATTTTTAATTTAAAATGTAAAATTTGGGATATTTCTGATAGAAATCTAGATTTCTGATTTTGCTCAAATACTTCTGGACGTTCTAGCCGAGTTGGGACAGCGTTCCAATATGGCAGCGGTGGGTGCAGCTGAGAGGGGTTCCCTCCCTCCCCCGGGACCCGCCCTGCTCGTCCATCCGGGTTACCAGGCGGATCGTCTCCCAGTTTTCTTACGTAAGCATTTTCTTTACACTCGGCTGGACTCAGTCATTTACATTCACCTTTGGTCACTGGAGACGTTTGAATTGGGGCCCCTGGACCAACAGTACAGGCTGGACTCTGTGCATCGTGACATTTTTCTTGGTGCCTCAGTTTCCCAAGACACTTCAGCACCTCGTCCATCAACTGCCCCTGACTTCAAACCAGTGGGTCTTAACTGGGGACTCAAATCCATGTGAAATTCTGAAGACGTCTATGAACCCTCTGGCTAGAAAAATGCCCTTGTGAGCACACACAACACACACACATGCACTCTCTTGTTGTGCGTTGTCTGTGAACCCCAATTAGCTTAAGAGGTCCGAGCTCTCCATCAAATCCCCCCCACCCTCGCCTGGCCTCGACAACTTTGAGACATCCTCAGGGTTCCCGCCAAGCAGCCCTTCCAGTGAACTTAGAGTCAGAGGCCACCGTCTGGTCCCCTTCGCGCTTCCAAAGAACAGAGAGAAAAACAAGCCAGCCACAGCCAAGTGACCCACGCTGAGAAAAGTGCAGGGGCCAGCGGGGCCCTGACCTTCCCGTGTAGGTAACAAATTGGATGCCGTGTTTGCACCGGGCCCTGGAGGGAGGGAAGGAAGGGGGGACGCGGGGAGGAGGGCAGCGTGGGGTGGAATTGGGGTTACAGGGGTCAGCAGCCTTGGCCGTAGGCATCCACACAGCCACTCAGCCACCCTTTCCCAGGAAACAGCCACTGCTACAGGGCACACAGCGGGAAGCAGCTGGAGGTCAGCAGAGGCCAAAGCAGGCACACACAAGCGTGTGTTTGTGTCCTTGTGTGTGTGTGTCCGGACTCAGCCGTGGGCGGGGCATCCTTGAATAGAATTCTTTTCACAGATCTCTCAGGACCCTCTGGCCCAATCTCCAGTTCTTAAACACAAGCCATATACAATCCCTGTTCTCTCTCCAGTGTGTTTTGGAGTCTGGGGTGCAGAGTTTCTGAAGCTAAACTCCCTGGGTTCGAATCTCCTGTCCTCTATTTAATTGCTGTATGACCTTGGAAGGTAATACAGCCTTTAGGTGCCTCCATTTCTATTTCAAAAGAGAGGGAGATGGTCAAAACTACTCCCCACATGTCTCAGAACTAAGTAGGTTGATGCATAGAAAAACGCTTAGCCAAGGAAGTGCAAGCAGCTCATCATCCAGTCAGTGGCGCACACAGAGGAGTCTGCACACGATGCGTTTGTTTTCTTGAACATCTACGATGTGCAAAGCAATGTTCATCGCATGTAAATTATCTCACTTCATTCTCCCTCGAAGCCCTGGCAAGACAAGTGCGTTTGCTTCCCATTTTGCAGATGAGGAAACTGAGGCTCGGGAAGGTTAGGTCACTTGCCCAGGGTTACCCCGGTAATGAATGATGGCACCAGCCACATCCACTTCATCCCAAAGCCCTGGCCCCTAGTCCAGGCCCCAGTCTTTAATTTACCGTTAGATTTCAAACACCCAGGTCATACATGTTTGACATAGAAATGAATGAACAAGCGAATGAGTGAGCAAATGAATGACTGGCTTTGCCCTTCTTGCTTCACTTACTCTTTCCACTTTAACCTTTTGTCCAGAGACCGCCCAGGAGAAGCCACAGGTCTCTTCTCCTCCTGATCCTGATCCTAGGCCATCCGTCTCCATCCTCACCTTCTCAACTGCCCTCCATCTCTCCTACAGGTTTCTCCTCCAAGCAAGGCCCCCAGTATTTCTCTGGCGCTGGAGGAACTCGTTCTTTCTGGTTTAATTCGCCCCGTCTGGCCTTAATTGCTTTGCCCTGTTGTGCAAAGAGACCTCCCATGGCGACAACCCTGAGGATGGGGTGGGGGCGGGGAGGAAGTCGGGCGAGCTGTTGAGTGGGGAGTGAATTAGTTGGAGGCCAATGGGGCAAAGGAAGTCGGGGTTCTCGGGCGGGTGGCTCCAGACCCGCCCTTGGTTGTGACGTTTACGATTGAACTTGGGCAGGAGCTGGTGTCTGGGGCTGCCGGCCTCCCTGGCCCCTACCCTGAGTGTTTGGTCCTGCAGCTCATTAAGCAGTGACACTTAGCACGTCGTCAAACTGCTTTACAACGCAGCCCACACAGCTCCTGGCCCCGGGAGTCCCCAGGTAGCGGGGGACGGTGACCTCCCAGCGACTGGAGCTGGGACGCGGTGGACACACAGGGCGATCAAAGCCCTCCTGGGAAACCAGGACCCCTGACCTCTCACCCCCAGGCCTGCTAAAGCCTAAGGTGCTGAGCACGGGTCCCGCTGGTGTCAGGGGACAAGCTCGGCACCTGATGTCAGGGACCCAGCTCCCAGTCCTGCCACTTCCCGGCAGCTGCTGAACATGCAAGGTTCTCCTGTTTAATATATTTTTATTGATTTCAGAGAGGAAGGGAGAGATAGAAACATCATTGATGAGAATCATTGATCGCTGCCTCCTGCACGCCCCCTACTGGGGATCGAACCGGGACCCTTCAGTCCACAGGCCCATGCTCTAGCCACCGAGCCAAACCGGCCAGGGCACGGCAAGGTTTTTAAGTTCCCTGGCCCTCTGTTCCCTCGAGGAGGCTGATAATACCCACCCCACCCCCAGGGCTGCGCAGAGGGCTCACCAGCGGGAGGTCGGAAGCGGTGCTCATTGAATCCCCCGCTGCTACTTGCTCACTCTCTGAGGAGCAAAGGCTGACTGGTTCCTTTCCTCCACCCGGGCTCTTTCAGTATCACCCAGATCCATACGAAGAGAAGCAGCAGCAATAAGAGTGGCCCCAATGTCCACTCCGAGGCGGCACTTCATGTGATCTCATTATGTTTTCATAAACATTGGGAGACATTTATAAGAATTCTTCCCATTTTACGGAAGTGGAAAGTGAGGCTCAGAAGGGCTAAGTGGTCTGGGCGTGGCTGAGCTGGGAGGTAAGCCCAGGTCTGCAGACTCGGAGGCCTGTTCCTTGGGTCTTGCAGGGGTGGGGGTAGAGGGGAAGGAGCCGGAGCTGCAGGAGCATTGGGGGAGGGGAGCCTGGTCTACATCCCGCGCCCTGGGCTCTCAGACAGGTCTGGCTAAAGAGTCCCTGATTTCCAGCCATCTTTCCAGGGCCTCAAATATTTCCTAAATCTCCTTGAAATAGTCCTGGCCAAGAAGGGCTTGCTTTCACGGTTGATGTGTTGTAATGAGGCAGGGTTAATACCTCATTAGGTCACGGTGCCATTTTGCATTTCATGGGTATTCAATAACACAAGCAACAACAAACATGTGAAGGCCTGGGCCTGGCTCTCCGTGGGGGCGGGGAGCACAAGATAAGGGCTCCCTGGTGTGGGCGCGGGAGAAAAGCCGAAGCCTGCTTCTCGGGACACGTGGGGAAGATGCTCTGGCAGGTGGGAGCCACGGCCCCATCCTCCCTCCCACCTCCGAGCCCCTTTCCGGTGTGAGACTCGGCTGAGGGCTTGGAGCTGTGAGAATGAGCCGTCCCTTTGGCTTGCCTGAAAGGGGAGTCTATTTTGTACGGAGACTGTGTTCGTCTGCTGGTGCTGCCATGACAGAGGACTGCAAACTGGTGGCTTAGACAATAGAAGTGATTGTCTCTCAGTTCTGGAGGCTAAAAGTCCAAGATCGGGGTGTGAGCAGTGTTGGTTCCCTCTGAGGCCGTGAAGGAGGCTCTGGTCCCTGCCTCTCTCCTGGCTTCCGGTGGGGTGCTGGCCAGCACTGGTGGTCATGAGCTTATGAAAGCATCATCTGATCTCTGCTTCATGTTCACATGGCTCTTCTCCCTGTGCGTGTGTGTGTGTCCAAATGCCCCCTTTTGATGAGACACCAGTCATATTGGCTCAGGACCCACCCTAAAGACCTCACTTCAACGCAGTTACCACTGTAAAGACCCTGCCTCCAAACCAGACCATATTCTGAGGTCCTGGGGGTTAGGACTCCACGGGGGTGGGGGCATGGTGGCACCCATCACAGACACACAGGGCAGGGAGACGGGACCCAGAGGACCCTGAGGACCAGAGGAGTAATAGTAGACACCGAGAGTTACCTACTGAATCCACTTTGCTCTTCTCTCGCTTCCAGAATCTTGATTTTGCTGAGTGAGCAGTTCATTCACTCAATGCAGTTTTAACAAGCACCTCCTGTGGCAGAGGATGGACCACTGAGGCAGTGATGCTCTTGCCCCCTTTGGGGCAGGGGAGGGGGAGATGGTTGAGTAGATTGATTGACATTAGAAGGTATATAGTGGTTTTAGAGGGGAAAAAAGTACATCTGGGTACACTGGCTTGACCAGTGCCCCCCAAATGCCTACCCACCTAGAACCTCAGGATGTGACCTTATTAGAAACAACGCCTCACAGATGGAGCCAAGTGAGGTCGCGCCAGGTGAGGGCAGGCCTTGGCCCAATAACCGGTGGTCTAGTGAGCATAATGGTGAGGACGTGTGTTAAACACTGATTTAGTGATGGCTGTAGGGCAGAAAAAATAGTGAAAAATACAACCAATGCTGCAAAATAGAACTGCGGAGGGTCTCGGTCTTCCTGTTTCTAGCAACCGCCCTCCCTATTTTTAGTCAATGTGATTCTGGTCAAATTAAGCGCACCTGTGAGTCAAGAAAGCCCATTCGGTCCAGGGCTGGCCAATCAGAACATCAGGTTCTTCTAAAGCCAGTGATTGGTTCAGGGACGGTCATGTGACCCATGTCAGCCCAATCAGAGCAGGTGAGACCAAACTCAGGCACTTTCCGTTTGAGCTTTCAGCAAAACAAGCTCTGTTCTCCCTGAATGGAAGGGAGAGCATTTGGGGCTGAGGCTACCAGAGGGTCTTGTCATCATGGGGATCCCGTGTGAGGCCCGAATCAAGCCGAAACAGAAAGCACAGCCAGCTTATGGACACCATTTTAATTGGCCTTCTTGTCACTTGTTATCAAAACAGTCCTGATGTAGTAGCCTTGTGACATCATTTGGAAGGTGGTCTACTCAGAAGGGAAAGCTAAGCAAGGGGAGGGGGGTTACTCAGAAAGAACACCTATAGAAAGAGCGGAACTAGGCAAGGGTAACACTTGAAATGACGCTTGCCCCCTGCACCATGCACATAAGCAGGATTCCTTGAAGGAAGCAGAAGGGGGATCACTTAGAACCAAATGCTTCCAGCTGAAGTCTGTGCTGTGCGTCCCTGTGCAGGCGAGGACGTGGGAGCATTCTTTCCCACGGGGGTTGCTGAATCAAGTAAAAACTTGTAGCTACTGCCCTGGCTTGGCTCAGTGGAGAGAGAGCATCAGCCCGCAGACTGAAGGGTCCCGGGTTCCATTCTGGTCAAGGGCACGTACCTCAGTTGCAGGCCCGATACCTGGCCCCAGTCCGGGCATGTGCAGGAGGCAACCAGTCTATGTGTCTCTCACAGCGATGTTTCTCCCTCCCTTCCACTCTCTCTAAAAATCAATGGAAAATTATCCTCGGGTGAGGATTAAAAACAAACAAAAAACTTGTAGCCACTGACCAGAGGGTCTTGTCATCATGGGGATCCCGTGTGAGGCCCGAATCAAGCCGAAACAGAAAGCACAGCCAGCGCCTGGCGTTTCTAGTTCTGTGGACACATACGTGTAGGTGTTCGCTTATGGACACCATTTTAATTGGCCTTCTTGTCACTTGTTATCAAAACAGTCCTGATGTAGTAGCCTTGTGACATCATTTGGAAGGTGGTCTACTCAGAAGGGAAAGCTAAGCAAGGGGAGGGGGGTTACTCAGAAAGAACACCTATAGAAAGAGCGGAACTAGGCAAGGGTAACACTTGAAATGACGCTTGCCCCTGCACCATGCACATAAGCAGGATTCCTTGAAGGAAGCAGAAGGGGGATCACTTAGAACCAAATGCTTCCAGCTGAAGTCTGTGCTGTGCGTCCCTGTGCAGGCGAGGACGTGGGAGCATTCTTTCCCACGGGGGTTGCTGAATCAAGTAAAAACTTGTAGCTACTGCCCTGGCTTGGCTCAGTGGAGAGAGAGCATCAGCCCGCAGACTGAAGGGTCCCGGGTTCCATTCTGGTCAAGGGCACGTACCTCAGTTGCAGGCCCGATACCTGGCCCCAGTCCGGGCATGTGCAGGAGGCAACCAGTCTATGTGTCTCTCACAGCGATGTTTCTCCCTCCCTTCCACTCTCTCTAAAAATCAATGGAAAATTATCCTCGGGTGAGGATTAAAAACAAACAAA
>NW_005356712.1:4677704-4702362 GCF_000412655.1 Myotis brandtii
ATCAGTGGTTCTCAACCTTCTGGCCCTTTAAATACAGTTCCTCATGTTGTGACCCAACCATAAAATTATTTTTGTTGCTACTTCATAACTGTAATGTTGCTACTGTTATGAATCGTAATGTAAATATCTGATATGCAGGATGGTCTTAGGCGACCCCTGTGAAAGGGTCGTTCGACCACCAAAGGGGTTGCGACCCACAGGTTGAGAACCGCTGGCCTAGATTGAATGGACAACTTCCCCAGCTCACCTGCCCTCCATTGTGGTAACTCGGATATCCTACACCAGTGATGGCGAACCTATGACACACGTGTCATAGGTGACACGCGAACTCATTTTTTTGGTTGGTTTTTTTTTTTGTTAAATGGCATTTAAATATATAAAATAAATATCAAAAATATAAGTCTTTGTTTTACTATGGTTGCAAATATCAAAAAATTTCTATATGTGACACGACACCAGAGTTAAGTTAGGGTTTTTCAAAATGCTGACACGCCGAGCTCAAAAGGTTCGCCATCACTGCCCTACACTATCACCGAGTTAAGCTCCAGTAGCCCACACTATAACCAGCCTGACAACGAGCACCCTTTCTCATCTTCCTTCCCGTCCCCGCCTCATTGTCCACTACCTAACCCTGGTTTCCTGGGACCATCTCCTTGTACTCACATCCTCCTCTCAAGATCTGCTTCAGGGGGAGTCCCAGTCCAAATTAAGACCCACCCACCCACTTTTTGTTGTTGTTGTTGTTGTTAATCCTCACCCAAGGATATTTTTCCATTGAATTTTAGAGAGAGTGGAAGGGAGGAGGAGGGACTGTGAGAGGGACACATTGATTAGGTGCCTCCCACACACACCCAGAGCACCCTGACCAGGGGCCCGAGGTATATGCCCTTGACGGGGAATCAAACCCGAGACCCTCAGTCCAAGGGCCTAGGCTCTATCCACTGAGCCAAACCGGCTAAGGCCACTCCCCCTTTTTTTCAGTCTTAGGCCAATAGGAACTATACCTCTGCTTCTCACACCCAACAGAGCCCTGACTGATAGACCAGGTTACAAGAGAGACGCCCGAGCCCTTGAAGTCACAGGAAACACATCTCCCCCCATAAGGACCTCAATGTCCTGATAAACAGAAACTTCTCCGTCGCAGGAGAAGCCGAGCAGGTGCCTCCATTCCACGCTCCGAGCGGGGATGCCCCCTCTTCCCTGATGAAGAGGGACCCGGCGGTCACAGAGGAAGGGGGAGGAGCCTGGGCTCCAAGGGCCGCTGCTGGATGCTGGGGCGCAGAGCCCTGGATCTGGTGAAAGGCCCCCTTTGCGTTTCTCATAAATGCTGCAGGCTCCCTGCCCCATCTCTCGCTGTTAATAAATTATGCCCCACCCTCTCGCAAGGCCCTTTCGTTACAGCTCCGGCTCCCGGTTCCATTAACTCTCCATTACTCGAACACTTCATTAGGACTTTTCTTTGCAAGCTGAGAGCATGGGTCCTGACACCCTCGGCCGGGCAGGAGGCTCAGATCAAAATGGCCCATTAGGTTCCTGTGGCCAGTGCACATTTTTTTCCTAGAGTCTATTTTCTGCTGCTTTTAAAATAATGGACTCAAATGTTTCCCTTCCCTAGCAAACTCCCCGCGAGCGTGCCAGGGACGGAGCCCCAGGCAGAGAGGTGCCAGCGGTCTGCTGCAAGGCAACTGCTTTTCACATCCTTAATTTTCCGCTCCCACAGACGAAGGCTTAGACCTTCTCAAAGCGAGGCCACTCTTTGGGGGGGCGGAGCGGGGGACTGGCTGAAATGTGCAATCCAGGCCATTGTGGGCAATGCTTGAAAGCTCCCGGCGTTTGTCTCCAATGTATGATTACAAGATGCGGACGAGGAGAAAGCAAGCATGGGGAGGGTGGGAAAGATAACTGCTCCAGGGTCTCCCAGAGCCAGGACTGTCCAATGCAACGCTTCCAAGATGCCATCTGCTATTTCTTACTGCTGATGGTCTACCCAGGGAGCACACACCACGCCACAGGGAACAGAGCAACGTGCAGAACATAAAAGGAAAGACATTAGGCCGTAACATTTGCCTATGACATTTCCTACTTAAAATACACATGAAGCAGACATGCACAGCTAGAGCCAGCGGACAGCTCTGTGCTTCACATGCGTTGTCTCACTGATCACGCCAGCAGCCCTGTGCAGTCAGAGGGAACAGCATGCCCACTTCTCAGGGGGAGAAGTCAAGTCAGAGAGAGAGGAGAAGCTGCTCATGGGAGACCACACGGATGTTCGACAGGAGGGTCTGGTTGTGGCTTTGAGCCGTCTCCTCAAGATCACGTGCTTACAAGCATATGGCTCTGCTGCTTACATGGTCACTGACACCCAGACTGAAATGCACACGTACTACACTCCCCATGCACTCGTGACCTCCCTGGCAACACGTGATGTCAGACGCCCTTTGACTTCAGCCCAACTGCAAAGTTTTCAACCGAAATAACATACAAATAAGTTCTTTTGTTGGGCAATGCCTTGGCCTTTACAAGGCACTTTCATATACATTAACTTATCAGCACTGAATCCGCTGACAGCGCCAAGACGAGAAATGGACGAGGGAAGCGCAATACATCACTGACCAAAATAAGAATTTGGCCCTTTAGCTAGAGGTTTCCATCCAAGGAGAAATTACATCTTTGAGCCACATACAGGCAAGATCAATAGGCATATAATCTTCATACTGGAAGGAATCTTAGATGACTGGCTAGAACAAAATACTGTAGCCGGGGGCTAAAACAACAGAAATGTATTTCTCACCTTGCGGGAGGCTGGAGGTCTGAGCTCGGGGTACAGGGGGGTACAGGTCCTTGGAGGGCCCTCTTCCTGGCTTGCAGACGGCCACATTCTCGCTGTGTCCTCACGTGGCACAGAGGGAGGGGGCGGGCAGGAGTCCAACTTCTTCCTCTTCTTAGAAGGACACTAACCCCATCATGGGGGCCCCACCCTCATGGCCTCATCTAAACCTAATTACCTTCCAAACACCCCACCTCCAAATACTATCACATTGGGAGTTAGGGCTTCAGCCAATGGATATGTGGGGGGCACAATAGTGACCTAGTTCCGGCCTCTGACTTTCCAACTGAGGAAACCGATGCCAGGAGGCGGCGTGGCTCTCCTAAGATCACAGTCAGTGAAGGGCAGGGCTGGCTGGTTGAGCAGCCGTTCTCCACGCAGCTGGAGGCCTGTCGCCGTGCTGCCATCTTTGTCAGGACAATGAGATGCAGGCTCGGCCGTGGAAGGGCTTTGGAGACATTTCTTAATTCTCTAGCCCTCAGGCTCTTTACCCAGGAAATGAAAAGTTTGGATGTCTGTGTTCGTCAAGGTTCTCCAGAGAAACAGAACCAATAGCAGAGACAGAGACATAAATAGGGAGGGAGGGAGGGCAGGCAGGAGATAGATAGATAGATAAGAGAATTCTTATAGAGATTGCAGTTACAGAGTACAACCTGGAGAGCCAGGAAAGCCGACGCGGGGATTCAGTCCAAGGGCAGGAGAAGACAGTGTCTCGGCTCCGGAAGAGGCAGAAAATCCCCCTTCCTCTACCTTTCTGCTCTCCTGGGTCCTCCGCGGCGAGCATGCCCACCCACATTGGGGGAGGCCATCTGTTTTCACTCAGTTCACCAATTCAAATGACAGTCTCTTCCAGAAACACCCTCACAGACACACCCGGAAATAATGTTCTACCAGCCATCTGGGCATCTCTTAATCCAGTCAAGTTGACACATAAAATGAACCATCACAGATGTCCCAAGGAATTATCCATGGAAGACTAGCTTCATGGGAAGTAAGGAGGCATTTTGTCCAAAAGTGTTCCATCATCAAAGGTGGAAATGCTGCCTTGTTCAGAGTGAAAGAGGGTTCCCGGCTGCAGGACTTGTCAGTGCCTTCAGGGTTGCTGAAGTGTTTTCTGTTTTCTCAGACGATGGTATGGACTATTTTCCAAAATCAGTTGACTATGGAATATATATTTTGTGTTCTTCTAGGGGAATTAAAATAGTGCAGAATCCCTGTTGGAAATGTGACTGAGATAAATTGTGAAGCTGCTTCCAACTCTAATATAATTGTATGATCCTGAGTGTTCCATCCCTTGACTGTTTGCCTCATTTCGTGGAGACCTTCTTTAGTTTCCTAGGACGGCCACACAAAGGGGCACAGCCGGGTGGCTTCCAGCAGCAGAAAAGACTGTCTGCCCGGTGTCAGCAGGGCCGTGCTCCCTCTCTACCAGTCCTGGCAGCGCCCGTCCAGCCTCGGCATCCCTGGCTTGCAGCTACACCGCTCCGATTCCTGCCTCTCTCACCTGTGGCGTTTCCCCCGGGGTCTCTATCTCCTGGTCTCATCTCCTCCTGAACAGACCCCCGTCCTGTTGGATAAAGGGCCCACTCTCCTCACTGTGACCGTGTCTTTACCAGTTACACCTGCAATGGCCTGATGTACACACAGCGTCGCATTCTGAAGAACCAGGGGTTAGGACTTCAGCCCAGAATATATTGAACCCCTAGCCAAGCCGCATCTCAACAGAGGTATGAAGACAGAGAGGAATTAGGCTCCCTAACTCCACAAGAAACAAGGAAGAAAAAGAACCATACGGCTGATGGAACTGGCCACTGTGTCACCAATGGATTAACGTGACAAGTAACTGGATTCCGGCTTGCTCTGTTTCACTGATCATCAAAGTCAACGGCCATCATTGTACTTGCAACAACTCCCCCTTCCCTTTGCCTCCTCCACCACACACGCACACACACGTGCACACGCATGCACACATGTGTGCACACACCACTGTCTCCAGGCTTCCTTGAAGACCAGATCAGACCAGCTAACCTGGGAGGCTGAGCGGCCAGGGCTCACTGTTGGGATTGGCAGGAGAATGGCTCCTTTGGGTCACGCTCATGCTGTTCCCCAGACTTCAAGGCAGGCCACGTCTGTACTCAGTCCAAACTGACATGTCTTTGTCTAGCGATCGCGGGTTGTTTTTTGTTGTTTTGGGTCAAATTAGTGGTTGCTCTTGGTGCCTTTGATCAGCTTGCTTCTGATCTCAAAGCTGCCCAAGCGACTGACCGGTTTGGTTCCCTCGTGCAAACACTCAGTTAAAAATAAGTTAACCACACGATCTGTGTGGGATCGTGCAGGCAAAAGAAAATAACAAAGCCCAGAATTTGACATGTGGCTTCTCTTTTCTCCCTCTCTCCATCAGTTGTGTAGACACAACCACAAAAGAATTGCTTCCGTGGGGAAAAGAAGAGAAAGACATCCATGGGATCGTGCTGTTCCCCTGCCTCCTCCAAGCAGAAGCCCGCGCCTTCTTGGTCCCCAACCCAGTTCATTCAAGTCAGCATGAGCCGGAAGCCAGGCTGCCCCGGGAGCCGGGGCCGGGACGGGAGGTGGCGTGGGGAGTGAGATCAGGCCGAGTCTGTTCCTCTCCCAGGCGGGGCCCTGCCTCTGAATTCCAGGATTCCTCAAACCTCAAACGTGAAATTGCTCTTCTCCCAGGTCCCGGGATGGCTGGGTTCCAAGGCCCTTGCAGCCAAAGACTAAAACGTGGCTTTACTTCGGAGAATTTCAAATGTGGCTTCGCTTTCAAGAATTTGGCCCCAGCGTGACCGGCATCTGGTGAATCACTTGGAAAATCAAACATTGAGAGCTCTCTGCACATCCCACCCGGGGCCCACGGGCCTGCCCGCTGCCCCCTCTGCCCGAGGGCATCTGCCCGGCCCTCCGTAGCCTCACTGTAGGGGACGGGGAGCCTCGGCGCTTTTCCGCAGCCCCAGCCTTTCCCCACCACAACCTTGAGGCTTGGAGACAAGGCCACAGCTGTTTATGTGCTTAGCTTCGCTGGGGATTTTTTTTCCTGAGGCCCCATTCCTGCTTGACCCAATGAGGTGCGCCGAGGTCTACAAACGCCCCCGTCTCCCTCAGACACGTGCCGTGTGCCCACCGCGACAGCCCGGAGCACCAAGGACGTGAGCAGGCGGGCGGAAAAGCGAGGGGCAGCGTAGATTTACTAAAAATAAAGTACAATGTAGAATTCCGACAATGACTTTGAAAAACAGCTGCAAGCTTCCTGATCAAAATGTAGCCTTCAGGGGTTATTCCCAGGCCAGGCTGCCTGCCAAAGGCGGCGATGGAGTCTCGTTCCATATGGCGGGTCCCATATGACGGAGAGTCGGCCACGCAAGTCCCTAACGCTAACCCGCAGTCCCAAAGCCTGCCCTCCGGGACGTGAGGGTTGTAAGCGTTCAATTCCAAGGCCATCTGAGACCAGGCTTCTTGCCTGGGTTTCGAAGGACGATTCACATGCAGACCTTTTACTTCCCCTGTGGCCTGGGGCAAGGCCCCGGGCTTTGGAGCCACGGGTTCCTGGGTTCAAACCCTCGCTCTTTCACATCCTGGCAAACTGCTCAGGTAAGAGATGTAACCTCTGGACATACCTTTCTGCCCCTGCAGGAGGAAGATGATAGCCCTAACCAGGACCTCGCAGGTCATCTGGTTAAAGTGGCTGGTGCCATGTCCGATACATGTTGACGCTCAAATTCTAGAACCTATCCTTATTTTTTATTACAGACTTTGGGGGGGGTGGTGGAGAGAGAGACAGAAGGAGAGAAACATCGACCTGTTGTTCCACTTACGTACGCACTCATCGGTAGATTCCTGTATGTACCCCGACCGGGGATCGAACCGGCAACCCCCGAGGATCAGGACGCTTTAACCAGCGGAGCTGCCTGGCCAGGGCTGGAACCTATCCGTATTTTCCCTCCCTTCTCCCAGGGGGCGTGAAGCCAGCTGTCATTGCAGAGCCCCTAGTGCTGGGCACAGAGGTCTCTGCCGGTCAAGGGCAACATCCGGGAAACCAGGTTCCGTGTGAGAGACACTCCAGCGTTTCCTGTGTCAGCCCGTCCATCCAAGGCCCTGGTGCCGCAGGAAGAATCAGGAATGGCCCGTTCTCACGGAGTCACAGAGGGAGAAAGAGAGACAGTGTGACAAGGAAACTGTTTCTGTGGGTGTGTTACTGTCTCCTGATGCATTTATCCTCTCTCTCTCTCTCTCTCTCTCTCGCTCTCGCTCTTTCTCTCGCTCTCGCTCTCGCTCTCGCGCCCTCCCGTTGATCTGCCAAGACTTAACGTGGTTCTGTGCCTTCTGCTGGGAAGTCCAAACCACAGAGCGATTGTCCAGTGTGGAGAGGTGGCTGCCTCGTAAAGACCTCGCCAGGTGAAGAGTGAAGGTGATGGGCTCTCAGGGCAGGTCTTGCTGGCCGGGAAGGGGAAAGAGGAAGTCTGCTCGGTGCTGAGAGGTCAAGGACGGAGAGTCTTTGGTCAACCCCAGCAGCACCCCACGCCCCGAAGGATCCGGGGAGGGAGGAGCGTCCAGATGGTTGGAGGGAATCGCACCACACCCAGGACTGTGGCCCAGTCCACCGGGATGGAGACGGGAGCCGCCCGAGCTTGCCTGTGCCAGATGCTCGGCTCGCAAGGGGCCTTTGGGTCCCGGGGTCTGAGCAGAGCATCTAAGGAACCTGGAAGTTCCCTGTGTCTCCGTGGAAAGTGCTAAGAGGCTGGAAAATCAGAGCCTGGGTTCAGCAGTGGGCGGTGACCAGGCTCAAGGACAGCACGGCACCAAGGGGACAGGCAAGGCCGGCCCCCCACACAGAGCAGACTGACGACTCCCCAGGAGGGGACCTCAGCTGTCCCCACACCACAGTCTGCCGTGGGAATGAGGAAGGAGACACGCCCTTTCCAGGAGCTGGAATTCTGAATTGGCTGAATATTTACTAAAGAAATTGCTACCTCTCATTGGCAAATTTAATTGTTCCTGCCATTAATGGAAATGAAGACTCAAGGGCAGAATGGGGTCACTTTTAGAGAATGAAGAAAGCTGTATCTTATTTATGAAATTCTTCTGGGCATGTCTGAATCACAGCATATGAAACTGAACCTTACAATACATTATAGCAGATGTGATAGATGCAGCCCCGTGAGTTACCAGAGAGGCAAGTGGGAGGGGCTTTGACCCAGACTTGATTCAAAGCCCCTCCCGCTTGTTTGAACTTCCTCCAATCAAGAATCGCCTCTAAGCCCTGCCCACTTGAATCTGAATGGGCTTGTGAACTCTTTGTCCTAAAGAGAGTGGCGGAAGTGATGCTGTCTGATTTGCAAGACCAGGAACCCTGGACCATGAACACAGTGTGACTACTCGGAGGCCGCCATGCTGTGAGGGAGCCCAAGCCACAGCGAGAGGCCACATGTCAGCGCTCTGATGGGAAGCGCCAGCCCCGCCCAGGCATTGGCCACCAGTGAAGGAGCCTCCAGATGCTCAACCCTCAGCCTTGCGGAATCTTCACAGTGAAAGCTGGTCATCACAGGGCAGTGACAACACAATCCTGGTGTGTCCGAGCCACGTCCTGACCCACCAAACCCCTGGGCACAACGAAACGGCCCTGCGTTGGGGGCCCTGGATTTGGGTGGTTGATCACGCAGCAACAGACAGACTACCAACCATCGTCGTCATTCCCATCATGGCTGTTCGTTCTGGGCACCACTTGGTAGAGATGTCCATTCGCCGCATCCTTACACCCCGAGTGTCTGCACCTCAGTACAGTATCGAGTCGGACAATGAGTGCTCCCGAGCAAACGTCGACTGTTTCTCTACCCCTATGCACACTGTGCCGAGGCCACAAGCCGCTGCTGTGATGGCAAAAAGTTTCAATGCAGCTGCCAAGCTCTTGCAGTAATTTTTCTAACAAATTATTAGAATAAGAGCAGGTTTCACAGTTATCTGCGGCATATAATTACCACCCATATTATGTCACTAGCTTATTGCTCCAACTGATGTCCCCATGAACAAGAATAGTGTGATTTTTGCATTCATTGCAATGGGAATTAATGGCTCCTTCTGAGGACTTTTGTTCTGCAAAAGCACATTGTAGACCCAATTTTGTTGGCATGTCAAGGAAGGACAACCTGTGGCCATGTCGACGACATAGGGAAGAATGAGTACTCACTTCCTCTCCCCTCCTCCCAGGCCTTAGCACCATCTTATTCCACAGTAGGAACAAGAGGCTGTCGTGGCCACCAAGACCCACTGAGGTACGACACCCCGATCTGCCTTCAAGGAAGAATGTGCCCTCCAGGTGCGCGGAGGCTGTTAAAGGATCCACTTCTGCTTTTACGTCAAACCACAGCCTCCCTGGGAAGCCCCTGAGCGGGGCCTGGCCTCTGCTGCCCAGTGCCGGCTCCTCTGCCCGACCAACCGACCGACCAACCATCTCTGCTCTGGACGCCACCCCCCCGCCCTCCCGTTGATCTGCCAAGACTTTCTCTGATCTTAACTGTGGTCTGAGGCTCTTCCTACCTGATCCTGCATCTTCCCCCCTTTAACCTTCCCAGGAGTTCCCACCCCCATGGGTCTCTTCCATTTCTCACTCCTACTTAGCGTCTTCATGAAGCGTAACTGACAAAAGTGGGTGCTCATCCCAGGGAACACGATTGTGTAAGAAAAGAGCTGGTTGGGGCGGTAAAGCTTCGGTTGAGGAAAGAGAAGATTCAAATGCCTCCGCCTTGTCCAGATCTGGGTCAGGAGGGGAGAGAAGCGCGGCCACCTGGGCTCCTCAAGGGGTGGTGAGCCGGGCAGCCACCCAGAGACGCGGCCCTGAGAGCTGGGCTTCCATCGCGCCAGAGACTTGCATCCCTGCCGGACTGGCCTGGACTCCAGGCGCCTCCCCGCTCCGGGTTCTTTGAAGACAGTCACACCGGCCTCTCCACTTCACTTCCTGAGGCCGGAGGGCGTTGGTGTCTGTATCTTGAAGCTTGAAGTAGGTCTTTAACGAAGGACCTCGTGAGTGGCAGGCAAGCTTCTGCCAGCCATGGCACCGGCACCATCTCGAGATGTTCAACAACAGCAGAGCAAGGAGGCTCCTTGCAAAACCCGCATCTTAGCCCCAAGGAAGAGGGCCTGGCAGTGATTAGGCGCCTCTTGTTTGTTTGTTTTGCAAATGAAAATCAGAGTGTAGGCAGCTCTTGCCGCCAGCGGCAGGGTTCCCAGTTAACCCCTTCGGAGTCACGGAGCCCGCCTGCTCTTCCAGGCCAGACATGGAAGCGGGTGAGCCCGGTGAGGCCTGGCGGGCTTCTAAGTAGTTCTGCGATCGTCAGCAAAGTGTCTTCCTGTCTCTCCAGGTTCGTTTCTCTGCCTGAAACCACAGGATCCGGGCACTTCTGCTCCAAGCACGTCTCAGACCCACCACCCAACCCCCAAACAGTTTCCGCCTGGAGCTTATCTCCGTGGGGTGACACCGCCTGTGGGGTCTGCACCTCCGAGAGGAGAGTTTCCCCCTCTATCAGGTGATAACCACAGGTTCCTCTTATAGTAATGACTGTTCATCAGCCGTGTGCTGTGTGCCAGGCACTGTTTCAAACCTTTAACCTGGATTCTTCCCGTTTTCCTGGGGAGAAAACTGAGGCACAGAAAACGTAAGTCCCTTACCCATGGTTTCATGGCCTGTCGGTGGTGGAGCTGGGGTTTGCACCTAGGAGTTTGGTGCAGGACTCCGTAGCCCCAGCCCTTACGTTCCCAGTGCGCGATGGGCTCTCCCAGGATTGCCGAGGGTCAGGGAGAGGGGACACCACGGAAAGGACACGGGGTCAGTCTGAGAAGGCACAGCATCCCAACCCCCGCTCTGGTCCCACCCATCCCTGGAATTTGAGTCCTTCCCACTGGGGTTTTGGGCCTCAGTTTCCCCATTTGGGCGGGAATCGCCCATGGGAACAGCAGGCGATGTTCTTATTCTGATTGGTGGATGACGAATCAAATGAGTCCAGAAAAGAGCTGCAGAAAACGTGGCAGGTGGGCATTTTGTTCACAGGGGCAAGGCGTTCATAGGTCACATCAGTTGATTAAAAGGGACCCTCCAGGAATGGAGGACACAGCCAGGCCTGACAGCTGACAACCGGAGGCAGGGCACTCTGGGGTCTTGGGGTGGGTGTCTTCGAGGGCGTCCAACATCTGCTTGATCGGAAGAAGAAAAAAAGCCAAATAATTGGCTTCATCCATTGTCTCCCAAGGGCTAGGAGCTGCCGGGCTAGAGGGAAGCTGGCACCCTCGGGCTCGGAGGAGGCATGTGTCCCTCACACTCAGTGCCTTCGGGGGAAGCCAGAAACATGTTGTCACCTGCAAGGGCTTCCAAGTGGACCCAGCAGAGACATGTCAACTGGATGAGGTGTGTGGCTGTGGAGCCTGCAGAAGCAGCCGCGCCTGTGTGCGTGCGTGCGTGTGTGTGTGTGTGTGTGTGTGTGCGTGCATGTGTGTGTGTGCATGTGTGTGTGTGTGCGCGCGCACGCATGTGCATGGCTGTGGTGGTGGGTGAGGGGTCTGCAGACATTTGGGGGAGGCGGAGAGGAGTAGTTGCTACACTGAAAGCTCCAGATGGAGAGCCCCCAGATGCGGTGGGAAGCTCAGCGCCCCCTCACCCCCCGAAGCAGCCTGCTGTTGTGGCCGGCTCCTGCCTTCTCTGAGCCTCAGTTTCCTCCTCTGTCAAATTCCAGCCATTTCTCAGGGCTGCCATGAGGACTTAGCACCATAACTCATGTTGGGGAGAATTCATGGGCCGGAGAATTCATGTTCTGCAGCTGCCCCATAAATAGTAGGAGCGCCACATATGGGAGTCCAGACGCCGGGGTGACCTTGAGCAACGCCCCCCCCCTTTCTGAGCCTTAATTTCTTCATCTGTAAAATACAAGTGGAGTGGCAGAGGAGGCTGATTCTGGAAGCTTCCTTTCATTATGAGCATCTCCCCCCGCCCCCAAACAAGATCTCATGGGGAAACCCAATGCACAGTGATGAGAAAGAGCAGCCGGGGTTCAAGGAGAAAGGGGGCTCCCGCAGACCCTTCCTGGTGAGACTCGGGGGCGGGGCTCTGTGAGAGCGAGAAAGCGGCACACACACCGGGTCCCCACCTGCCTTCGTCCCCGCAGCACGCGCCGTGTGTGTGGACCACGCTTCTTACTCACCCACCGAATACTCTTCACTCAGCCCCCTGTGGTTGTCTCCTCCATCCGCTTCGTCCCAAAGGCAAAGACCAGCCTCTTTCCATAAATAGGAAGTCCAGGCGCCACACCCGTGAGGAATGCTGGGTGGATGCCCATAGGAGGTTCTGAGCTGGACACACCCCTCCTTCTACAGGGGGATTAGCAAGTGACAAGAAGGTGCTAGAGACACCGGCACCAGCTGGCCTTCCAGGAAGGAACGCGCACAGAACCTCCCTCGCTGCGTCCCTCCCGTGGGCGCCCCACGTGGCACCGGGTGAAACGCTCCGTGAGCGCCTAGTGGGTTTGACGGTGGTCCCCCCAAAAGATGGGTCTAGGTCCTAACTTCCGGGACCTGGGAATGGACCCGATTTGGAAATAGGATCCTTGCTAATGGAATTAAGAGTCTCAAGAGATCATCCCGATTGCCGGGAGCCCTACCCCAGGGACACGTGTCCTTAGAAGGGATGGGAGGAGGAAGCTGAGACCACAGGAAGGCCCTGCGAAGACAGGCAGAGACTAGAAGCCGAGGCCAGCCCTGGCCCCCGTGGCGCAGCTGGCTGGGCGTCATCCGTGCACCGAAAGGATGCCAGTTCCATTCCTGGTCAGTGCACATCCCGGGGGTGAAGGTTGGATCCCTGTAAGAGGCATGCAGGAGGCAGCCAATCAATGTTTCTCTCTCTCTCCCCCTCTCCTTTCCTCTTCTTTAAAAATACCAATAAAATATCTTTAAAAGAAGGAGGAGGAGGAGGAATGTCGCTTTAAGCCCAGGGACGCCTGGGAAGGGACGCCTGGGCATCGGGAACTGGAAGGAGAGGGGCAACGGGACTCTGCCCTGGACCATGAGAGGGAGGCTGATGTCAGACTCCCGGCCCCTCTGGGGAGAGTGCGTCCTGTTGCTTCCGTCACTGCCCCTCCCCAGGTGGCGTGGCAGCAGGGCCCATGGTGTGCCGCCCCTCCCTCTTCTCCTTCACCAGCGGCCGGAGTTGCCACGTCCGCACAGGCCCTCGTTCCTCTAAGCGCTCTCATCTCCCTACGGAGGGCCTGGCCTTGGCTTCCCCTGAGAGGCCGGCCCTGGACAGGAGAGAATCCGTGTTCTCGGGACTCCCCGCCTGGGATCACTGTCGTCCCATCTTCCCAGAGAAAAAGGAAGATCGAGTCGTCTTGCTAAACTAAAGTGTCACTTTTGGTTGCTATTTTTCATTGTTAATCCTCACCAGAGGTTATTTTTCCATTGATTTTTAGAGAGCGTGAAAGGGAGAGGAAGAGGAAGAGAGAGAGAGAGGGAGGGAGAGAAACGATGTGAGAGAGATACACTGATTGGTTGCCTCCCGCATGCCCCCCAACCAGGGCTGGGGAGCCTGCAACCGAGGTCCATGCGCCTGATTGGAATCGAATCCGCGACCCTTCAGTCCACAGGCTGACGCTCTGTCCACTGAGCCACACTGGCTAGGACATTGGTTGCTATTTTTTTTAAGCCATGAATAAACCATGCTTTGTGATTTTTTTTTTAAAGGCTATAATTCCAGAGCAAATCAATGGTTGGAACTTTCTGGCTAATGTGAGCCAGATCCCTGCCTCCTCGCTCTCGCCCCTCTCCCACTCCCCTTCTCTCTCCTTCCCTCGCACCAAATGCTGTCTGCTAAACTTCTCAAACACCCTTTGCCTTTTTGACCCTTCAACTTGTCTTGAACTTCAGAAAAAATTGGGGAAATGGCACTGAGTGAACTATATATAAGTCCTGGGCGTGCAGGGAGGAGGGGAGGGGGCACGTGGGGAGGAGGCTCACCATGAACTTGGGGCCTCAGATATTCGCTTGGGAAAAAAAGAAGAAGAAAGAAAAAAAGCCTCTTCTGCTAATGGAATTAGTAAATATTTGTTGCTGCAGCTCTTGGCCCAGGGCCCCAGGGGACCCTCTGGAGGAAGGAGAAACAGGCAAATAAAAGTAAAAGACAAGCTACTTTTCTGCTCCTTTCCCCTCTCCACAGACACTGAGCAGACAGGCCGAGGATTAGAATGAGGCCTTGTGTGGTTGCTGGGAGCAGGAAGTGGCGGGGCTCTGGGCGGGTGGGGGCTGGCGGGGAAGAAACAGACCTGCTATCTGGTAATGGGAACGCCATTCCTGCTTAATGGAATGATTGCCGTTGCTGAGTTATGGCGCGGCCTGCACAGCCTCTGGCGGGCTTCCTGGAGCCCAGAGACCCCAGCCGGGCTGGGCCTGGTGTGCGAAGAGCGTGCGGTGAGACAGGGAGGAAGAGAGAGACAGAGATGGAGGGGGTGATGTGGGCGGCAGGCTGTGAGGGGCAGCAGGGGGGTCGGAGAGCGAGGGCAGGGTGGGGAGCCCAGGCCTGAAAAGATCCCGAGGGAGGAGGCCAGATGGAGAGCAAAGGGTGGAAACAGTGGCAGAAGCAGAGACCCGGGAGGCAGGAAGGAGAAGGCGGGGCTGACAGGGTCTGTGTTAGGGTCAAAGCGGTGGATGAGGAGAGAGGCAGAGAGATGGATGGAGAGAGAGGTGGACACAGAAAAGCAAAGGTAAGGGAGACAGAAGTGGGTAAAGAGGCAGGAAAAAGAAGGGAGGCAGCCTGGCCAGTAGGCTAAGTGGTTAGAGCCCTGCCCTGTGGACCGAAGGGTTGCGGGTTCAATTCCTGGTCAAGGGCACATACCTGGGTTGCAGGTTCAATGCCTGACAGCCAACCAATCAATGTCTCTCTCACATCAATGTTTCCTCTCTCTCCCCCCTTCCTTTCCTCTCTAAGTCAATAGAAAAAATACCCTCAGGGGAGGACTTAGAAAGGAAGGGAGGCGGAGCAAGAGGGCGGCACCTCTGTGCACACAGTGAATTCCCTCCCAGCGTGTCCATCAGCCCCGTCACCTCCACACGGAGTCCAGTCCACACGGACAGACACTGGTTGTGAGATGAGGGTCTTATCCAGAGACATGGCCAAGTAACGAGGGGGCTGGACAGGAGGACGTGAGCCCTCAGGCCTTCGAGGCCACTGTGATGACTCTGACACGCCCCTCCTCTAGGCGACGCGGGAACCACAACAGCGGGGCCTGTTCACCCCCAAGCTGGCTTCTGGGCACCCAGAGGCGCTCCAGGGAAGGCCCCATTCCCACCTTTTCCTGCTCAACTTTCTGAGAATCGGAGGCAAAGTTCCTCACGAGATTAACGCAGAGAGAGGGGCTGGGGCTGGGACCCGACCTGGATCGCACGGTCACCGTGCGGAGGTGGGAAGGGGACCAGGTGGGGCTCCTTCGTTCTGAGGCTCCGCCTGCTCAGGAGGCGGCCGTTTACATTACTGTATTGATCATAGTGACTAATCGCATGCGCAGGGAGGGTGTGATGTACACACTGAAAGAACAGGAACAGAACATGTTTCTATCAACCAGGCCAGGAAGAGGGGGGAGGGGGGGGAGGAGGTAAAGAAGTTCCTATCAATCCAGTACAAAAAAGAGAAGCAAAGACAGAAGAGAAAAAATACGAATATAGGATCAGTAGAAATTTTGACTCGAGATAAAGACCATACTAATCTGTAATTACTTTCATCCTAATGGGATTAAACTCTTCAGTTAAAAGACAGATTAAAAAAAGCAAACAGCTGTGTACTTCTTCTGAGACCTGCATAAACTAATACAAAAGTTGAAAATTAAAGGCCGGACTAAAGAAATTCTAAGCGAACACTAACCGGGAGGAACCTGGATGGCGCGGCTCAGCGGGGTGGGCGCCGTCCCGTGCGCAGGTCGCTGGTCCCATTCCCGGTCAGGGCACATCTGGGTGTGGGCTCCACTCACTGCGGGGGGCGTGCAGGAGACAGTGATCCATGTTTGGCTCTCACATCGATGTTTCTCTCTCTCTAAAAAAATAAAATAAAAATTAAAAAATCAACTTATTTTTAAAAAGCAAGCAAGCTGGTGTGATAACACGAACAGTCGACAACATCGAGTTAGGGGCACCCAGTCCCCCGGACACCCAAGGACGAGCTCTCACCGGCCCCAGGTGTCCAGCCCTCTGCGGTCACCTGGCCGGGCCTTAGGGGGCTTTGCAGGCAGGGCTCTAGCCTCAGACCGCAGGGCTGGGTTTCAATGAGACCCACTCCGCATCCCTTTCTGGTACCCAGGCCTCTGTGGCATCCCACCCTGCGCCTTGAGACCTTGTTTTCAGTAATGATGTGTCACAGGAGCAGGGAGCACAGAAAACCACCTTGTGAAAGGGTGACTCGCAGAGGCGGCGGGAAGAACCTGACACCCAGGCAGGGAAAGGGGGGGCAGGTTTGAGGGGTTCGGGCTAGCTTCCTCCCCCAAAAGGCAATGAAACAGCAATTTCATAGCAATGAAACCCGCGGAGCTCTCCCGCCCCCTTCTCAGCCACTGTGTCCTCCACCCGATGTCCAGGTCGCCTTGAGTGTGGGCCGCCACTTCCGGTCCCTTGTTTTTATCAGCAAGAGGGCAAGAGCTGAGCCTCGTGGGAAACGGAATTGTTTGTGGTTCTTGCAATGTATTCAACCAGGAGCAAAGGACGTGCCAACACCGACCTCCCACCTGTATGCTCACTGTGCCCAGGAGGTAAAGCGACGGAGGGAGGGTCACAAAAGAGATGCTCCGATTGCCACCCCCTTGGCTCCCGTCCGCGGGCCCAGGCGCATTACAGAGCACACGGCCCTCAGTGCCCCGTCGCTGCCACCCGGGCAGGGCCTCCCTCTGCCCCACGTCCCCCACTCACCTTTGCCCCTTCTAACTCCCAGCTCTTCCCGCCCAAAAGCCTTCCTCCCCTCCGACTCTGACGAACAGCCCCTTCTCCCGCTGCTGCGTGTTCGCTCTTGTTAAAATGCGTATTGCTGTCCCAGATACTCAACATCGCTGGGTGCGCAACCAGGGACCCGCTGCCGCAGGCCTGGATGGAGCCTAAGTCTGCAGCCACAGACACTGGCTAACGCGCGCACCGGCACCCAGGGCTCCCCGTAGCCCCCACAGAGGCTCTGGGGCCTCCAGGGACTAGATTCTCGAAACACCAGACAACAGAGCTACGGCGGAGAATGCTCTCGTCCCTCTGGTCGTAAGTCCTGGAAGTGGCCAGGAGGCGTCTCAGGGAAGCGAGTGCTGGCTCTGTTGGCACAACCGAATCCAGACCCTTCACTCGGCGTCAGCACAGCGATCCCACCGCCTCCTGTTTAGGCGTCAGGCTTTCTAACCGGCTTCATCTGAAGGGAGAGTCCTCGGTTAAAATCACAAAATCCCTAAACCACCACCGATCGGGTCCCACACCCTCCGTCTACAGGTGGGCCTTCCAGGTCCAGAGACAGGGAGGGACGTGAGGCAGGTCACACGTCACAGCACTGGCCAGGTGTCACGTCTTGAGCAAGAGACGTCATCTCTGTAAGCCTTAGCTTCCTCATCTGTGGAATGGGGACAGAGACCTAGCGCAGACGGCTGCCGGGGGATCAGTCACGAGTGGAGGCTCTCAGTGAAGGAGGCCTGTGATGATGGTGATGTTGCAATTACTGTTATTATTAGGCATTAGTACTCTCTCTCAGTCCAGTGCTCTTTCCATTCCATACACACTGAGACTGGTGCCCGGCTCCAGGACCCCAGCCAGAGGTTGAGGAAATGAAACACAAACCCCCCGCCCCCCGCAGCCTCGTTCTCCAGCGGCAGTCACCCCCTCACAGCAGACCACTCTCAACTGGACCTTCTCCATCTCTGGCAGCCGAGCCTCAAATGCCAACCTTCCCTGGAAGGAGATTCAGAGAAACTTCCCAGGGGCCAGTAGGAGGAACTGAGGTCGTTTTCCGTCTCCTGCCCACCGCCTTCCTCCCGGCCGGACGCCCACTCTGGCCTGAAAGCACCCACCCCAGAACGAGGGGGTATGAGAAGCCCCCAGCTTCTGTCCCACCCACAGAGGAAGGTGGGGTACCAAGGCCTAGACAGCACCTTTGTTTGCTGGGGGACCCAAGCCTGAACCCGCTCCCCTGCACAGACCTCACCCCTTGCCAAGATCAATCCAACCCCCTGGACCACCTCCCCCCAGGCCTCCACAGGCACCCACACCACAGCCGCGCAGCCCATCCCGGAAGAGGCCACGATCGAGTGGGCCGGGAGCTAAAGGCACTCAGCTGGCCAAGCTCCTAGAAGCTGAGACACAGGACTTCCAGGCCTGACATGGTCCTCAGTGAGACCACCCGCGTCCACCACGCTGGGCCTTAACCTCTCTGCCTTGTTTCCATCAATCAAATGAGAGATGGCGACACCCCCTTCTCAAACTCCACGGAGGGAGGACCTGGCAATGAATGGGTGTGAATGGGTTAGAAGACCTGGAAGAGGAGGAGGAGGAGGAGGGGGAGGAGGAGGAGGAGCTCTGCGACGTGGCGAGGCAACAGGACAGGAAGAGTCTCGGGGCTCTCCTCGGTGTGTCCGTGTGAAACGCACGGGCCCAGCACATCCGTGGACTAGCCGCGTGGAAGGCCTCGTCCTCAGCAAGTTCCCAGCTCCACCCACGCCCAGGCCGGGCTTCGGAGGCGCCGTGGATGAAGGCTTGGCCAACGCCCTCCCTGGAACCGTCCTCCGTGGGCCTCAGGACCATCCTCCTGGTCTCCAGTGACTTCAGGAGAAATTCCAACCTGGTTTCCTTTGGCCACGGAGCCAACATTTCTATCAACAGCCGCTCTCTGGCCAGAGGGCAGTGACCTCCGCTCCAGGCGGGAACGACAGGTGCTGGGGGCACAAGGGAAGGAATCCGGGTTCCATGGACGGTTATCTTGGTGGAGAAGATGCCCCCCGTGGTCTCGGCAGTGCCTCGGGCTCCCCACGGGCTGACAGCCTCGGGGAAGAGCCGGCATGAATCTCAGGCCACGCATGCGCCTCCCAGCAATGGTGCAGCCAGAGGCCTCTGCTGGGTGTGTTTGTGGCAGACACCCGATCCTTCAAGGAACCAGCCACAGCGATGACATTGTTCCCCAGTAACCGAGATGCCGGTGGCTGTTGGCACGGACGCTGGGGCCGCTCCCTGGCCGCCTGCTCTGGCAGCGAGGACGGTGAGCAGTTCAGGCTCTGGGCAGGACCTGGGCGGAGGAGGCCAGTGAGAGGAGGGCAAGGGGCCCCGGAGGGTCTGCAAGGACGGCGGAGTTCCCAGGCTCGATCCCACCCATATTCGGTTTTATTGCTCATGTACTATGCACCCGGCACTGGGCAAAGCACTGTAAGTTCTTCACCTTGTTGGATCCTCGTGAGTCCCTGTCCCCCAGTTTAGTGATGAGGAAGCTGAGGCTCGGAGAGTGAGGGATTGCCAAAGGGTTTGAAGTCAGGGCTGCAAACACAGGCTCCTAACCCCCAGCTGCACTGTGCAGCCCGAGCCTCAGCCTGGTGTTAGGTCCAGCTGGATGTCCTTGCTCATGATGGTAAGATGACGCCATGAACAACAGAGATCAGGATGCTTCCTGTCCGTGCTGCGCCCTCTCCCGCCCATCACTTTCTCCTTCCTTTTCTTTTCTCCTTTCTTTCCGTCCGCGTGCTGAGCCCCTCTGTGATGTCGGACACAGAACGGAGAGAAACGTGTGCCCTGGGTCCTGTCCTCTCTGGTCTTCTGGGAGACGTTCTCTTAGGAGAGCCAGACGCAGCAGCAGATGGCCACAGTACAGCGGACACACGGTGACTCGGGGGCAGAAGAGGCTGTGGGCACAGGGAGGGGACTCCGATGCCTGGGAAGACTTCATAAGGAGGAGCCAGTTAACTGGGGCTCAATGGATACAGAGGGGGAGGGCCACGCTGGGCCAAGGCCCGGCAAATGCTAAGCTGAGTGAAAGGAAACAGCGAGGCCGGGGCGGCCTGGAGGGAGAACGGAGGAGGCCGAGGCTCCGGAGAACGCCGGCTCCAACGAGAGGCCTCGAATGCCCCGCCCAGGCGGCCCGGCTTAGTCACACAGGCGCTGCTACTAGGACGCCCAGCTGACACTTAGGGGAGGAGTGATGACAGGGGCCCTGCGTTTCAGAGACACTGGGCAGGTGTGTGCAAATGGGCGGAGACCAGAGGAACCAGCCCAGGGACGCTCCAGTTGTCCTGGCCGAGGAGACGGGGGTCCTCGGTCACCCCTCCCGGGGTGTCGTGTGGCTAGTAGACTCTCATCCCGATGCTCAGAGATGCCTCACCCACCGCGTTGCCTGCCTCCATCGGGCACGACACAGCGAGGGCGAGGCCTGAGAACAGCCGCTGAAGGTGGAACTCCATTCAAGCTGACAAAACAGTGGCTTCAATGAGCAGCCCACGCTCTCGCGCCCACTACTCTCCTACCGCGGACGACCCTGGCTCACGCCTTCACAGCCACCTCTATTCCCATCCAAAGCCTCCCTCGGCGCTCCGTGGCCCGGCCCAGGTCTGGGCCTGCCCTGCCTCCTCCCGAACACACCACGGCCAGCTCCACGCGAGGCCCTGGGCAGCGAGGGAAGGCCTGGCCGCTCACAGCCCCGCTGCAGCTGAAACCCAAGCCCGTGTGGCCGCAGCGCTCGCGCCTGGCCAGCAGCCCCGTCCCCATTAATACCATTACCCGGCTGACATTTCCTCTGCCTCGCGCCGTCTCTTTTCCCCTCCTCCTTAATTCTCTAATTTGTCCTAATATGCCCATTGCCTGCGTATCAAGTCATCCGCGAGGCCGCCCATTTCCAGGTTCCTTCCTCCCCATCAGCCGCGTCTCCGTCTCCCACAGAAATTAGAGGGAGGCGGCTGCGGCCCGCGAGGGCAGGAAATGGAATTAGGGGACGTATTAACTGGGACATCAAGTCGGATTTCGTTCCAGGCACTTCCTTCCGTGGACCACTTTGAAGCTTCCCCTCCGAGGCTCTGTTTCTCATTAGACGGATCCCTAATGGCGAGCGGTGTTTACGCGGCCCAGTAAGTCATGCCCTGGCCCCGGACCCGCCGGCCCAGATGGGGGGGGGAGCAGCCGCGGGGCTCCGGGGTGAAGGGTGAAGGTGACGCAGAGGAAGGGTGACTTCTGGGGTTTGGGGCTAAAGAGAGATTCCTTCAGAATACCATTCGTTTAACCCTTCCCTGGGGGGAGGGGGGGGTCCAGGGTCTGCACATTCACCGGCCAAGTCCGCTCCTTTCTTCTTCTTCTTGTAGCTGTGCTCCCCGGGCAGCGGGGTCCCGCGTCGGCTTCCCATGCACCTCGGCCAGCACCTGGAGGCGGGGGACACGGAGGACCCGACCCGGCCCAGAGGGAGAGACAGGCCAGGACACACTGTCCCGCCGAGCCCTCCCAGCGTCCCCTTTACTCCAAACTGCCCCACCCCCACCCCCTCGCCACCTCCTCAAGGTGCGGCTGGCGTGCACTCGTGGAATCCCCACTCGGAGGTGTTTTGCCAACACTAATTCCAGGCTGTGAGAAGAACTTATTTGTGGAAGGTATTTGTTTTTCCACGGAGGCAGCCAAAACCACCAGCCTCCTCACCGGAGAGAGAGGAGAAACAGTTGTGTCCCATGAGCCATAGAGGCGGCCACCACAACAGGGCACCTGGAGGACCCTCTGACCAGGTGTGACCGACACCCAACCGTGGGTGTGTTGTCCTCACCCTCAGGGCAAGGAACCCCAGGAAGGAAGCTCATGCTGCCCCTGCGGCTGAGGTCGGCCCTGCACTGCCCCAAGGCGCTCGCAGCCAACGCAAATACCGCAGCCGGCCTGGCCGCCCTGCGTCCCAGGGAGCCGCGCTGCCAAGATAAAGCAACTGGAACCCTCGCTAAAAGCAGGCCGACAAACCTCAGCACTGAACGGAAACCAAACCAAATAACAACCCCCCCGCCCCCGCCCCCAGCTCCAAGTGATGAGGGCAGAGGTGTTTCATTTCTTTCTCTATTTCTTTTTATCTTTAAACCCCAAGGGATGCGGAAGTAGGAAGGGAGCTGAGGGCAGCAGCGGGGGCGCCGAGAGATGCAGGCTCTGTCCTTGCACGAAGGTCATGAGGTCAAGAGCATCTCAGCGCTGGGCGTTTGCGTCAAGACTGTTTGGGGGACAGAACATAAGTCAGTGTGGGGTAATTGTGGAGGTCCTGGGCTCGATCTGGGACAGGAATCCCAGGAATCTGGGAATTTCTCTTTCTCCAGTTCCTCTCCTCTCCTCTCCCCTCTCCTCTCCTTTCTCTCTCTTTCCTCAGCTAGATGCCACTCCTGGTCCAGACCATTTTGTCCGAAGGCATGAGTCACACTGGACAAAGGTGGGGACAGAGAAACACCCTCAAACCAAGGAGCCCACGATCCACAGAAGACTCCTCACAAACCTCCCACGCACCCGGGAAACACTTTCCTTCGTTCAGTCATTTATCTGATTTGCTTATTCCTGCCCTGATTTATGCATCAATATTCACGGAGCATCCGCTGCACATCTATCATCATTTCTTTTCCTCTCACTTATTTTTTCCCATTTATTCAATAACAATTACGATGAGTATACCTATAGCGCTCTCGGGGTGGCTACGGTATGCAACACACTCTAGGAAGAAACTAGTAGCTTATAATCTCCTTGTAGCACAGGAGAAATGGACTGCGTTGGGCAGGATTCAAGCTGGACACGACGTTTGCATTCCCTCCACCCAAAATGACTTGAGCAGAGAAGAAAAGAAACATTTTTTCCCAGTGACTCTGTCTCCTTACTAACCCTGCCCAGAGGGTTTCTGTATGTAACATGCCGGGGTCAGTGGGTGGCGATGAGAATCCCATGTCCTGTGCGGCTGAAGAATGTTACACCGAGTCCATTCATCAGACTAATGACAAAACCACCAGCCAACGAGAAGACACACTCATCTTGGTGGAAACCAGAGACCTGCAGCCGCGACTCGGCATGATCCCCGTGGAAATGAATTAGGGGTCAACGCAGAATAAATTCATAACCTCTCCTCGCGGGCGGGGGTGGGGCCTGGACGTGCTGCCTTCGCCTCCTTGTTCCTTCGCTCTCTCGGGGGCCTGACATGTGGGGCACCAGGGCAATGACTTACATCCAACAGGTGCTCCTCAAACATCAATTGCCTCCGGGCCCTCTCCTCTCCTCTCCTGGCGGATCAGACACAGACGCACCGACACAGACAGACAGACACTTTTCCTTCAGGAGGCAGGATGAGCCACGGGACAGAGCTTCCAGAAGTTACGGGGACCTGACCTCTCCAGGCAAAAACTCGTCCAGCCAACACTGTCAGGCGGCTACAGACGCCAGCCCAGCAAGGGCCACTCGCTGGAACTAAAGAGCCACCGAGCCCGTGCTGGGCTGCTCGTGTTCCGTTTCAGGCCCATCAATTCATCTCCCGATAAAACGTCTAGAGAGGAAGCCATGGAGGCGCAAAGTCCATCCAAGGACTGTGCACAGTGAGGGGGTTCCACGGGCGATGGGCTTTTCAGCTGTGCTGTAGGAAAAACGACTTCCTCTCGGCCTCTCCACGGCTTCTTTTTCCATGAACCTGAAGTCGTGGCCAAGGGACAGCGAGGCGGCCGCATGGCAGCAGGCGCGGCTGCAGCTCCTCTGAGGAACTTTGCAGGGTTAACTCTTACAGGTCTTGGCTGCCCCTGCGCTGACATCCCCCCCCCACCCCCGACCCCCGGGCAGGGCTCAGGGAAGAAACAAACAGCGCATTGAACCTCCCAGCACCCGGGGCTGCGAGGAAGGCGCTGAGGACAGCGGGGCAGCGACAAAGGAGGCGTTGACCTGCCGCTGGTGGCGTGTTTATTAGAAACCCTACTCGCAAGTGTACGGTCCAAGAGGGCGGCTGACCTACACGCTGACCTTTGACCAACACGGCTCTGAACCGTGGGGGTCCCGTTATACACGGGTTTTTCCCAATAAATACTGTAAATGTATTTTCTCTTGCTTTTGATTTTCTTAATAGCATTTTCTTTGCTCTGGCTTACTTTCTTGTAAGACTATAGTGTAAAATACATGGAACGTACAAAATACATGTAAATCGACTCCTTATGTTATCATAAGCCTCTGGTCAACAGCAGTGAAGTGTTTGGGGAATAAAAGTTATACTCTGATGTTCAACTGTGCTGGGGGGTCGGCGCCCCAACCCCCTGCTGCCCCGGGCACCGGCGGTGCCTGCTCTGCACCCACATCACGGTTCCTGCAGGAGCCAGGAGCTGCCACGGGGACGAGTGAAGGGACTTAGTCCAGCCCCTGCTGTCCTCAGGGCATTCGCTTGCCGGGCTTCCCTGTGAAAGGCCGAGGACGGGCGGCCTAAAGGAGCCGTCTCCCTCACGTCTGGGGGCCGGAGTCCAGAATCAATGTCCCGCGGGGTTGGTTTCTCGGGAGCGCACAGACGGCACCTCCTCGCTGTGTCCTCACGGGCTTTTTGTCTGTGGGGACGGGTACCCCTGCATCCCTTTGTGTCCCCCAATTTCCTTTCATCCGTCAGACTGGACTAGGACCCACCCTCGTGACCTCCTTTTAACTTCATTACCACGTCCAAGGCCCTTTCTCCAAATACGATCATAGTCTAAGGTACTGGGGGTTCGGGTGCCAACACACAAGTTTTGGAGGACAGGGTTCACTCAGTCTACCCCACCCCGTGAGCAGTGCCTGAGAGAGAGTTCCCGGTCATGGGCCACAGCGGAGGCCAGCTACCTGACTCCCCCCCCCACCCCACCC
>NW_005356712.1:4702389-4705611 GCF_000412655.1 Myotis brandtii
AGCACCCGCCAATCCCGAGCGCTCCCGCCTGCACACCAGATAAATCAAGTTCTACTGAAGCCAGTCAGGGCTTGCTTCTGTTTCTTACCGGTTTCGACCGCTGACCAATAGATACACTTGCTTTTCCCATGTTTTCTGGAATGAATGTACATGTTTCTTTTAGACTCGGGGGAGGGGAGGGGGCAGGGCCTGGAGAAAAGGCATTTCTTAAAGGATGGAAGGGCTCAGGCGGAATTAAACATCTCCCCAAGCCCCTTTTCCTTCTCGCCTGAATAGCATATTTGTCACCTCATTCAGACACAGACTTACACAGCTCCGCGCAGGGAAGAAGAAGGGGAAGAGGTGTTAGACCTGCAGGGTTTGGCAATGCGTCAAATCACCATGCAGTCCGTCCATTGTTCCCAACTCGGCGCTGTGCTGGCCACGGGCAGAGCGCGGCTCACGGGCTGCGGTGGAATAGGATCCCGGGACGTAACGGTCTCACCCAGTGACCACCTTCCGTTCAGACTGAAACCAGATCATCATCATCGGAATGAAGCGGTGACTCCGCGTCCGGCTATGATCTCGGTGTGAAAGGACCCGATACAGCGACGGGTCTGAGCTCCACCGTTAGAAGAAAATCCAACTCTGCTCTCGGGCAAGGAGGGGAGGGCGGGGAGGGGGCTGCAGCTGAGCACGCGCCCCGAGCCGTGTGAGGCCCCAGAGTGAGACCAGGCCCAGCACGTTCGGGGAGGGGCAGCACGCGCCGCCTGCGTTTATGGGGAGAGGAGGTGCCATCCCGGCTCCCAGTAACGCTGTGTCCTGAGAAGGACTCGGGGAGTCTCCCCACAGACATGCCGCCCTGTGCCCCGACTCTGCACAGCGTGCGCCCCGTGGAGGAGGCAGCCGCTCAGTAGGTGGTTTTTCTCTTTTTTTCTGACCTGCCCCAACCCTGTCACCCAACACGGCCAGGGGCCCCAAGAAGATGCGTGAGAACGGCCTGCCCCCTCCGCCCTGTCAACTGAGAGTGTTTTCCCCTGTTTTTCTTTTTTTTCCCCCTAAATATCTATTTATTGGTTTCAGAGAGGAAAGGAGAGGGAGAAGGAGAGGGAGATAGAAACGTCAGTGATGAGAGAGGATCATGGATCGGCTGCCGCCTGCACGCCCCACACTGGGGATGGAGCCCACAACCCGGGCATGTGCCCTGACCGGGAATTGAACTGTGACCTCCTGGTTCGTAAGTTGAGCTCAACCACTGAGCCGGGCCGGCCCGACTCCCCCTTTTCTTTAGCAAGTTCACCACGGACCCCACGAGGCAGGTGATCGAGACCCTGATAAGGGGAAGCATTCTTGCCGGCTGCCATGACAGGCAGCCAAAGTGAGACGGAGATGAAAGTAAAGAGACAGTAAAGTTCAATTTAAAGAAAGAGCGAGGGGAGAGAGAGAATAAAAATACCCCAGGGCGACTGAAGGCTGTCATCCAAACACGTGAAAATGTTCCAGATAGTTCAGTGATAAGCAGGAAGTGGCTGGAAAAGCCAGCCGTCCCACGGGGAGAAAATGGCAGTTGGAAGGGGGGACTGGGTTGAGCTAAGTGTCTGTGCCCTAAAGTTTATTATTTTATTAGTTTTAATAGTTGGGTAGATAAGCTAATAGCAATAGGATTTACTTTAAAGATCAACACCATAGACGCTGCTGTTTATTATTCGATGTGATGTGTCTCCGTGAGGGGAATATCACGTCTCATTAAAGCCCTTCCCGTCCTCGCCGCTCGGAGCCCCTGTGAGCGCCTCCCCAGCCGGGCTTTGTTTGGATAAAACCTCCAGGCCATCTGCTCTGCGGACCCGGGATGAGAGCCGCTCCAGCTCCAGTTTGGGCTCCAGGACCAGAGGCTGGGAACGGAGTTGCCTTGTGTCAGCTTCCTTTCCGCAGGAGCAGGCACAGGCGCCCACCCAGGCCTTAGCGGTGCGCGCTGGGGGTGCGGGGCCGAGTGTGACGGGACCTCCATCGCCCTGACAGCCACCGTGGGAGTCCGAGGAAGGAATGCACTTAGCTCCGAGCCGCGTCCAGCACATTCTGAGCCGACGTCAGGGGCCCCGGGCAGGGCCAGTGCAGCCACGGAGTGAGCTCTGGAGTCAGAGGCTGGCGGCACGTCCTGGCGCTGCCCTGCACCTGGTGCCAGTGTGTCCCCACGCGACCCTCACTCACGACGGAGGGAGAGGCAGACAGCACCTGGACCGAACCATCCGAGCTGACATCCCCCCCTCGCCGGGCCATCCCAACGCCATGTGCCTCCTGCCAGGACGCACGGAGCACGACACGAGGCCCCTCTGTGGTGCTCCCGTAAGCAGCACGGAGCGCCAGGCTCAGTGACAGATCCAAACCGATGACCACGCCCCACAGTAACCGTCAAAGTCATGAAACAGAGAGAGGGAGGGACCCCCAGATTCACAGGGACTCGAGAGGCACCGAGATTACATGCACTGAGAGCCCTGGCCAGTTTGCTCAGTGGATAGAGCATCCGCCAGTGGACTGTAGGGTCCCAGGTTTGATTCCGGTCAAGGGCACGTGCCTCGGTTGCAGGCTCGATCCCCTCCCCATCAGATCTGCACGGTGCTTCCGTAAGAGACGGCCCTGCTGTTTAGAAAGTCAACACCACAGCCTTAGAGCAAAGAGCACTACGTCTGCAACTGGGTTGCAAGTGGGTTTCAGACAACGAGGAGGGAGGGTAACGCGGTGGTGACAGACCGGACACTGGGGCGCCAGGTAGAGTTCACTGGATCTTTGCAGCTTCTGAGCAAGTCTGAACTCGTGTCAGAATGAGAGGGTTTAAGAGGAAGTGACACCTCAGCCCTGCAGCTCGTACAGCTCCACTTCCTGCGCCTGTGTCCTCGCCGCACAGTGAGGTGTTAATGCCGGCATACAGGACAGGCTTTCCGCAGCCTGGCCCAGCAGTAAAATACTCAATCCCAGCGTTTCCTGGGGAGGGGGTGGGTAACAGAGGCAGGAACGGGCCAGTGCCGCCACCCGGCTGCCGCCTTCGTTCCTTACCACGATGCTGTTTACTTGTGTGTTTGTTTATTTATTGATTTGAGGGAGAGAAACGTGGATGTGCTGTCCCACTATGGATGCAGTCGTTGGTTGATTCCTGTATGTGCCCGGGCCCGGGATCAAACCCGCAACCTTGGCGCATCGGGACGCTGCTCCGATGACGCTGTGCCCAGCTGAGCTCCCGGCGGGGCC
>NW_005356712.1:4707061-4721845 GCF_000412655.1 Myotis brandtii
CTTTTTTTCTGACCTGCCCCAACCCTGTCACCCAACACGGCCAGGGGACCCAAGAAGATGCGTGAGAACGGCCTGCCCCCTCCGCCCCGTCAACTGAGAGTGTTTTCCCCTGTTTTTCTTTTTTTTCCCCCTAAATATCTATTTATTGGTTTCAGAGAGGAAAGGAGAGGGAGAAGGAGAGGGAGATAGAAACGTCAGTGATGAGAGAGGATCATTGATCGGCTGCCGCCTGCACGCCCCACACTGGGGATGGAGCCCACAACCCGGGCATGTGCCCTGACCGGGAATTGAACTGTGACCTCCTGGTTCGTAAGTTGAGCTCAACCACTGAGCCGGGCCGGCCCGACTCCCCCTTTTCTTTAGCAAGTTCACCACGGACCCCACGAGGCAGGTGATCGAGACCCTGATAAGGGGAAGCATTCTTGCCGGCTGCCATGACAGGCAGCCAAAGTGAGACGGAGATGAAAGTAAAGAGACAGTAAAGTTCAATTTAAAGAAAGAGCGAGGGGAGAGAGAGAATAAAAATACCCCAGGGCGACTGAAGGCTGTCATCCAAACACGTGAAAATGTTCCAGATAGTTCAGTGATAAGCAGGAAGTGGCTGGAAAAGCCAGCCGTCCCACGGGGAGAAAATGGCAGTTGGAAGGGGGGACTGGGTTGAGCTAAGTGTCTGTGCCCTAAAGTTTATTATTTTATTAGTTTTAATAGTTGGGTAGATAAGCTAATAGCAATAGGATTTACTTTAAAGATCAACACCATAGACGCTGCTGTTTATTATTCGATGTGATGTGTCTCCGTGAGGGGAATATCACGTCTCATTAAAGCCCTTCCCGTCCTCGCCGCTCGGAGCCCCTGTGAGCGCCTCCCCAGCCGGGCTTTGTTTGGATAAAACCTCCAGGCCATCTGCTCTGCGGACCCGGGATGAGAGCCGCTCCAGCTCCAGTTTGGGCTCCAGGACCAGAGGCTGGGAACGGAGTTGCCTTGTGTCAGCTTCCTTTCCGCAGGAGCAGGCACAGGCGCCCACCCAGGCCTTAGCGGTGCGCGCTGGGGGTGCGGGGCCGAGTGTGACGGGACCTCCATCGCCCTGACAGCCACCGTGGGAGTCCGAGGAAGGAATGCACTTAGCTCCGAGCCGCGTCCAGCACATTCTGAGCCGACGTCAGGGGCCCCGGGCAGGGCCAGTGCAGCCACGGAGTGAGCTCTGGAGTCAGAGGCTGGCGGCACGTCCTGGCGCTGCCCTGCACCTGGTGCCAGTGTGTCCCCACGCGACCCTCACTCACGACGGAGGGAGAGGCAGACAGCACCTGGACCGAACCATCCGAGCTGACATCCCCCCCTCGCCGGGCCATCCCAACGCCATGTGCCTCCTGCCAGGACGCACGGAGCACGACACGAGGCCCCTCTGTGGTGCTCCCGTAAGCAGCACGGAGCGCCAGGCTCAGTGACAGATCCAAACCGATGACCACGCCCCACAGTAACCGTCAAAGTCATGAAACAGAGAGAGGGAGGGACCCCCAGATTCACAGGGACTCGAGAGGCACCGAGATTACATGCACTGAGAGCCCTGGCCAGTTTGCTCAGTGGATAGAGCATCCGCCCGTGGACTGTAGGGTCCCAGGTTTGATTCCGGTCAAGGGCACGTGCCTCGGTTGCAGGCTCGATCCCCTCCCCATCAGATCTGCACGGTGCTTCCGTAAGAGACGGCCCTGCTGTTTAGAAAGTCAACACCACAGCCTTAGAGCAAAGGGCACTACGTCTGCAACTGGGTTGCAAGTGGGTTTCAGACAACGAGGAGGGAGGGTAACGCGGTGGTGACAGACCGGACACTGGGGCGCCAGGTAGAGTTCACTGGATCTTTGCAGCTTCTGAGCAAGTCTGAACTCGTGTCAGAATGAGAGGGTTTAAGAGGAAGTGACACCTCAGCCCTGCTGACCTGCACTCCTACAGCTCCACTTCCTGCGCCTGTGTCCTCGCCGCAGTGAGGTGTTAATGCCAGCATACAGGACGGGCTTTCCGCAGCCTGGCCCAGCAGTAAAATACTCAATCCTAACATTTCCTGGGGAGGGGGTGGGTAACAGAGGCAGGAACGGGCCAGTGCCGCCACCCGGCTGCCGCCTTCGTTCCTTACCACGATGCTGTTTACCCCAGTTGGGGGTTCACATGAACCAGTCAGCCAAAGCGGCTGGGAAGGGAATCGGTGTGAACTGAACGAGGTCATGACCCAGCCCCTCTGAACCAGCAGGTTCCTGCCTTTTCCTAAGAATTCCTGTGGGTTTCTTCCCGCCTCTTCCTCGCCTGTCTATTCCCTGCCACAGAACGCGCACAAGCACCCTCGCTCTCCGTGCCCCGAGAATCACTCCCTTGCTAAAGCCATCCACACGCTCATCTCTTTAGCCCCTGTGTTTCCAAAACACCTCTGAGGTCCGCATCCTCCGCTGGTGCAGGCATCCCCGGGCCCCCCGGAGAGCAGCCACAGGTCCCTACGGATCGGGCCGGGCCACAGGGAGGGAACAGCCACAGGTCCCTACGGACCAGGCCAGGCCCCCAGGAGAGCAGCCACAGGTCCCTACGGATCGGGCCGGGCACCGGGAGGGAACAGCCAATGGGCGAAGCAAAGGCCGGTCTGGAGGCCGGGCCCCTTGCTGAGAACCAGGACTTCCGCCAGAGCCAAGCATTCCGCACGGGCCTGGCTGGTGGCTCAGTTGCTTGTGTGTCCTCCCAGGCACCACAGGTCGCTGGTTCAGCTCCCATCAGGGAAGATTCTCTCTCTCCCTCTCCCTGAAAATCAATAAAACCGTTTTAAAAAGAAGAAGAACTCAACAGCACTCAGCGAAAAGCCTCGGCGCATTGAGCCAGGGGCATCTCAGCCATGAGAGCCACCCCGGTCCTGCCCCTGGCCGCTCCCTCCGCTGGCGACACAGGCTCACCACGCTCCCTCCTGGAGGCTCTGCCTCGCCTGGGACCCTCTTCTCGTGGAGCCGTAAGCCGGTCACCCCGCCGCCAGGCAGAGCCCCTGTGTGGACACACATGCTGCTGCATCGTCAACGCCTGTGTCACAAGTCAACGCTCGGGCTGCCCACGGCTCACGTTCACCCAGCACACGCCTTGTGCCGCGTCCGGCGCTCCCTGCCTGTCTTAACCTTCAGTCTCTCGACACCTCTGAGTGGCGCTGTGATCATCACCCCACTTACAGGTGGGGAAACTGAGGGCCAAGGCGGCGGCGTGACTCGCCCAAAGTCACGGACAGGAGGGACTGAGCCAGGACCGAGCCGGCTGCACCACCGCAGTTCTGCAGGGAGATCAGGGAAGCGTGGCTGTGCTCTCCATGGTAACGCATCCCCAGGAGCCGCCCACCCTGGGATCTGGAAGAAAACAATGATGTGAGAACATCGGCTGGAAGACAGAGCGAGTAGCCACCTGGGTAGCGAGTGTCTGAGCTCTGGACCCATGACACCCGTTACACGAGAGCCTCTCACTTCCCGGGCCCTGTGATTGGCTGCGGCCATGTGACCAGTTCTGGCCAATGGACTGTGAGCAGAAATTCCCAGGTCATGTCCACGCCAGAATGTTTAGCAGCCAATGTGAGCACGTGCGGACCTGCCTGAGACAGTGGCCGCTCCGCCAGCAGCTCCTGAGCAACGCCAACGCTTGGGGCCCCCCCACCCCGAGGTCCGAACAGACAAGCACTATGGATACCGGATGAGGCCCTGCTGCTTTAGGCCCGGGGTGCTTTCTAGATCAGCACAATCTAGCAGGTATCCTGCCTGACACATGATGAAAGCAAAACCGTATCATTAAATGGTAGCGAGATGCTCTTAATTACATTCAAGTCAATGTAATCACATCGACACTAATCTTAAGCCTCTGAGCCCCAGCCCTGCTCCCCCTCTGTCAGAAAGGGGTCCACCATGGGCTAGAGAGGAGGCTCAGCCCAGCACCCAGCCCTCGCGCTGTCAGCGTGGTTCAATAAGCAGGAAGTTGTGTAAGCACAGCCTGAATCGCGGTGGCTGACTCCCCACAAATAGGGTGCACTGATTAAGGACAGGCAGGACACCCCATCCGACATCCCGTCGCCCAGGCACTGAGGGTGGGTGACGGGGTCCGCGGGCAGCAGCTCGGGAACCAGTGGCACTCCTCTCACCCCTGCTCTTCTCCGAAGGCCCTGCATCCGGGTGAACCGGGATGGAGCCTCCAGGGAATGTTCTCATTCCAAGAACGCAAAGGTGGTCGCAACGAAGGAATCTCTGTCCTGCCGCACGGATTACAGCCCTGCCCCCCAGGGCCTGGGCACTTCCTGCCCGCGGGGGCCACTTCCTGCATCTTCCTGAGGTGGAGACCAGGTGTCATCTCCAGAGGAGCATCCCCTAAGGGTGACACTTGACCTTGCAAAGTCATCGGTGCCGGGGGGTAGGGGGGGGTTGGGGGGGTGGTCTGTCAAATATGCAGATTCTCCCGCCCGACCCGGCCCTTCCTTCGGGGGCTGGGAGACCGGGGCTGTCGTGTGGATCAGGTTTCTTGGGGGGTCTGGTGCCAGGAACAGGGGGAAGCCCTGCTGGGCTGCCGCTGGGGTAGTTGTGGGGAAGCTCAGGGCCCGGCCCACCAGGAGGATATTCCGAAGGGTCACGAACTGGCTCACTGCTCGCCAGGTGAGCAGGAAGGTGGCCACACACAGGCTAACCCTGCCCGCCAGGGTCCCATCTCAGTTCCTGGACGAGACCACACCTTCCCGCCGATCGATCACACAGCTTCTTCTGTCTGCTGATACTGGGCCGAGGTGGGCAGGAGGCTCCGCCAGATGAGAGAGAGAGATCTAGTCAGTGCCTGGGGGAGGAGTTTCAAGGGTTTTCATTCTCTCTTTGTGGGTGGAACCATGACTCACAGGCACTCATTGCTATTGGCAGCCTTGTTGTAACCAAGAGGTGAGGGGGCGGGGAGGATGAGGGAGAGAGAAAGAGAAGGAGGAGGAGGAGGAGAAAGAGGAAGAAGAAGACAGGGAAAAGGAAGGAAGGGGGGGAGGGTAGGAGGGAGGGCCACTTCAGGGCGAAATGACAGAAATTCCCAATTCCTGGTTATATCACTGATCACACAGACCTGGAAGTTCTCCTTCCTCTGACCTTCCGGTTATGAAACAGAAGAATTTCATATGTTGTTTAAGTCCGTCTGTTACTTGCTGCCCGAAGCATTCCACCTGCTATTTATCATCCTTGTCGCCACAAGCGCATCCTTATCAAGGGCTAGGGGGCACTTGGCTCTTCTCTCCGGGAAGCAGGCAGCTTAGCTGACCCTTCGAACTGTTCCGTCCTGGAAGCGGACGCTGTCCCTGTGTCTGCATTGCCGAGCAAAGGAAGCAGGACGTCGCCCCTGCAGCTCTGCCACCCACACAGGTGAGGACACATCTGCAGGCCCGTGTTCTCACATCTGTAGGATGGAGGGCTGCATTAGGTGTCCTCCGTCTGCTCCCCGGGTCTTCAGTGGGGACCACAACACTAGTCCCTGCCCCCCTTGGTGATCATATTAATGAGGGGGAGGAGGGAGCCCCCCAGACTGCTCTCAATACATTGTATTAGTTGACAATCTTTTAAAAAGTCAACTGTTCAAGAAAATCAAGGTGTTTAGATTCTTTTGACAGATCAGAACATGTCAATGCTGGACCCACATTTCCACGTGGCAGCAACTGGCTCAGGATCAGCAGCTGCTGTCTCTCATTGAAACAGGGTCCCCCACCCCCTGCTCCCCACACTCTGTACTGCCACCCCACACACTAAGACTGGTTTCAGCTGCCTTTGTTATCCTACATGCAGCTCACTCACTCCCTCGCATTTGCTGCCTGGTCTGGGGGGACATGGACGGTGCAACCCCAGATCTAAGACAGGAGCCTAAGGCTCCTGGGACCCAAATTCTCTGGGGCCTTTTAAAGAAACAGAGCTTGTCTTCACATGACATTCTCACCCAGCACGCAGGAGCCCAGCAGGCCGAGGGGCTGCCGGGAACACAGCTCCCCCCCTCGGCTCGCCTGTGGTCCCCCTTGAGGGTCAGCTTGTTACGGGGTTGTGTTTTCCATTTCTCCTTTGGACACTTCTGTTGCTTTCCTGCTTTGAGGTCCGTTTTCCAGCTCACGGGTGGTCAGATCCTGGGGCTAAATGAAGCACATTTTCCGTAATCGCCGGCTCTCCTGAGCCAGTTTGGAGTCTGGGTTTGCGTTTGAGTCATTGAGTTACTACTCACTGCTGGGGAGCTGGCACTTCGCAAACTCGTGGAATAAACAAACACGTCGCTTCTCCAGCACCGATCGCAACAAATGTTCTGACTCCAAATACTGGCCGAGTAGAGTGTTGCCTAACAACAAGAATCTCAAATAACCCATGTGTTCACTTGAGTTATCTGAAGATGTCATTCACAAGAACTGAAGGGCAGCCTGCTCGTCTTGAGTTCGGGTGACATGGCTGAAAGTATCTGGTGGCCTTTCTGGGAGACCCAGAGCACAGAGGACTGGACGGACACGGGCAGGGAACACGTGCTACATTTCTGATCCAGACTTGAGCACACCCTTTCCCACGCTGGCCTCTCCATTCACTTAAGAACTTTAATGCTCAGCTGGGCACATGGACACTGAGAATAAAGACTACATTACCCAGCCTCCCTTGCAGGTGAGCCTGTCACATGACTCCAATCTACCAATGGTTATGTCCATAAAAGGAAGGGTCCTCCCTGCTGCTCTTGTCCTCCTTCTTCAACGTGGAACATGGCAGTGGTTGTGTATCCTCTTAGACTATGTGATTGGGGCAACGTCTCAGAACTGGCAGAGCAACAAGATAGAAGAGGCCTGGGCCCCTGCGTGGCCTGAATGGAACCCGCCTGCTGTGAGAGAGAAATAAATGGCAACGTCTCAGAACTGGCAGAGCAACAAGACAGAAGAGGCCTGGGCCCCTGCGTGGCCTCTGAATGGAACCCGCCTGCTGTGAGAGAGAAATAAATGTCCAACTGGCTCAAGCTCAATAAAAGAGGTGGATTTAGTGTCCTAATCATACAAAGTTATACAAGTTGTGTGTGTGTTTTTATTTCCTTTAGTGAAGTTGTAGCTTTGAGGACTTAGGGCTTCACATATATCAAGAAGAGAGCTGTGGGCTCTGTGTGCTTGGCATTTAGCCAGATTAGAGTCTACAGAATCTCAGTCACCGGGCGTGAGAGGCAGGTCACCATGAAAACAACCTCCTTCAAGTTATGAGACCACTTATACTCAGCGCAGTTATGTGGCGCACCTCACTGCGTCGAGGGCACAAGGAACAGACAGGACTCATGCTCATCAAACAAGGGGCAAGGGTAGCACGCACGCTGCCACCCTGCTGCCCAGCCCAGGCCAAGCGGTCGCCCTGCACTCAAATTCTTACCAAGGTAGCCATTATTATTGGAATGATGGCTGTCACTTAATGCGACTCGACTTGACCTATCCTCTGCCTTATTATCTTTTCAATATAAACAGCTGTTTCAATACCCATTTTACAGCTGGTGAAACTGAGGCTCAGAGACATTAACTAACTTTTCTGGAGGCAGCAGAGTGAGAAGCAAAACCAGGATTCTGAATTGTTGCCTCTCTCGTGTAGGAACGTAGCCTGGGAAGCTCTGCGTAGACCGGTCACACTGCTCCTGCCCACGACAAGGACAAGGCCACGGCCCAGGCTGGTGGGAGTGGGTCGTCCTAAGTCAGCCCTTTATCCCCAACGCCCGGGCTCCTAGACATCTTTTCGAAAGATAATGTACAAATGGTCTCCCTCACATCTCACAGCCGGCAAGCCAAGGCCAAAGTCTTTATCTTCCTGGTCTCCAGGCATCCGTGGGCCAAACCCAATTTGCTGGGCTTGGTCCCAGCCTTTGCCTCTTTAGTTCTAAACCCGGCTCTTGGCTATGCAGACCAAGGCCTGGATGCCTCTTTGGAGATGAGCTACACAGACTCCAACTCCGCCCTGGTCCTCCCAACCCCTGACCCGGGTGGACCCCACGTTGCTTTCTCCAAGTAGCCGGGCTCCCGACCGAGGCCTGGCCACCGCCGCCCCCACCCCCGCTGCTCATCTTGCATCTTGGCCGGCTCTCAGCCTATAATTCTTTCCAAACTCGCCTGTATAAAATAATCATGTACATGAAGTAAAACAGGAGTCTCATATACACACTTAATAACTCTTGTGTACTGTACAAGAGGGAATTCCACTCTCTAACCCCCAGAGCTTTCGAATGGTTCTCATTTAGCTTTGCATTCCTCCTGCGAGATCTAAACGCCCCTCTCCCTGCCCAGCCGGCGGCTGCCTTTCGAAACCATCGTGTCTTCAGATTCCTCGGGACCTTTTCGACTCCACCTCTGCTCCTAATCGGGGGGTTCAAGCACCACTGCTCAGCCCTAGAGCTAACTGTCACGGTTTCGCTCAAAGGCCCATGTTTGGGGAACTGAGCACAGTGTAGTGGAGAAGCTTCGAGGGTGAGCACGTCCGTGGAGACCGAAGATCCGAGAACCCTTCCAGCCTCCAGCCCAATGGTGGGGTGAGAGGTGGTTCCCGCCTCTGCTGTCCCACATGCACCCTGGGGGGCACTGGCCATGCCACAGGTCAGTCTTGGGCGTCTTTCCCCAAAGGGAGTTCTGTAATTCCCAGACAGTTAACCAGTCAGAACCTATCATCTGAGTCTTAGGCGTTGACTTAAGACAGTCAATATCAAATCATCACTTCCACTGACCCCGCGGATATGGTCGTACTCACCAAAATGACAGACAGTATCTAGTTTTTTAAAAATGAGCTTTCGTTTATAAAATATGCATAAACAACAGCACCAGAGACTGTGGAGGACAAGAACCAAGGGACGCAATGAATGAATTGTACTCATCGGCACGTTCAGCAAATACCCATGGCCCCTGGTCTTCGTTGGGCACAGAACTTGGCCCTGAGAAGGCAGGTGAGCCAGAGGGAGCCCCTGCTAACATCGATTTCACTTCACCCCCTGCCTCGCTGTGGTCTGGCCTCGCTGGTTTGCCTTCCGTTCTGTGGAAACACCAATGTCGTCCCTGCCTCAGTGTCTCTGCCCTTGCTGTCCCCTCCACCCAGATGCCCTTCCTTCTAGCCTTCGGTATGTTTTGAGTCTCAACTCAATGGCTCCTCTCAGTAGGCACCGTCCTTCACCACCCCTCCCCACAGCGCTCTCACGTGTATCTTGCTGTTACATCATCTTCACAGCGCGTGTCTCTATATGAAATCATGCTTGTTAGGTCATTGTTTACTGGTTTATTAATGGAAACCCTCCCCACTACAGGTCAGAGACCTTGTCTATCATACTTGCTGCAACTTTAAAGTCTAGGAGACTGCCTGGCAAATGCAGTCAATATGAATGAATGAATGAATGAATGAATGAACCCACCATCAAATGAGTTTTAAAGTTGCATTTTCTCCTAAAAACATACCCAGCTCAATCTGTCAAGCCCAACCTTCAAGTATGAATGAATGAATGAATGAATGAATGAACCCATCATCAAATGAGTTTTAGAGTTGCATTTTCTCCTAAAACATACCCAGCTCAATCTGTCAAGCCCAACCTTCAAGACAGGTATGATTCCTGCCCTTGCAATCTAGGGATTAAGGGAAATTCGACTGGATTGAAGGACGAAATGGGACTCTCCTTGTGGGTCATGCGGTACAGGAGCTCTGAGGCACATGGGCATGTTCTGGCCAAGGTCACTGAGCAGGCCCTGGGTCCAGCGCTCCCCAGAGCAGGGCTGGGGACACTTGTCAGAACCAAGTACAGTGAGCAACGTTGGAGAATGAACTTGACACCATTACCAATTTTCAAAACAATCCGACATAAAAAAAAAAAAAAGAGGTAGTCTTGAATGACTCAACCCATTTGATCTCTGATGATTCCTACGGTGTTTTGAGAACTTCTGTGTCTTGGACCATTCTCTGGACACAGGTTATCCTTGTTCCTGGAGCACATGAACATATCCATGAAGAGAACCCATAAAACATACACCCTCTCCACACACTAATCAGGCCGGAAAATCCAAGCCAAAGAAAGAGCTCCCTCTTTCTCATCCTTTCTATGTATTTCCAGACACTGCACATGTAACTCTGTATAGCATGTATTCAACGATGTAAGCGTTCCACGCCCGGCCTGGCCAGAGGCCCTCCACGGCCAGGTGCAGAATGCTTGCCTTGTCGCCAGGGTGACGACACAAGCATTCCCCCGCCCCCCGACCCCCAGACACACTGTGCCTGCTGCCCAGAGGTCCTCTGCGGCCGGGGTGGAACGCTTGCCTCGTCCCCGCGGGACTGCCTGCTCTTAGTGGCTGCCCACCCCCCCCTGGGACTGGGGGACTCCGGCGGGGCTGAGAGGACTGGGCACTGCCATCTTTGTGATGAAGTAATGGTTAATTTGCATATTATCCTTTTATTAGATAGGATGACAATCATGAATTATTTCCTATTTCTATATATTTTTGCTTCCCTTCCCAACACTCATGGGAGGTAGGTACTATCTCCATTTCTGTTTTAAAGATGAGAAAACAGAGGCTCAGAAAGGCTTAAAAACTTGCCTAAAAGAACATGATGAAGAAATGAAACATCAGAATTTGAACCCAAGCCCATCTGATTCCCAGGGCTGCACTCACTCTACATCTCCCAATTAAAGACTTGAGGGTCTATGACCTCTGACTTAGATTTTCAGTTTCTCGGGTGACATTTTGAGTTTCATACAATGGCTAACACAGCTCATGGTGCCCAGTGAGCACTCAGCAAGGACTAAGTGAATGAACGGTGAGGGGCAACATGGTCCAATGGAAAGAGCTTTGAGATAGAAAGCAAAAGACTGGGTCCTTCAGGTTTTGTAATCCACTATGTGACCTTGAGCAAGCCCATTCCTCCTCTCTGAACCTTTGTCTACCCATCTGTAAAATGGGAGGATTAAAAGAGATAATTTTTTAAATATATATTTTTATTGATTTCAGAGAGAAAGGGAAAGAGAGATAGAAACGTCAGTGATGAAAGAGAATCATTGATCGGCTGCCTCCTGCACACCCCATACTGAGGATCGAGCCCGCAACCCAGGCATGTGCCCTGACTGGGAATCGAACTGTGAACTCCTGGTCGACGCTCAACCTCTGAGCCACACCAGCCGGGCTAGAAGAGACATTTCTAATCTGATCATTCCCTCTGAATCCACATGCTGTGCTGTGGGAGCTGATGCCACGTCATTCAAAAAAAATACGGGACTCCCCAGAGGAGAGATGGGCTGTCTATTCCTGGCATCCTCAGGGCTCATTCCGAGCCCAGTGAGTGGGTGAGTGGATACCGACACCCATTTGAAGCTCTGCGAGAACACACCCTCCACACACCCCGAGCCCCAGAGCAGCAGGAGCCTCTCCTCTTAGAGAACAGGGAGCCACTGGTGAACTCGGCACTGACCCAAGAATGGGAGTAGCTGGAGCCCAGTCAACGGGGGCAGACAGAAGCTGAGCTAGGGAGGCCTCCCAGCGCCCTTCCTCACCCCACCCCACCCCGCCCTGAACCTCAGATGCCCGGGTCAGCGCTTTCATCACCAGCACAGCCTCTGGGAGACAGAAACGAGGAAGGTCCAAGTCTGGTTTTGCAAGGTCTTGCCCCCTCCCTCCCTCCCGACAGGGTGGAGGAAGAGAGCAGGAAGCCAAGAGACGCAGCATTCTCAAACCCTCTCTGGGAAGCAATAAATAGATACAGAGATACTGGATAAATAAGTAATGTGATCCAAGACATAACCTTTTTAGTTATAAAAACATGTTTCCTTGCTTTCTGACCCTCGATCCTTTCAGAGTTTGGGAAATCGGCCGGGCGCAGAGCGTCCGCGAACGCTTGGAAGTTCAGTACCTTGACCTCCTTGGCTGTGAAATCCTCACACTGGTCGCTGGGAGGTTCTTTGGTTTCAAAAAAGAAAGAGAAGAAAAAATCCCCCTATTCCCCTCAAACATCCTCAGCCCTGAATTCACATTTTGGACCACGGACAGGGTTTTTGCAGAGCGCATGGATTCCCCAACAAAGAGCCAGCTTCTCCTCCCGGGGACCCTGGGGGATGCACCTGAAGACAGGCCGATTATCTACGTTCGAGCGGACTTTCGGTCAAGCCACCCAGGACTCGCCATGCGCGGGAGGCTGACAGATCCAATCAGCTGTCCACATCGGGCCTGTGCAGTCTTCGAGTGGATGCCATCGGGGCAGGGTTTCTGGATAATTCAGACAGTCTGCGTGGAAGCTTCCTCTTGCACAGCTCTACCCAGAAAAGAGTTTCTTAACAATTGATAATGCAAAGCAGACTGCTGCCACTGAGAACGAACTGTCTTCAATTTCTTCGGAATAGCATCCATTGACAGGCAATCCATGATTAATTAAAAATTATTTTTATCAAGTAATTAAAATGAATTCCAGGCAATTCACCATACCTTGGGAATAGTATAGGATAGAGGCAAAGAAACGTGAGCTGCGGTCCACCCACCGGGCGTGGGCTGGAATTCCAGCGATGCAACGCACGCGTTCAAATGACTGTGCACGAGCGCCTTCGCTCCTCTGAGCCTTCCTCCCGGCTTGTGGAAAAGTGTGTAGGATGGACATAGAACTGGAAATCACATGGGTCAAAATATAGCTTCCTAAACTGCGCCCAGTAAGATATGTTTGCTTGCTTTTTTGCTGGTCTGTTTATTTGCAGGCCTTTTCAGAGCCTTTACTATTGTACTTTACGTTGTGACTTTCCAAAAGGAGGGTATACTAAGTTTTCCCCAAGTGTCTTTCACCAGGAAATCCTTACATTTAGGTCACTTTTTTTTTTTTCCAGAGAGGAAGGGACAGGGATAGAGAGATAGAAACATCAATGATGAGAGAGAAACATTGATGGGCTGCCTCCTGCACGCCCTACACTGGGGATCGAGCCTGCAACCTGAGCATGTGCCCTGACCGGGAATTGAACTGTGACCTCCTGGTTCATAGGTTGACGCTCACCCACTGAGCTGGCTATCAGGTCACTTTCTGAGCTCTGCTGTAACGCCCACTGACCTCAGTGTGAAAACGAGGCCCTAGCTCTGTGGTTTGAGCTATGTCTGCACTAGGGGTGTTGAGCCCTTAAAGAGGCATCCACACTCCATCCCCAAATCCTCCTGGGACCAAGGCCAAATCTATAGCATAGAATCCATGGCCAAGGGGCTAGATTGTGGCTCATGAAGTCGGAGTCTTCCAGACTCCCCACAAACATCCTGGAAAAAGTAAATTGTGGGGTTTTCCCCGATGTACCTGGAAGCCATTATGTTAGAGACTAGGATCCTCAGTGTCACTGCCCCGAGGCCAACAATTTTCAAAGGAGAAAAGAAGTGGGCGGGAGAGAAAGTGTGCAGGGAGGCGAGGACCTGAATTCTGGCAGCAGTGAGGGTGTTAAGTAGCGCAGCCCTTGTAAAATCATTAAAGTAGCAAAACAAACAAAAATGAAAAAGGAGAACCATAGAGAGCAAACTAGGGTTTGTTATCAGTGTTCCTTCTGGGCGCTGTGTGAATCCATCACTATCATCCTCAAGGGACAAAGAGAAGGACATCTACAAGGAATGATGAGAGGATGGATCAAAAGAATGTCAGCATTAGCCCCTCCCCTGATAAGACTGAAAGGGGAGTCAGCAAGATAGGGTTCTAACCCTCCTGGCGAACTTCACAGCACAGCCCATGGCTAAGATCTAAATGAAGTCCCAGCCCTAACCGGTTTGGCTCAGCAGATAGAGCGTCAGCCTGCGGACTCAAGGGTCCCAGGTTTGATTCCGGCCAAGGGCATGTACCTTGTTTGTGGGCACATACCCAGTAGGGGGTGTGCAGGAGGCAGCTGATCGATGTTTCTAACTCTCTATCCCTCTCCCTTCCTCTCTGTAAAAAATCAATAAAATATATTTTAAATAAATAAATAAATAAATAAATAAATAAATAGAGTCCCAGACAGTGAGCTGTCACTCATTCCGTCTGCGTCCATTCATGCACTCACAGGGCTGTGTGCTCAGCAGGTGGTCAGTGCTGAGGAGAGAGTGGTGACAGCCTAACGGGGAGCTTAGTAAGGAATGCCCCCCCAGATCCCCACGTGCTCCTCCGTATTTCCCAGCCACCCTTGAAATGAAGTTGGGGTCACGTGACTGGGTCCTGCCCAATGGGAAAGTGGGCAGAAGTGGCCCAGCCTTTCAGAACACCCCAGGTGCCCCTCCCATCCTTTCTTCCTCTGCTGTGTTGGGGCCTCGTGCTCCAGGGGGAGAGCATCAGGATGGAGAAGGGGTGCCCAAGTGCGTGGGGCTATGACACGAGAAAAAACGCCTTCTGATGAGCTAGGCACTGAGGTTTGGGGGTCTGCCTGTGGGGGCAGTTAGAGTCCATCGTCCTGAAGGCGAGGGAGGGGGAGGCCCTGCTAGTCAGGATCTCAGCAGGAAACAACACCCTTGACATACGATTACATAAGCGGGACTTACTTACAAAGAAACGATTGATAAAGGCCAGTCTGTGAGGGAACCTTAAGGGCGAGCACATAACCCAGGGCCAGCAGCAGAGCCGTTACCGCATCGATGCCCAGCCGGGCTCTGGGAGCACTGGATGGAAAAGATCACGGAGGAACAAGGGCCTTCAGTCAAGGGCCACACCCGGCCAGGCCATGTGAAGCCTTGGATCCGGGATGCATCCCGCCTCCTGCTCCTCCTTCCCTCCCTGCCGACCAGGGCTTCCCATTGGCCACAGCCAACCAGAAACCAGAGGTCAAGGAACTCCGTTGACG
>NW_005356712.1:4721950-4745918 GCF_000412655.1 Myotis brandtii
ACTTGGGACTGAGACACTATCTTAGACAGAGCTGTCAGGGGTGCTCTGTAGGGGAAGGGACCTAGAGGGGAGACCTGAGTGAGGGTGCCCGTGGGCTTGGCGGATGTGGGGGACGAGTATTTCAGAAGCAGGGACATGGTGCAAGGACCTCAGGGAGATTAGCTGGGCGTGGCTAAATGAGGGGAAGGAGGTGGGCGGGGGGCAGGATGCACATGGGTGTGATGAGTACCAGGAAGTGAGGTCAGGCGCAATGCCGGGCTTTAGGAATAAAAGTTTATTCCTAAAAGAAGAGAGATTCCTGATGCCTAAGGTTGTAGATGAATACAAAGCCCGCCATTTAGATGCATGGGATGGAGGTGTGTTTGGGAGGAGGTGTGGGGGCGTCGTACATAGAATGAATGACACAGAAGCAAATCTCACCATGCATGTTGGAAGGAGCCTCATCTACTGGGGATGCAAACCATGTGGCCCCCAATATCCTGTCTTGTTTTATTTCACAGTTTTATCAAAAAATAATGGATGTGTCCTAAAATGTACCCATTTAAAGTAAACAACTGAACGTTTTGGTGTATTTACAGTTATGCAGCCATCACCACACTGTAACTTTAAAACGTTTCCATTTCCCCAGAAAGAAACTCATTCCCACCCCCGGCACCAGGCGACCCGTGATCTACCCTCTGTATCTATAAATTTGCCTTTTCCAGGCAGTGATATAAATGGACTCAAGCATGGACTCACCGGGTCCTGTGGAAAGTCTGTGTTTAACATTTTGAGAAACTGTCAAACTGTTTTTCCAAAGTGGCTAAACCATCCACTCCTTTCCTTAAAGAATGTGTGAAATGCATGAGCCTTCATCTCGCTCAACAGCTGATTGGACCAAATGGGAGCACATGACCCACAATGCACCAATCAGTGTTTACTTCCTGGGAGCTTGGTATTGAGACTGGAGGTGCAGATGTGTTTGTTTCTGCAGTAGCATGTACTGGGCGGGCCATGCCTGGCCCATGTGCAAAGAAACAGATAAGAATAGACCGCGCAGTAAAGAGAGACGCTGACAGAGAAGCAGAGAAGAGAGGCCATGAGAACCAGTTCAGACGGTCAAAGTCATCTTGGCTCCTGAGTCTCGAGAGTCCTTGCTCCTGCCTTCTAAAACGTACCCCAGTGCCCTCCAATACATTCCATTTTTGGTACGATTTCTGGTAAACTTTTGCTCTCAACAGCTAAAAACTCCTTGACTAACTCAACACATTATGGCTGGCACAGTGAATGGATAGAAGAATAGAATACCTTCATCTCTTAAACCAAAGCAAAAAAAGGGGGCATTTCTATGGCACTATATTAGCATGTGTGTCCTGGCCTTCAAGTAGCACACAGTAGGGCCACCAAAGTTTTAGCAAACTACTTGTAACGGAAGGGACAGAGAAGAACGCTGCAAGAAGATTAATATTTTTTAATAAAAAGACCTTCTTAAAATGTTGCTCGAGTAGGTCATTTTACAATTTAATAAAAACTAATAATAACGTAGTGAAAAACTGCCAAGGTTATGAAGTTAGGGATCATTATGTTCTGAAGGAGCTGGAAATAAAAGACACCCTTAAGTACCAAGCACTATAATTATACGCTACTTTACAGAACCACAGCCAATCCTCCTGCTGACTAATCTTGACTATCTGGCAGGACCCGGAGACGGAAAAGTGCTACAAGCGTGGGGTGGACTGTCTCATTCGGAGGGCTTGCGGCTCCCTCTCCCAGGTTCCCCGGGAGCCTGCCGGTGTGACAGCGAGGACTTCCTTACAAATCTCTTCTCTGGCTCTCCCTAACCTTGGCTGGGAGGCGAAGGGAAGGGGGGGAGAAAAGAAAAGAAAAGAAAAAAGACTTCACAGTTGTATCCACATTCTCCTGGAACAGTGCCAGGTGCATAGTAGGAGCTTGATTATTGTTCAACCGTTGAATGAATGAATGAGTGAGTGAGTGAGTGAATGAATGAATGAAGCCCATTAGAGCATCCTTTAATTACTTATTTCTAAAAGTCAACTCTAAGATGTCTTGGCTCAGTGTAAGAAAAGTATTTCAGGTCTGGAATCTCTGAAAAAATGTGACCTACCCGGGGAGCCTCTCCCTGGAGAGGGGGATGTTAGTAACTGGCAAAGCCCGGGAAGGGACAAGTATCTCATTTCGGTGATGCAGACGGTCCTCCATTCCTCCCGGCGTTGCTGCCTGAGGACCTGGGTGCGCTAGGCTTGTGCTCAGACCAGAGATGATGAAGAAGGACAGACGTGCACACGACCTTCCTTCGGTACCTCTGCACGCGGGCCCGGCATGGGCCAGTGGAAATCGAAGGGGAGCCCCACTTGTCATTGCAAACTTCCTAGTGATCACTTTTTAGAAAGTGAAAAGTAACAGGTCCAATTAGTTTTAAATACGATATTCCATTTAACACAGTATACCCAAATACGATAGTTCCATCATGTGATCAACACAAAATGATCCATGAGCTATTTGACATTCTTTTCCTTTCCTAAGCCTTCAAAATGACGTATACAGGGATGGGCAAGAGTAGGGTTACAGCTGTGAGACCAAAAACTGAGTTTGTTCTTATGTTACTATGAATTATTGTATTATTTCCCAGATGAACAGCTGTAAACCTACGTTTGCCCACCCCTGTATGTCATACTAACAGCACATCTTATCAGAATGCTAAACTTTCTTTGAAATTCTTGATCTACATTTAGAATCCTTAAAACGTATAGTTGAAAAGGGTAGATTCATGTACTCAAGTTGTTCCAGACACACTTAACAGAGTTCCAATAGCTGAAGAGGTCCATTTTTATGGCATTAAATGAGCAACGTTAAATAAGAGGGAAAGCCCAGTCTTCAGTTGCATTGGCCACATTTCGAGGGTTCAGCAGCCCAGTGCCCAGTGGTCACCGCTGGACGGCACAGATGCAGGCCATTCCCACCCCTGCGGGCAGCTCCGCCGGGCGAATCTCTCTCGCGTCCTAAGAGATTTGGAGACGGTGAAGACAGGCCAGTGGTTCGCCCCCTGCGGTCACCCCTGGAGCAATGACTAGTCCATGGGAGATGGCAGTGGATGGTTGCAGAAAGAATGTTTTCATGACAGTGTTGTCACGTTACAGAGATTGGAGGGCTTCAAAGAAAACTTCACAGAAGAAGGGACATTTGTGATAGGTTTTGATGGGTGAATAGGAGTCCACTAGGCAACTAGGAAGGTAAAGTCAGAGGAAGACCAGGGGATGAGCTTCTTCCTCCCTTAACAACCATCCTGTTTAATATTCCTCCACAGGCGAGGCCTTGGGAACCTATTTTTTTCTGCAACGCTTTCAAGTGACATATCCTTGGACCTTGCCTGTCTCCTTAGAAGGGGTGCTGACTTCAATGGTTTGCTGTGAGGATTAACACAGCAACGAAAGGAGATGGAGGTAGAAGCTTAAGTCTCAGCCAAGGGCATCTGAAATGGCTTTTCTCCTCTGAGCCAGGCCCTTCCATTTGCATTTGGTTTGAATTCATAGGAGGAAAAGATACATTTTCAAAATGGAATCCAAGGCTGCCCAACCCAATCCTTTCCATACGATGACAGGCCTCCCCCAAAGAGGGTGGCGGTCCCCAGCATTCACAACTCATTCTGTGACCCACGCACAGGGCAGAGAGACACAGCTGTCCGATGTGGTGAGCCGGGATGGCCGCAGGCCCCGCCCACAGCCATGAGCGGAGGTTCCCAAGAGGCCTGGGTTGGAACCTCTGGGGGCCTGTTCTGTGGACACCAGCGATGCTGAACCTGCCCAGCGGCTTTCTAGGTCTCAGGCAGTACTGTGTCCCGAGTCCAGGACATCTGTGAGTGTTTCTTGATTGCGAATAAGGGCCGTTTAGTTTGCTGCGTGTGTTTTGCTCCGTTAGAAGAATCACCAACGAGAAGGAAGGTCTAGCCCAGGGGTGGGCAAACTTTTTGACTCGAGGGCCACAATGGGTTCTTAAACTGGACCGGAGGGCCGGAACAAAAGCATGGATGGAGTGTTTGTGTGAACTAATATAAATTCAAAGTAAACATCATTACATAAAAGGGTACGGTCTTTTTTTTTTTTAGTTTTATTCATTTCAAACGGGCGGATCCGGCCCGCGGGGCGTAGTTTGCCCACGGCTGGTCTAGAGGGAAGAGAAGCTCCCCAGCAGGAAGTCACATGAGGAGAGAAAGATGACAAAGCAGGAGTGGGGCTGCGTCCGCCGCCGCGGGAAGGCCGCGAGTGCATTCCCGGGTGGTGGAGGCGAGGGGACTCGGAGAAGGAACACACACAGAGATCAGACTGGGCCGCGCTGAGCTCCTGGCTCTGATCCCGCGCTGGGTGGCCCTGAGCTAGCGACCTCACCTCTCTGCGCCTCAGCCGCCTCCCCTGCAAACTGGGGCGAGAGTGGTAAGTAATAATCCCAGGTTCTATCTGCGGAATGTTTAGTTGGTGCCATTAGCTCACTTGGTTCTCACAATAAATCCCTGAGCTGTGGTTCCATTTGTTAGAAAACCAAGGCTCAGAGAGAACCACCTGCCCCAGGCCCAGAGGAGATGCCTCGGGGGAGGGCGCTCCTGCTCGGGCGCTGACACAGGGTCGATGTGAGGACTCAGTGAGAAGATTCCAGTAACACGGGCCTCCTAAGAGACTTATCCACCCGACGCACAGGCAACAAGAGCAAAAGCAGACGAGCGGGACTGCGTCCACTGAAGAGCGTCCGCACGGGGAAGGGAACCATCAGTGGAATAAAAGGGCACCCTCCGAATGACAAAAAATTTTCAAACCATATATCTGACGAAGGGCTAATATCTCAACTATATAAGAAACTCCTACAACTCAATAGCAAAAGGCGGGGGGGAGCAGGGGCAAAGGAACTGCATAGATATTTCCCCCAAAAAAGACATACAAATGGCCAAGTTGCTCAACATCACTACTCATCAGGGAAATGCTAATCAAAACCAGTGAGAGATCAGCTCACACCTGTCAGAATGGCTATTATTAAAAATAGTAAGAAATGTTGGTGAGGATGTGGAGGAAAGGGAAGCCTGTGCACTGTTGGTGGGCATGTAAATCGGTGCAGCCACTGTGGGAAACAGTATGAGGTTCCTCGGATAATTAGAAACAGAACCATCATGGGACTCTACAATCCCACTTCGGAGTATATTCCCGAAGGAACTGAAATCAGGATCCCAAAGAGACATCTGCCCTCCGTGCTCATCGCAGCATTATTCCCAACAGCCAAGACATGTCTACCGATGGGTGAATGAATGAAGAAAACGTGGTGGCTACATAGGATGGGCTGTTACTCAGCCTTTAAAAAGAAGGCAACAGATGTGACAACATGGATGAACCTGGAAGACATCACGCTAAGTGCAAAAAGCCAGACACAGAAAGACAGATACTGGGTGATCTCACCTACCTGTGGAATCTAAGACAGTCAAACTCAACGGAGCCAAGAGCAGAGTGGTGACTGCCAGGGGCTGAGGGGGCGGCACAGGGATGTGTGGGTCAGAGGGCGCAGTTTCAGCTGGGCTCCATGAATACACCCTAGAGCCCCACGCACAGGCCCACAGCTAACAACACTGTGCAGTGTGTGTGAAATTTTCCGAAGAGAGTAGATCTTTGTTATTGTTAGCTTATCAGTGATGAATAAGTGATGAGTAAATAAGGCAGAACTCCTGTAGCGATGCTTAGCTTTACGGTACAGGTGTGGTGATGGTTTCATCCATGTCTACTTATCTCCAAAACCATCAAGTTGTATACATTATATAGGGACAGCTTTTGCGTATCAATCCTACTTCAATAAAGTTGTTGTTTAAAAAGATTCCAACTATTTACACACACACCCCCAAAAAATAGTACTATCCCTTAGGCATGAAATAATTAAAACAAATCAGTGCATATATAGGCAGAGTCATTAACACACACACACACACAGGAACGTCCACATTCAGAGCCTAAAGGAAGGTGAGCGGAGAAAGGAATTTCCAGATAATGAGGGCTCCCCACTACAATGAGCCATTGATACCGACAGTGAAAGGTCGGGGAAGAGGCTTGATGGAAATGTGATAGATGTGAGAAAAGGCTAATAAAGCCTCTATTCTTTGTGAGACCCTGGTCACCGAGCACCAGGATGTGACAGGGAACATCAGCTCCCGGTGGGCCCTAGACAGGCAGGAAATACCTGGAGGTCAAACTAACAGCTGGGTGGGGGGCACTCGGCGTTGCAGACCGTGACAATGAACAACTGTACAGGGACCTGAGCTTCGGACTTGATCCCTTCTAATCCCAGATTCCCAGAAGGCATTTCACCTGCAGCCATGCGGGGTTCAGCACCACTGATTGCCCCGCCCTCATTTCCCAGGTCCATTGTCGGGGCTGAGGGCCCAGAGTGCACACAGAGCCAGTGCAGAGTCCACTGGGCAGAATCCGAACCAACAGCGAAATGAGGGCCCAGGATAAAGCACGTGAATGCAGACATCACCTGCACATCCACAGCGTGAGACACGAAAAGGCCTCGGGCAAAGTTCTGGCCGTCTGGACCCTTCCATGAACTGGGCCGCCTTCCTCCTGGGTCACTTCTAAGGGTGTGTGGGGGGGGAGGGGAGATCTGAAAAGTAAATGAAGCAGAAGTAGAGTCAAAAGAGGAGCTCCATGTCCCAGACGCATGGCATTGCCATGGTCACCCTTTCCGCAGGCTCAGTGCCCACTCAGCGGTGTCCAAATATATCCCATGGAAAATTCCAGAAATAAACCATCCGCAAGCTGGAACCCGCACCCGTCCTGAGCAGCAGGTGAAGCCTCGCGCTGCCCCACTCGGTCCCGTCCAGGACATGCCTCCTCCCTTTGTCCGCGTGCCCGTCAGTCGCGTAGGAGCCGTCTTGGTTAGCAGCCCGACTGTCACGGGAGCCCGTGCCTGTGTGCACGTCACCCTTATTGCACTTTATCACAGGCCCAAAGCACAGGAGTGGCCACGCTGGCCATTCGGGAATGACCAAGGGAAGCCGCAAAGGGCTCCCTTTGTGAGAAAAGGAGTATATACACACGAAAACGTAGTCTCTACAGGATGCAGAACTATCCACGGTTTCAGGCATCCACTGGGGGTCTCGGAACGTATCCCCCTCGGATAAGGGGGACCACTGCATACAATATCTGCCTGAAAACCAAGTGTGCTCCTGTTCTTTTTTCTTTTTTAAAATATATTTTTATTGATTTCAGAGAGGAAGGGAGAGGGAGAGAGGATCAGAAACATCAATGATGAGAGAGAATCCTTGATCGGCTGCCTCCTGCACGCCCCACACTGGGGATCAGGTCCACAACCTGGACATGTGCCCGACTGGGAATCGAACTGTGACCTCCTGGTTCATAGGTCGAGGCTCAACCACTGAGCCACACCGGCCAGGTGACAGTCCCTGTTCTTTACTGTGTCCCCAGGCACTGAGCAGCTGCTCTGTGACTGCTGGTGGAATAGATCTTGATTTAAAGTGAATTAAATGTCAGAGCTGAAAAGGGGCTGGGAAACTTCCCACCCAGTCATCCTAGCGGACGGACGGACAGACTGCCTTGCTGGAGAGCCCTTGCACAGAGAACAAAAGGCCTGGATTCCCACACTCCTCTCCCCGGTTTAGACTTTGCGCTGGAATGACGCGCTAAATCAAGCTGGCATGTGTACTGGTCGGTGGTGAACCGAAGCCGAGAGCGCTCAAATCCCACCTCGCTCCCGTCACACCATAAACCCCAGCGGGATGTGAAACACGGCGAGGTAGCGGAACCACCAAAATCGTCATGAAATCGCTCCTTTCTTGGTCTGGCAAATTGCTTTCAACCTGTCAGTCTAGTATTCCATGTTATGGCCCTGAGATCAGTCTAAACCAGCGGTTCTCAACCTGTGGGCCGCGACCCCTTTGGGGGTCAAACGACCCTTTCACAGGGGTCGCCTAAGACCATCGGAAAACACATATATAATTACATATTGTTTTTGTGATTAATCACTATGCTTTAATTATGTTCAATTTGTAACAATGAAATTGGGGGTCACCACAACATGAGGAACTGTATTAAAGGGTCGCGGCATTAGGAAGGTTGAGAGCCACTGGTCTAAACAATCCCTTTCTATAATTAAAAATGTATATCCCGTTGCTAAAGTCCTTTTAGTGGAGGGAGTCACTGCCAGGAGACAGACAGATGTGGCCCTGCTCTCCCTGTCATTCTAAGAAAGCAGCTTCTGTGATGGTCAGGTCTACGTCAGCGTGGCCAGGCTGTAGAGCCCAGGACACATTCAAGCACTGATCTGGGAGCTGCTGTGAAGGTGTTTTGTAGGTGTGATTACAGTCCCTAATCAGCTGACTTTAAGTAGGGAGGTTATCCTAGGTCAGTGATGGCGAACCTTTTGAGCTCGGCGTGCCAGCATTTTGAAAAACCCTAACTTAACTCTGGTGCCGTGTCACATATAGAAATTTTTTGATATTTGCAACCATAGTATAAAAAAGATTTATATTTTTTATATTTATTTTATATATTTAAATGCCATTTAACAAAGAAAAATCAACCAAAAAAATGAGTTCGCATGTCACCTCTAACACGCGTGTCATAGGTTCACCATCACTGTCCTAGGTCGTCTGGATGAGCCCGACTGAATCATACTCGAGGTCTTACAAGCAGGATTGAGACCGCCCACAAAGAAGGAATTCCGCCCGGGGACAGCGACTTCTGGTCCAGCCTGGCCCTCCTGACGACCTGCCCTGTGGATCCCAGGCTTGCCCAGCCGGCACCACAACCACGTGCACCACATTTCTGCAACAAATTCCTTCAGATGCGCTTCTTACTGATTGTGTTTTTCTGCTCAAACCCTGATGGACACAGCCTCCTTCTGGAAAGTATGATGGTCAATTTCATGTCAACTTGATGGGGGCACAGTGTGCCCAGATATGTGGTCAAACATGATTCATGATTCATGATTCTGAGGGTGTTTGGGGGTGAGATGATCATTAGAAAGTAGGACTATATTATGTAGTCAAACACAGTATGACCCTGCTGTACAGGTGGTTTGAATATGCATAAATATGTAGATGGATGGTTGCCAAACAATAATAGTGATGGAGTATGGGGGACGCTGTCTCCTTCCACACGTATTTATTGAGTGCCTACTGGGTACCAGACCCCGTCTTTCTTCCTCAGACCTACTTTCAACAGCTTGGAAATTCCAAAAGCATGTCTTTCTTTGTATTTTGATTAACAGATAATTTGAAAATAAATGGTCGCTTGTCAATATCCCCAACAGCCAGAGATGGGGACATCAGTGACTTTATAGGAGACTCTATAGAAGAGGGGACAGAGACAGCGAGAGACAGAGAGAGGCAGAGAGAGGCAAGACAAAGATAGAATCGCCACCCCTGCCTGTGTACACACGAGTTTGTTATTTGTGTTTCTGCTTTGGGCCAGGGTCACCCTCGGTGGATCTGTCCTGCATAAAAATACAGCCATGCATCTCCCTCGCCAGGGACAAGCCCCGCTCAGGCGGCCCTGGGTGCTCACAACACTTATCTGCCTCCCGGCGGCGCTCCCCGAAGGCGTCCTTCCTAGACCAGGGCGGTTCTGTTTATGCCCCTGGCACACAATGAAATGGCGGAACACATGCTCGGGGTGAGGTGGGGCCCGGGGAAGGTTAAAAATGGAACGGCGGCTTTGATCCCCCGCCAGCCCCGATGACGCTGGGGTCGGGGCCAGAGGGAGACGTCATGTTCCCTCGCTGTCTCCGCAGGTGGAACAGGCAGTCCCCTTCCGACTCCCAACGCTGACAGGGCCCAGCCTGGGAGCCGGCCCGGGAGCGGGACAAGCCGGCCTCCGGGGACAGGCGGGGACCTCCCCAGAGAAAACGGCGGCAGCACCCAGTGGACCCAGCCCCCTTCTAACCGATCCGTGGCCACCGTTTCGCCGTCACCTCCCGGGCCTTTCACGGTGGCCCTCAGAAATCCCTCCACCTCACGGCACCAGGGTGGCCTGTTCCCACACACGGTGGGTGCTGGGGACCCGCGGCGGAGGACACCCACTCTGTCCCGCTGGAGCGTGAGGGCTGCTGGGGAAGGGAGGGGAAGACAGTGAAACGCGATGGGTTCCGAGTGCCGAGGGGGGCGAGGGTGGGTGCAGGAGACCCCAGTGCGGGTGGGTCCCGGCTGGGTCATGGTATCACCTTGTAACAGAGATCGGAGGTGCAGAGAAAAATGAAAAGGAGGGACACGCGCCTCTTCCATCACCAAACACGCACACAGCGACCAGGACAGGCGGCCTGGACCAGCATCAGGCTCGATGGAAAGCAAACTTCCAAGAAGATTTGTTATCAAAGATCTGATGGCACCTCTGAGCATCCAGATAGGAGGGTGGTCCAGTGCTCCTGGGCGCATCCTCCCCACCTCGGCCCAGGGCCTCCCGGCGCACCCTCCCCACCACCCTCCCCACCGCGGCCCGGGGCCTCCTGGCGCATCCTCCCCACCTCGGCCCAGGGCCTCCCGGCGCACCCTCCCCACCACCCTCCCCACCGCGGCCCGGGGCCTCCTGGCGCATCCTCCCCACCTCGGCCCAGGGCCTCCCGGCGCACCCTCCCCACCACCCTCCCCACCGCGGCCCGGGGCCTCCTGGCGCATCCTCCCCACCTCGGCCCAGGGCCTCCCGGCGCACCCTCCCCACCACCCTCCCCACCGCGGCCCGGGGCCTCCTGGCGCATCCTCCCCACCTCGGCCCAGGGCCTCCCGGCGCACCCTCCCCACCACCCTCCCCACCGCGGCCCGGGGCCTCCTGGCGCATCCTCCCCACCTCGGCCCAGGGCCTCCCGGCGCACCCTCCCCACCACCCTCCCCACCGCGGCCCGGGGCCTCCTGGCGCATCCTCCCCACCTCGGCCCAGGGCCTCCCGGCGCACCCTCCCCACCACCCTCCCCACCGCGGCCCGGGGCCTCCTGGCGCATCCTCCCCACCTCGGCCCAGGGCCTCCCGGCGCACCCTCCCCACCACCCTCCCCACCGCGGCCCGGGGCCTCCTGGCGCATCCTCCCCACCTCGGCCCAGGGCCTCCCGGCGCACCCTCCCCACCACCCTCCCCACCGCGGCCCGGGGCCTCCTGGCGCATCCTCCCCACCTCGGCCCAGGGCCTCCCGGCGCACCCTCCCCACCACCCTCCCCACCGCGGCCCGGGGCCTCCTGGCGCATCCTCCCCACCTCGGCCCAGGGCCTCCCGGCGCACCCTCCCCACCACCCTCCCCACCGCGGCCCGGGGCCTCCTGGCGCATCCTCCCCACCTCGGCCCAGGGCCTCCCGGCGCACCCTCCCCACCACCCTCCCCACCGCGGCCCGGGGCCTCCTGGCGCATCCTCCCCACCTCGGCCCAGGGCCTCCCGGCGCACCCTCCCCACCACCCTCCCCACCGCGGCCCGGGGCCTCCTGGCGCATCCTCCCCACCTCGGCCCAGGGCCTCCCGGCGCACCCTCCCCACCACCCTCCCCACCGCGGCCCGGGGCCTCCTGGCGCATCCTCCCCACCTCGGCCCAGGGCCTCCCGGCGCACCCTCCCCACCACCCTCCCCACCGCGGCCCGGGGCCTCCTGGCGCATCCTCCCCACCTCGGCCCAGGGCCTCCCGGCGCATCCTCCCCACGTGGCCCGGGGCCTCCGGTGAGAGAACTAGGCTCTCGCTGGGCAGCAGCGTTGGAGCTCGGGTCCAGCTGATGGAGGAGGAAGACACGGCTTTACACGGGGCGTTGCTGCTGACCCCGAGGTGGAGCCTCCTCTTATACGCCCCTTCCTACTACACACTCAACACCGTCCGATGCCCCTCCCCCCGCCCCGCTCCCATGGCCCCTCCACGTCCTGGGGGCCTGGATTGCTCTATGCATCAGCTGCCGGTTACCAGGCTGACTATGCAGTGGGTGGTCAATAAACAGGGGTGGTCGGCAACACCAAACAGGAATCGATGAGTGTCACCAAGGAGGAGTCTAGAATGTTCTTTTCAACAAGGGTCCCCAGACCCCAAATCTCTGTCTCGGAGAGCGGTGTTCACAGAAGCCTCCACCCCGTCGGACAAGAGGCAGGATAGGGACACACAGGTCAGGGCGCCAACAGAGCTGCCATTCAAAGAGACATGACTTTCTTTGTCCCCCCCCCCCCGCCACACACACACACACACAGAGACACCAGCCAAGGCACCTCCCAGCAAGGACAACAGCCGCACATTCATTCCACACCACCACGGCCTTTAAAACAACGCCAGTTTAACACCCAAGGAGTTCGGCTCCAGGGGAAAATCTCATCTCCCCTCTGTTGTGGGAGCTGGGGGACAAGGAAGCGGGCCAAGGGCTACATGTGAGAAGAAAAAATAAAAAAAACAAATGAAAAAGAAAATGGTGATCACACACACACACACACACACACACTCCCAGCCAAATTGGGAAACAGGAAGGATTGGTCTGTGGCTGCTCCTTGGCTGGGAAAATTCGGGGGATACATTTTGAGCTTTATCTCCGAAGGGGTGCTCGGTCGGTCTGGAGAGAAAGCAAAGCGAGCCAGCGTGGGGGCTCCTGCATCCACGCACCCACGGAGGGGTCCTGGGGCCACGCCCTCAACACCCATCACCTGGGCCTGCACGGGCCGCCCCCTTTCCTGGAGGGAGCTGAGCCGCTGCCTTTGTTTGTTATTTGTCCTAATGTTCCCTCCTGGGAAGAGCGAGCCCTTGGCTGGCACAGGCGGCCTGGCACGCTCCCTCCGGGCTTGCTGGTTGTGCCACGTTAGGCAAGAAGCTGTCCTCATCTGCAACACGGAAATGGTGATCCAGACGCCACCGGGCTGTTTTCAAGACGAAATGGAATCCATCACGTGCAGGGTCCGATGTGAATGCGGCCAGGATCAGCGCCCTTCCCTGTTCCTCGGTTCCCTCCCCAGGTCCCAGGTCTCCCTGTGAACTGCCCGCAGCTACCCAATGACAATTCTCCCCCTGGGCCAAGGCGCGCAGTGGGCGGAGGCCGTGGCCTCGGGACCCAGGGCCGGACCCCCTCCTGGCGTGGCGAGGGGTGAATTCTCTTCTCGGTAATCACGTCAATAGTGGAAATGCTATCCTGTAACCGAGAAGCGGCTGTGCTGGAGAGCCACTCCCGAAATATCTGGAGACTTTCTAGAAAGTCTCAGAATTCTGGAAACAAAAATAAAAAGAGGGGCTAAAACATCGGGACAGAAATAGGGATTTCTCCCCTCGGGAACATTTTCCGTTTTGTGTAACTCGGTAAATCGTAGCAATAAAAATAGAAGTGATCACAATCATTCTTAAACACTGAGAACGCGCTGAGCGTTCTGCCAACACGGCATTGTCTCCGGTCATCCTGGCCCGCCCGCCGGGGAAGGTGGGGTTGTTAATGCGTTTCCCTAAGAGGAGGCTGGGTCTGCCCAACCGCGTGCCGGGGGGCGGGGGGGGGGGAGGGAAGCGGGTAAGCATCCAGGTTTCTCCCCCCCAGAGCCCAGCGCCTATCCTGGGTTTCACATTCCCCGGAGGCGAGCGTTTTCTCCCCATTTTGGACTTCCGATTACAAATCTCTCTCTCATGCTGTCTGTCTGTCCGTCTGTGACATCCTGTTTTCATGTCTCTCAATGTGTCTGAGTCCTTCTGACTCTCTATGTGACATGCACATGCACGCACATGCACACACAGATGCACAACACACACACACATAGCATTTATCCACAATGCACACAAACCACACACATGTATCTCCCATTTTTCACACGTAGACACTATGTGCACACAAACCCATGTACCATGCAGATTCATATACAACATTCACACATGGCACACACATACTCCACACAGACACACATACCCCCTACAGACATGCATACTATATATATATTCTATACCCATATTCCACATATACTCACTCACAAACACAACATACACACCCTATAGACATACATACGATTCACATACTCCACCCAAACACACATTCCACGCACATACACACACCCTTTCCACCCACATACACCCTCCACCCAGAAAACACATGCACAAACACCTCCTCTACAGACACACAGACACACATGCTGCACACGCGTGCACACGTGCACACACACTCGCTGCACAGCTGTCTGGCTTGCACACTTGTTCTGTATTTTTATATCCCCAATTTTTATATCCCCGATTAGGTTGATCCTAATAAAGTAAAACAGATGCTAATGGATATTTCTCAAACATCTATTAAACATTCTGCATTTGCGATCTTTATACGGCATGGTTCTTGGACCAAACCTTTTACAGCTCTCGAAGTTCCATCACCAGCTTTGGAGATTGCATTTCTGGAACAATTTTCTCAAAGCTGAGAGTTTGAGACACTTGCTTCCTCTACGAACCAGATGATCGGAGTTCTAGCTGCAGTCCAGGCCCTAACCAGCTTGGAAGTTCTCACCGTCTCCCTGGGACTCAGTTTTACAATCTCTACAATGGGAGACCTGCCTCCCTCTCCGCCTCAGGGCTCCCCTCAGCCTGGAAATCATGAGACTAACAAAGCTTCCCAGCTCCTCCTCGCTCCGCAGTCCTGGATGCCATGGCTTTATGTAGAGTTAATAATGATGACAAAACCGACTATGGAAAATCTGATGTAAAAAGCAGCCATCGTAGCCCCTCATCCAAAACCAAAGACAGACGACACCTCGGGTATTCATTTTTGTATTAGCTGAGCCGAAGGGCCGCTCCGCGGACACGGGTAATTGGGGGTTTCGTGATGTGGCATGGACGAGCCTTTAGTCATTTGTACTTTCACATCCACAAACTCAACCATGGAAACACCCCAGATCCCAGTCATCTGACCCCACGTCTTAGACCAGAATTAATGGCCGGGGCATGGAGAGGCGGGTCCTGTTACAAAACGCCATTCTATTTGGTTTATAAAATGCTGTTGGTCAGAACGCAGTCACGGCGCCCACCCCCCCCCAGGGCCTACCCCTCAGTAGCTAACTTAGTGCACCCCAATTAGTCTCGTTCTGGTTCCGTTCTGCGCCAGCTCATCCTCCACGTCCAACTGCCTGCGCCGGCATTGGCTGGAGAAGGTCAAAGCTGTGCTGTGGAACCCGGTGTGACAAACAGGCTTGAACTGGGCTGGGCTTTGGGGAGCTAGTGGCACCCAAAAGGAGGGGAGAGGCCATGCCGCGCGGAGCAGCTGTGGAAACGGGGTTACCCGTTAACTTGTGACGGCAGATAAGGCGAGAAAACTCCAACTCAGAATCCCCACGGCCGCCCTCACAGTGATCCATCAAGGAGGCAGGACAGACGCTGCCTGTGGCCCCTCAAAGTGAAAACAGATGGACTAATGCGTATTGATCCCCGATGGCTGGGGGACACCCTGTGAAACAGGCAAGAAAGGGCACCGGGAGCTCCAAGCGGGGAGGGCTCGACCATGGGAGGCTGGGGAACCGGGGGCGAGGACTCTGGGGTGAACTCTGAGACGGGTTTGAGGTCCCCCGGGAGCCCCCTGTGCCAGCAGCTGGCAGGAGGGGAGATGCTGGGGGCGGGGAGGGCGTGTCTGTGCCGCCTTCCGATTTCTCCGCGTCGCATGTTTATTTTTACTCCTCCGTTATCTCAGCCTCCGGCTTCTGGCCGGACCCACAGCAATAACACAACACAGTTCCCACGGCGACCGGACAGGGTCTCGCCCTCCCCCAGCTGGATGCACTTCACCTTCTCCTGGGCGGTGGGCGCGTCTCTAATTCTCATCCCAATTGGGACGAGGGACCACACAGTTCAGGGGGCCTCCCCTCCAGGCACCCCCTACGCACTGTATCCTCTTCCAGGGGCCGTGCTGCCTCCCAGCTCCCTGATGCGGGGAGTCTTCCAAGCGCCTTCTGAGTGGGGGCTGGAGAGGCGTGAGGAAACGTGCCCGAGGCCCCTTCAAGTCCCATCCACACTGGGCCTGCGGGTTAGGCCGCTGGCAGGTGGCGGCAGGGGTGCCAGCCATCAGGGGAGGGCGTGAGGGTGGCCTGCAGCGTCCTCTTCCCAGGAAAGTTCCGGACAAGAGAAGGAACGGATAAGCAGTTCTCCTAGGGCAGCGGTTCTCAACCTGTGGGTTGCGACCCCTTTGGCGGTCGAACGACCCTTTCACAGGGGTTCCTAAGACCATCCTGCATATCAGATATTTACATGACGATTCATAACAGTAGCAACATGACAGTTATGAAGTAGCAACGAAAATAATTTTATGGTTGGGGGTCACCACAACATGAGGAACTGTATTTAAAGGGCCAGAAGGTTGAGGACCACTGTCCTATGGGAACCTTTAAGGGCATTCGTCTCCAGTCACCACTCTCAAGGCCAGAGCCCGGCTGAGGAGGACTCCCCGCTCTTCCCATCCCCTCTGGCTGCTCTGGCCTCACCTGCGTCCTGTCTGGTGATTCAGGAAGACAGTGTCTGTGGCTTTTTGCCCAAGGGTGTCCCCAATCCAGCCGCTGGTGACTAGAGCTGGCGGAGGACTGGGTACATCCAAGAGTTAGATTGCTGACGACCACCCCAAAAATGGACCCGGGTGGGGGTGGGGGCAGAGGGTGGAGAGGAAATGCTGCATCTTGGGACAAGGGTCTCCCTGGCTTTCCTCCCTCCTCATCCTTCACTCGAGGAATTCTGCAGCTAAATCCCCATGTTAATCCCCTGGCCCCAGAGTTATGGGCCGCAGGAAGCAGGAGGGAGCGGGAAGTGGGGCCTGGGGCAGAAGGGAGCCCCGGGTGAAAAATGAGGGGTGAGCTCACGATGGGCAGCCACCTCAGGACGGATCTTCGGGGAGAAGAGGGGTGATCGTGGAGGAGTGGGTGCAGGGGTGGCATCTTTAGAGGGGCTCGGGGAGGTGGGGCAGGTACATGGCTGAAGGAGGCGAACAGAAAGGGGAGAGAAGTCCAGGTAAAAAAAAGGGGTGGGGGGTGGGGTGGGTGGGGAACAGCCTTTGCAGATCTGATGTGGCCCCTTCAGGCTTACAAAGCGTCTGCCCCCGGAACACCAGCCTCCTGGGAACGCACCGCGGCCTGGCCATCTCCTTCCACACCCTCGCCTACTGACAGCGAGGCTTGTAGACTCGGCGCCTGCCCTGGGGGTGTGAGGACAGCGCGGCCACGGCCTTCGCTCCGTGCTGTGGGCTCTTCTCCATGGATTCTGCGTCTTGGGGCTCAGACGGAGATGCCAGGGAGGAGAGGCAGGAATTCTTGGCTTTCCATCTTTACTGGGATTCTCTCCCATTGTTGGTGTGTGTGTGTGTGTAACATATTGTGCAGAAACCTCACACATCTGTTTATCTGACACTAATTCAACTATTGAGAGAGAGGATGAGAAAGGTGGGGGAAGAGGAAGAAAGAGCGCGATAAAGAGAAATAAAGTAAATAACCTGATCAGGACTCTGCCCGCCACGCTCTTCAGCGAACACGCTACCCCCAGGAACAGCCACGAAGTAACACGTGCCCCGGCCCTTCCCAGAACCTGCCCAGTGCCCGCGTGTCTCTCCTAAGGTGGCGATGCAACTGGTTTTCAAAAACAACTTCATCCTTCAGAGATTTCCTCACTGACTCTGGACCATCTCTACTGCCGTGTGTTGTGTGTTCATGAGGGCAGGCTGGGTGTCTGTGGCTCTGTGTTGGGTGTGAATGGGCACAGGCATGTGTGTGTGCATGCATGTGTGTGGCTAGTGTGTGTGCAAATGGGCTGTGCTGCATGTAGGTGCAGTGCAGTGTGTGCTGGTTGTGAGTCTGGGTCTGGTGTTGCGCTGTGGGCGGCGCATGCAGGTGAGAGCCAGGTGCACCTGTGCCGCGGGTAGAAGCGGGGGGTCTAACACCGAGAGGGGGGGCAGTTCAGGACAGCAGTTCCCGCACAGCGCTCAGCTGTCTGTCCGCCCCCTCGGAACTCGCAGGGCATCCTTCGGCTGTGTGTGTTCTCTGCTCCGCCTGGCACTGCCGGTTCCGAGGGCAGGTGCCGGGCACACGTGTCTGTGTGACGAGGCGCCACTTCCCCGAATAGAGAAGCTGCCAGGATGCTGCCGGGTGCCCCCCAGGCCCCTCACAAGTGAAGGCCTTCTCCCCGCCGGCCGGGCTGCTGCTGACAGCTGGTCTCAGCACTCGGCGTCTGAGACTCCCAAGATGGAAGAGACCAAGACGCTCGAGGCCACACTCAGTGTCTGGTCGGCATGAGGGGAAGAGACCAGACTCCTCGCCCAGTGTGGGGCAGCCTCGCAGGACCATCTCAGCCCGGGCGCCTTGGAGCTGGCGGGGGACTGCCCGGACCTCACGCGGCAGCTCCGCGGCCTCCACCTAGTCCTGGCCTTGCCCCCTCCGCAGGGCTGACCCGGGCTCCCCTGGTAAAGGCCCTGCACGCTGGTTCCGTCTCAGAGCCGCTTCCAGAGAGCCTGGCCGCAGTGACAGCAGGGCCGGGTCCGAAAACACCTGTCATCGCGTGCGATGGACATAGGGGTCCTCCATTCTAACTCCCCAAAGGGGATTAATCCATTCTAACTCCCCAAAGGGGGTCCTCCATTCTAACTCCCCAAAGGGGGTTAATCCATTCTAACTCCCCAAAGGGGGTCCTCCATTCTAACTCCCCAAAGGGGGCCCCTCCAATCTAACTCCCCAAAGGGGGGTCCTCCAATCTAACTCCCCAAAGGGGGCCCCTCCATTCTAACTCCCCAAAAGGGGGGCCTTCCGCAGAGGTGGCTGCGTCTCCGGAAGCTAGCATCCGGGAGGGGAACTCTCCCAGCTCACCTCCCTCAGCCAGGTGTGCAGGCAAGCGGGGGGCCTGCAGGGGCCTCCCAACAACCCTTGTTCTTGGGGTGCTGCTTTTGCAAGGCCCCAAGTTCCACGAAGCTCTGAGTCCTCCGGAGACAATTAGAGAAAGTGGTTCCCGGCTGGCCACGCACCCCTCCCGCGAGGCCCCGGGCCCTGGTGGGCCATTTGCGGGCTCTCATTTCTCAGGGGCTGCTGCAGCAGGTGGCCACGAGCAGGTAGTCAATAGGGACCTTCTGGCCGAGGGCTGGGGTCTCTTTGGAAAGGTCAAATCCAGAGGCCGGAGGGCACGGCTCAAGAGGTCACGGGGTCGGGACCCGTCACTGTGACAGATGAATCGTAGCGAGTCTCTCTCTCTCTCTCTCTCTCTGGAAGCGGGGCCAAGCCTCTTGAGACGGGAGAGCCGGGAGGGGGTGGTGTCGGGGCCACAAAGAAAGGCAAGGCTGGTGTCTGGCCGGCACCTCTCAACTGGTCTTCATTAGGGGCCGTCGGGCCTCTCCTGCCGCCCGTCCCTCGCTGACGGGCGCTGTCTCCAGGCCTCTCAACTGCTCCTCATTAGGGGAGACAGTGCGCTTTTGTCCTGCATGAAGCCCTCTTTGTTCCGCCAGCCCCGCCGCGCCAGAAAGCCAGAAACTGATATGAAACAATGCCACTCTATCCTGAGGGGACCCCTCGCCCTCCCCCGGCCGGACAAGGCGGCGTTGCCCCGTCACATCCCTGGATGCCCAGCCGAGGACGAGTTTGCTGGAGCAGAAGCAGCGTCTAGGACGCGCCCCGGCCGCACACTGGGAACACCTAGAGATCAGAAACGCCTCACCGGGCCACAGGCGACATCCCCATCGGATTGTACCACGTCTCCATGTGATGTGACTCGAATGTGCAGGCACGTGTGGGAACTACCGGCGAAGACAGGTAACTGGCCTCAAAGATCCGTGCCCACCTGCCCCCTGCACACGTTAAAATCAGGGACGGTACACGAAATACTTCCCATCGTGCAGGGCGTGGTGCCACCGTCAGCCTGTGTGCTGCTGGGAACCTCCCGGGAGGCCACGCCTACCTGCTGATGGAGACCAGCTCCCTCTGGAAAAGCCGTGCAGACCCCACCAACGCCCACAGACACAGGCGTGCCTCCCCGGGGCCTGCAGCGTCTCGGACGGTGCACACAGATGTGCAGGTCCCGGGGGGCTCTGTCTCTTGTCCTGTTCCCTGATTTTGTGCCCCAAGCCAAGCCCCACACCCGCAAAGACAAGACGGGTGACGGGGGGCCGTGGCTGGTTTCCACCCCCACGCAGTGCTCGGGGGTTATCATCCCAAACCCGTGGAGCTTTGGGACCCTGACGTGTCTCACTCAGTACCTGCTGCTTGTCTCACAGGCTGAGTAGAAAGATGGGGTGTCATTTTAAGACAAAGAAAGGCTCTCTTCCCCTTCCCAGCCCCTCCTACGATCTACCAGTCAAAGCCTCACCTCTTTGTCACCCAGGCCTGAAATGACAACATGGAGATTACATAGGCTACTGCCTCACAGGTCTGCTATGAAAGCGGGTGTTCGGTGGCGGGGCCTGATTTCACAAGTAAATCGACAGGTCTTCCTGTTCAATTTGAATTCCAGGTGAACAGTGAATACTCCTTTTAGTGTTAGGATGTCCTGTGCCGTAATCGGGGCACACTTATACCAAAAACTCCTAGTTATTTATGGGAGATTCTAACGCCACGGACATCCCGTATTTCATCTCGCCACTCTAAAGCAAGGAAGAGGTTAGGAGGTGTCTGCACGTTGGCTCTGCCTCGCCCTGGGTGGACGCGCCCATGAAGACAAGCGATCGAGTTTGGATTTCGGAATGTTCTGAGAAGGACATCACGATTGGATCACTGACGTGTTGAACTCAAGGTCACTTTTTTTTGAATGAAGAAGAAGAGAGGGAGAAGCAGGGTTTGCCAATGAAGATGTACGAGAAAGGGAAGGGTGGTGAGCTTTGAAGATTAAGGCACTGACTGCTACGCAGAGACAATGCCTTCTCCTCTTGGTCGCCAGCTTCTGGCTCTTCCCTTAACGCCAGCTCTCCTGGTGCCCGGCACCCAGCAGGCGCTCGACACAGGAGCTCTGACCCAACACACAGAGGGACTCATGGCGTCAAAGCAGGTGGGCCACTGCCACCCCTTCTCCCACCAGGAGGCGGAGGAGCCCAAGGTCGTGCACCGGCAACACTGCTGAGCCCACAGGGACGGTCTCTCGGAGGCACTCGGGGCACGGACTCTTCCTTTCGCCCCCAAAACTGAAGTCAGCGAGCTCACCCCACACCGCCATTCCCCCGCGGCCCCGAGAGCCACGGCTCCTTCCAGACAGAGGCGCTGGCCAGGGAGGCAGCCCAGAGCCAGCCTGGGAGGGGAATGCACATCCCAGAGGGCAGAAGGAACTCATTCATCAGCCCGCGGAACCCCCCGCTCCCCAGGAAGCATGGCCATGAAGTGCTTGTAAATACATGTCCTTAGGTTTAAACAGACTGCATCATTATTGTGATCCTTGGAGGGGCGGCCATGTGAAGGGAACAGGAGGCTGGCTTTGGTATTTGTCCTGCAGACAATACACGCCTGGGGCTCGTGTTTCCGTATCTTCTGCCCCAGCCAATTGGCCGGCCCGTGGCCTCGCGACGGGAGAGGGGTGCCAATTCCGAACGTTCTATTTTCATACTGTTTGATGATAAAAATCGCTCCAGCAGCACGAATGGCAGGGAACAAACACAGGAAGCAGCCCCCTGATTAGATAGGGACAGGGTAGCTTGTGGAGTGAAAAACAAAATGACTAAAATGATAAATGAGGGGACCACGGACGCTGCCATCCCCTTCCTGAACAGGCCAAGAGCAGCCGGGAGAGGCGGCCAGGGGAGACGTTGGGACCTGGGCTACACATGGGGGTGAAGGCGGCCTCACTTGGCGGGTGTCTCCCTTGAGTTGCCTCTTTGGTGGAGGCCATGGGGACAGCCATGGGTTTTGAGCCCTTTCCTCTGGAAACCTTGCCCAGCAGAAGCAGCTCGCTGCTTTGAAACGTGGAGGTTCTTGGAGCTCTGTGGTCTCAGCCTCAGCCAGACCTGAGGCAGCGCCTGCTCTGTCCTCTTAGTGCTCTAGCAGGCGGCTCTCGGCGGGGGAGGTAATGTTCTCTCCTGGGGGCAAATGGCAATGTCTAGAGACCTTGGGTTTTACACAGCTGGTGGGGGGGGGGTACTATTTGGTGTCTAAAGGTACAGCCAGGGATGCTGTTGAACATCCTACAATCCCAGGACAGCCCCTAACAACAAAGAAGTATCCAGCCCCAATGTCAGTAGTCACAAAGGTGAGAACCCTGGTTTAGAATAAGTTAAAATATAGATACTGGTGTAGATATAGGTGACATAGATGATATAACTAGATGTAGATATAGATATAGATATAGATATATAGATATAGAGATAGATATAGATATAATAATACAGATAGTATAGATGGAGGTGTAGGTATTGGTATTGGTATAAATATAGCCACAGGAACAGGTATGGATGTGGACCTGGCCACAGATATAGACATAAACACATCGAAGGAAGAAAAGACAGAACATTTCTGACAGCAAAGTCTTCACAGGGATAAACATTAGAAAAGTGAAACCGAGACCCTTCGGATGAGGACCCGAAGCTCCAGGCCGGCTCTGAGGGTGGGCCCCATGCTCTTCCCACCAGGGCCATGCTGAGCGCGTGCGCCCACGCTCCACCCGTGACACTAACTTCCTGCCTGGTCGTTGGCAAGTTCCTTAATCTCCCTGAGTTTCAGCTCCACGGCTGTGAAAGGGGCGTAATAAAATCCACCTCCTATCGTTGTATAATAATGAAGTAGGGTTTCTTGAGTAGCAGCCAATGCAGTGCCTGAACTCGGGTCAAATGGGAGACATGCAATGTGAATGCTAGGAATGTTGTCAGCATTGTCACTGTTGTCATCACTGACGTCATCATCATCATCTTTGCATTTGGACAGGTCTTTCAGATATTTATCCTTAAGAGTCCAAGCGAGAAGCGTGGTTAAGGGTTCCAAGATGCTAAAATAGGACTGTCTCCCTGTCTGAGAGACCAACATCGGGCAACCTCAAGGTGGCTGAACCAGTGAGCCATTTCCATAAAGAGAACAAAGATCTTCTGCCTTTGACAGAACCTGGGAGCCTGGTAAAATGAGTCCCTGGAGTACGCGGATGTCTTCAGGCACCCAGGCGACACACGTTTGTTCTTCTCCAAATGGAGCTTAACTCTATGAGATGGTTAGGCCTCCGCTGCAAACAACAGTGATTCATTCCAGGGCCCCAGAAGAAATGCTATGGGCGAGCTAACCGAGCAAGGACCGGCTTAGCCCAAATGACTATTTCTGTCATCCTGCATAGAGTCCGTTTCTGAATGGCCGCTACACAAAACCTGTTATTTTTGGCTGCTTAGCCTCCCATGCCTAACCTGTCTTCTAGAAGCAACACTCGCTCTTTCTTAGGGAAACCATTCCATGAGGTTTGAATGGGCTGAAATCACAAGTTTTCCCAACCTCCTAGGCAGGGGCATAGATATGCCACCCAAACTGGGTATTACAGAATCTCATCCCAGTGGCCAGAATGAATGGCATAAGGAAGGGGGAGGGATTAACACAAACCAGCCAATCACATTCCTTGCCTGGAATTTTCACAAAGATACTAGAGGAAAAGTAGCTTTTTATTCTGGAGTTATTAAGTTACCAGAGGCCCGGTGCACAAAAATTTGTGCACTCGGGGAGGAAGGGGGTTCCCTCAGCCCGGCCTGTGCCCTCTCGCAGTCTGGGACCCCTCGGGAGAAAACGACCTGCTGGCTTAGGCCTGCTCCCGGGTGGCAGAGGGCAGGCCCAATCCCTAGGTGCAGCCCCTGGTACGGCTCAGAGCAGGGCCGATTGGGGAGTTGGGGCGCCGCCCCCTGTCATGCACAGAGCAGGGTGGATTGGGAGGTTGCGATGCCACCCTCAGTCACGCTCAGGGTAGGGCCGATTGGGGGGTTGGGGCACCGCTCCCTGTCACACTCAAGGCAGGGTCGATGGGGAGGTTGCGGCGCCACCCCCTGTCACGCACAGAGCAGGGCCCATCAGGGTAGTTGGGCTCCGTACCCTGTCACGCACAGAGCAGGGCCCATCAGGGGATTGAGGAGC
>NW_005356712.1:4746770-4751878 GCF_000412655.1 Myotis brandtii
TTTTTTTTTTTTATTTTGGGCCAGCTTTAGCTCTGAGGCTTGCTCCAGCTCTTAGGCCTCGGCTGCTGAAAGCAGGTATCTGGTTTGTTTGGGTTCTATAATCGAAACACTGTTTCAACTCCAGCTCTGAGATCCCGGCTGGCTGAAAGCAGGTTTCTGGGGTTTTGTTTAGCTTCTATATTTGTAACAATGTTTCAAACTGCAAGCTCAGAGGCCGGCAGCGGCAGGCGGGGAACGTTGGAGTCCTCCGTCACTGAAGCAAGCAAGCCTCATGTTCGCTTCGCTGCCTGGCTGCCGGCCGCCATCTTGGCTGACAGTTAATTTGCATATCGCCCTGATTAGCCAATGGGAAGTGTAGCGGAGTGACACCAATTTGCATGTTTCTCTTTTATTAGTGTAGATGATAACATAAACTTGAAACTGCCTGTGACCATGACCCTCTCGTTCCCCACTCCCTCACTGATGAAGAGAACTCATTTGCTGTAGAAGAAAATGATGCCAATATGGAAAGAGAAACAGGCTAGGGATGGAGAGAGAGGGAAGGAGAGAGAGGGCGGGAGGGAGGGAGAGGAACTGTTCAAGTCTTTATAGTCCTGAAACCAGATCCTTCTCTGAACCTCACTGTTAGATGAGCCAATAAATTACTTTTTGTTCTCCGCCCCTACCCCCACCCCCGAATTGTGTTTCTGTCACTTGCAACCAAATCACTGGCCAATGGGGAGAGAGTGTGAGAGCACTTGGATGAAAGAACCCAGGGGCGAGTGGAAACCACATTCTTACTAGGAGACAATAAAGATCTCCAGGAGCCCAGCCCCACCCCCTCACACACCCTCCACCATAACACGGAGGAGTGTGAGCTAATCCTTTCAGTGGGACTCTGTTAAAGGGGGTGACATGAAATAAATACTCCCATGGTCAAAATAACTGTTGAGTTAAAGAAAATTATTCTAGGTGGGGCTTTTTATTATCATCTCAGGATTTCTCAGAGCCAGTCACAACCCCTCTCAGGGCTGGCAGGCCAAGTTCCTTATTTATGACAAACGAGGTTGCATCCTAGGCTGGCGCTAGTCAGAAAGAGGAGGCGAACCAGTGGCGAGGGAGGGAGGGCATGGCATTGGAGGAAGGGTGACAGCCTTCTGCCCCTTCCTTCTCCGTTACTTCCAGCTTAAGTTACCGAATCTGTGTGTCCGCCATATGCCAAGCATGAGCACCACGCCCGTGATCCAGAAATAAACAAGACACGATGCTGTGTCCCGGACACTCCAGTCAGAGAGACGAACAAAGCAAGCTACCTCGGCACAGGGCGGACACCGGCGGAAGAGGCGGCTCAGGATGTGAGGACTGGAGAGGGGGGCACTTGGAGTTTACGAGCGAAACAGCCCAGCCCACGCAAGCTGCTCTAGCTTTAGGGCTGACCAGGCACGCCATTCCGATGACCCTCTCGGAGCGTATCCGCCGCTGCCCGTCTGCTGGCCTTCCCAGAGCCATGTGGTTCGGAACAGCGATCAGCGGGAGTAATTGACATAGACTAAGCCCCGGGCAGGCTGTATAGATCATGGGCCCAGATCTAATTCCTGCCCCGTCCACTCAATTACGCAGGAGCTCCTTACTGGAGAAGCAGGTGTAGTTACTGCAAATAAGTTCAGGTTTGGGCACGGATGTCACTGGGTAACTGCATTTGCCTGCCTGGGTGATACATAAGGAAACCGTCAGCAGTCGGACTGTTGTGTGCAGAGATGGGGCTGGCCTTCCCTGGCAGCTGGTATCTAAGGGACCTGAGGGTGCCCTCCCGGAGAAAACCCACGTAGTGCCCACTGGATGCGCACTGCTGAGTTCTAAACTGACAGGGAAATTGGCAGGAAAAACCAGTGGTTCCTCCACCAACGCGGCTGTCAGGCATCGGCAGGCTCACGATGAGCCGACGGTGAGACCAGGCTGGACGCGTAGTTTCGGGTCAGAAGTAATACAAGTGCCGTGAGGGAGAATGTTTCCTAGCTGTGCAACCTGAGGCCAGTCCTTTAACCTCTCTGAGCCTCACTTTCCATATCTGCAAATAGGATTAATTCCACCATTGTGGGTCTGAGGTGGGAGGATAATTTTTAAATCCTCTGTCTTTTGCAAAGTGCAGTACATATGTGTGTGTTACTATTGGGAGCAAAACTTGGGAGAGGTGGTGAGAGATGGGAGAGTTGGCTGGATTTGGTTATGAGACTGTGAGAAAAAGAACATCAAAATTATTCTGACCAAGGACACAGATTTCCAGTTATCCGCTGAATAAGTTCTAGGAATGCAATGTACAGCATGGTGACTATCTATAATAATAAAAGCGTAATATGCTAATTAGACCAGACGTCCTTCCGGATGACCTTCCGGACAAAGCCGGGGCTGCGAGGGAAGCCGGGGCAGACAGCCGGGGGAAGGAAGGCCTACTCTTGCATGAATTTGATGCATTGGGCCTCTAGTAGTTAATAGCATTGTACTATATACTTGAAAATTACTAAGAGTGTAGATCTTAAATGTCCTCAACACAAAAGTATAATGGTGATTATGGGATATAAGTTACGTCACTTTCCCAAGGTTTGTAGTCAGGAGTAACAAGCTCAGATGTGATAAGGACAGATTTGGATCGCAAATCCAAGCGGCAATGTCTCTCCATTCCTTTCTGTTTTATCAACTTGCAAGAACTGCAAGGGGATTTAGCATAAAGAAACTGTGGCACATACAGAGGCTAGACCAGCCGTGGGCAAACTACGGCCCGCGGGCAGGATCCGGCCCGTTTGAAATGAATAAAACTAAAAAAAAAAAAGACCGTACCCTTTTATGTAATGATGTTTACTTTGAATTTATATTAGTTCACACAAACACTCCATCCATGCTTTTGTTCCGGCCCTCCGGTCCAGTTTAAGAACCCATTGTGGCCCTCGAGTCAAAAAGTTTGCCCACCCCTGGGCTAGACTATCACTCAGCCTTAAACAAGGAAGAGGAAAATCCTGCATCGGTGGCAGCATGGCTGGGCCTGGCGGACATTATCCTAAGTGAGAGAACAGTCCCAGAAGGACAAAGTCTGGTTCCACGTACAAGAGGAATCTAAAGTAGCCAAACTCACGGAAGCAGAGAGTCGAATGGTGGTTGCCAGGGGCGGGAGGAATTACCGCTCGATGTGTATAAAGTTTCCGTTCTGTAAGAAGACTACGTTTCTAGAGCTCATTTGTACAGTATCACGCCTGGAGTGGACAATACCGTGCTGTACACTTCAAAATGCGTTCTGCGTCGTGCTAAACGTTCTTACCACAAATTTACAAAAAGGGACTTCGTCTCCCAAAGAAATCAATGTTGAACCTTATTTCAAAATATTTGACTTTGCTAAACCTTCATACCTTCAACTGTTAAATGGGAATAAAACAGCAGTGAGCTTGCAGGGTCATCTGAGGACTGAAGGATGTAACTCACGCACGGTGTTTGGCTTAGTGCCTGGAACATACTGAAAGCCCAGTTAATGTTTGTTGTTATTGTTGTTTTTTTAATCAGCATCAGCATCATCTTTATAACTCTGGTGCCCACAAAGGCTGCCAAGAATTGATGGTCTCCCATCACAGCCTCCCTTGCGCAGCAAAACCTTCCAGCTGAAGCTAAAAGTCCAACAGGCTCCCTAGCTGGTTTGGCTCAGTGGGTAGAGTGTCAGCCTGAAGACAGAAGGGTCCCGGTTCCATTCCGGTCAAGAGCATGTACCTGGGTTGCAGGCTCCTCCCCAGCCCAGGCCCTGGTCAGGGCACATGCAGGAGACAAGCTATCCATGTGTTTCTCTCACACCGATGTTTCTCTGTCTTTCCCTCTCTCTTCCACTCTCCCTAAAAATCAATGGAAAAATATCCTCCGGTGAGGATTTAAAAAATAATAAAATAAAAAAAATTTAAGAAAGTCCAACAGGCAAGTCCAGATCTGCATCTCCACCTCGGAAGGAGAAATGTTCAATCAACCTCACAACCTAATAAAACAGTCAAGGAACCCCAGGGGGTTGGAAACTTCCAACTGAAAATCATAAAAGCAAGCTCTTCGCCTGTCTCACAGCCGTCCAGCGCGCATGTCAACCAGGGTCTCCGTCTTCGCATGAACAAAGCTTCGATCAAGTTTTGGCAAGTCCTTGGAGACGATCTCTATCGATAGATAGGCAGATAGGTAGGTACTGAGGGACCATGACATGACATATTCCCTTCACATTTGACATTTGCAGCAGGATCACAGAGAGGGTATTTTTCCCCCAGAAACACTGGAGGGCTTCATCAGTGCTCCTCGGGGCCCCTCTTAATCCTTTGATACACAAATCATTCCCTTTGAAGCACCTGGCGTGTCAACTGGCCTGCTGTGACCGCGCTCTCATCCATCAAATGCTTTGCTCGCCATGAGAGCCGCTCTCCGGCAGACTTCCCGTCCACGGCATGAAATCCTGCATCTTTTGCACAATTTGCAATTCCGCGTGGCAATCCCTTTGCACGGTGTTTGCCTACAGCGGTCAGACACCTAAAGCATCTGGCACCCTGAGGGGGAGTGTTCGACAGTGGTGTTCACGCACTGGTGGGCGGTTATGCTTTTGTCAAGTGGGTGGGGCGAGATGTCTGGGGGAGGGAATGTGTGTCTAAGAGATGAGTTTTTGGGTCACTGTTTTCATGTCATGACAATGTTTGCTTGTCTACACAACTCTTCACCACATGGGTGTAGACCATGAATTCCTAATGAACGGGATCTCCTAAATTGTGGTTCTGTCCTGGTTCCCGGGATATCATCTGATGTTCCTGTTCATCCTTTGGGCTTGAACTGGACTGAGTTTCCGTCCACAAAAACAAATATTTCTTAAATAAACCCTCCAGACACGTGAGCTTCCAGATGAATGACTTAGTTCAGACTTGCTAGAACTGTGCAAATGTCAAAAAATGGGTTTGGTAATATTCTCAGTAATAATTCCTAACATAGTCATGCACCTCATAGACATTTTTGTCGATGATGGATCGCATTTACAGTGGTGGGATGCCGTGTAGCCTAGATGTGTAGTAGCTATACCATCTAGATTGTGTAGGTGCAACCTATGATGTTCACATAACAAAATCACCCAA
>NW_005356712.1:4752961-4758156 GCF_000412655.1 Myotis brandtii
GAACAACATAAACTAATGAACAAAAATAGAGCCAAAGGAAAAACAAATTTAGAATATAATAGAAGTAATCCTGTTATTTGCAGATTTTTAATATTTCCTACAACTTTTGTGATATCATACTATGTTAGTACAGTTTTGGTAATATAATTATACTTCAAATCCTTTTTTTCTTGAAATATTAATGTTTACTGCATGTAATATTATTATATTTAAGATCCTTTTTCTTGAGTAATTTGTGTTTATTGCATGTAACATTATATTTAAAATCGTTTTTCTTGAGATATTAATGTTTATTGCATGAAAAAAGTGCAAAATATGTTTGTAGACACCACAAAAAATAAAAAATAAAAGTGAAAAAAGTGTCACTAAAATAAATCATTTTAATTAAAAACACACACAAAAAAAACTCCAAGGTTCAGAATGGCCGCACCAGCCAGCATGATCTCTTCTATGTAAGAGGAATAAGGACCCACGTCATTTAAGCTGCAGTTATTTGGGGTTACTCCTCTAGCGCTGAACTAAACCCTACCTGACACAGTGCCATTTTCCTCTCATCTGCCACACAATTAAATAGACTTTCATCATGCAACTCCCACGTGCAAGACCAATAATTGGAGGCAGTATCAAGGAGTGGCTAAAAACATGGGTTCTGAAAGCAGTTTAACTTCCTCCAAATCTGGCTCGACCACTTCCTGGTAATGTAATAAGTGAACATAATAGGCGATAACATATCCAAACGTTGGATTTCTAATTATTATGTCTATAGATTGGACATAATAAGAGCGGACACCTCGTGGGATTAATGTGAGTTTAATGATATAAGGCTTAACCAGACCGTGTGTGGAAAGCATCGCACAGCATGCCCAGCATCCGAAAGTGCCGGGTCTTCTATTAAAGGGAAAGTTGTTTCAGGGCTGGAAGCCCCATTGCTCAGTGCAGTTTGCGGACCTGAAGCTAAAGTGATGCCAGTAGGGACTCGTTCATCCCAGTCTTTGCTCATCCACTATGTGCATTTCCTTCCTTGCTGTGGTTCTCAACCTTCTGGCCCTTTAAATACAGTTCCTCATATTGTGACCCAACCATAGAATTATTTTCGTTGCTACTTCATAACCGTAATGTTGCTACTGTTATGAATCGTCATGTAAATATCTGATATGCAGGATGGTCTTAGGCGACCCCTGTGAAAGGGTCGTTCGACCGCCAGAGGGGTCGCGACCCACAGGTTGAGAACCGCTGCCTTAGAACGTTCCCAAATTTTCAAATGAAGGAAAAAATACTGAAAGACCGGGATCTCTCACCTGTTTTGATTTACTTTTGATTTGGGAGATGAGTGTAAAGGGTATGGGTAGGGCCAGGCAATAATCAGTGCCCCCGTCTTTCCAAGACAGCAGGACTGTGCGGGTCTCTTTCACCATTTGTGCCAGCCATGTGCCTGTTCCAAAGCACAGGGAACTACATTTCCCAAGCTCCTTTGCCTTCCAGCTTCCCTGTCAGGCTCAGCCAATGGGAGGCACTGGTGGGAGACTGAAGGGAGGGAAAAGGAAGCAGCGGAGATATTCCTCACTCCACCCACCAGGCTTTGAGGGCAGCTACAGCTACGCTATGACTTTGGTTCGCTTGGAGGTCCTGGCACCTGGGCTCTAGTAATATAAGCTCCTCCTCTTGTCCCTTTCCCAGGGGTAACAGTGATTCCTGCTACTGGTCATGTCTGAGTTGCCTCCCTTCCCCCTGCTTGCCTCCTCGGCTCCGCATTCCCTATGAATTCAGTTCCCGGCATTAAACTCCCTCTGCTTGAAGGACCTTTGACGATGTCTGCTTTCCGTCCAGGCCCGGACAGATTAACCTGGTAACTCCAACGCTGAACTCGCTCGCTGCCTCTATGTGCGGGGGTTCAATGCACCTCTGTTGAATGAAAATACTTGGAAGAGGCCAATGTAACTCTGAACTCGGTCCTCCGACCACTCCGAGGAGCTGTGAGGCTAGAAGCACCCCGTATAAGATACTTGCATCTGCTCGCAAGGCTCTTAGCTGGTTATTCCACTGAATATTTCAGAACACTCAACTCTCAAAACCCCATTTCCAGTCTGGTCCCCCAAAGTAGTAAATCTCAAGCCTTCAGGTCCTGAACTCCCAAAGGTAGTGAAGAATTTCTGCTGGAGGCCTTCTCGTTAGAGATCGGCCGAGAGCAGGAAGGATGAGGGGCCAGAGGAAGAGAGGGGGTAGGAAGATCAGAACAGCTTCTCTGAGCAGCTCTTCATCTCCAGACAGGCCCCCTGACACTGCTGGGGATTAGCATCGTGCTTTTAATATTTGTAAATATCTGTTTGGCCCCAAGAGTTCTCTCCCATGGAAACAGCTAATAAACCAAGCTGCCTGAGTTTATTCCTCGGGCCAAGGCACATTCCAGGGTCTGATTACGTGGCTGTTCTATTATGAAAAGGAAGAGAAGAGAGAAAGAGCAGGGGGTCGGGGAAGTGACGGGGGACGCGGGGCTGAAAGCAGGAAAGCTGCTCTGCCAGGGTGCGGGGTTTCGTCGGTGCAGAGCCCGAACTGGAGATGCACATGGGAACCAGCGCCCGCTCTCTCCCTGACACAGGAGCTGCCTTCGACCTGGAGCCCCAAATGTTTAGGCACATGGTGCTACGCAAGCAGGCACTTTACCAGGTCGCCAAACAAAAGCTGGAAGTAGTGAGTAGGTGGGAAAGGACCTAACTCTCGCTAAGAAAAAGACCTCCCAGACAACGTCAAGGTTGCTAATCTATGTTTCAGTTTGATAGTTAAGAGGCCCAGGGCCCCAGGCAGTGAGGGGTTCCCGTGTGCTCACAGCCACTGCATGTCCCACCCACATGCCACCACGGATCGCACCTTTCCAAGACACCACATTTCCTCCAGAATGGGTGCCCTGCGCTTTTCCTTGGAGATTGGACTTGCCTTATTATTTGATTTCAGATTGGTGGGGTTTTTTAAAATATATTTTTATTGATTTCAGAGAGGAAGGGAGGAGAGAGAGAGAAACATCAATGATGAGAAAGAATCATCAATCAGCTGCCTCCCGCACACCCCACACTGGGGATTGAGCCCGCAACGAGGCATGTGCCCTGACTGGGAATCGAACCATGACCTCCTGGTTCATAGGTCAATGCTCAACCACTGAGCCACGCTGGCTTTTCAGTTTTGTTTGTGTGGGGGGTTTTTTTGTGTGTGTGTTTTTTTTTCATTTCTTCCAAGCCAGAAAGCCCGCATTATTTCAGTTTTGTTTGTTTGGGGTGTTTTTTTTTTTTCATTTCTTCCAAGCCAGAAAGCCCGCATCACTTTTTTGCGATGACACTGTAACTAGAATCATACATTTGTGGCCTTGGAGGGGACTGAAGTTCAGCCCACTCTATAGTAACGAAAGCGACACTTGCTCTCCCCCAGCACATGCTACATGCGTGTGCATTCTTCTAAATGCTGTGCCTCCCTTACTTCATGGGGTAGCCTTGACCAATGTTCCCCAGGAAGCCAATCTCACCGTACACTCACTCCATAAATTAAAGTCCGGGTTCCAAAAGAGTTTGCAAAACATGGCCTATGAAATCCTTCTCGGGGGAAATTCGCAACATGCACACGAGCCTACAACAGGCTCCGGGAAGTCCTGCCGTTTAGAAAACTCTTGCATTTTTTAAAAACAAGTTCTCCGCCTAACATCTCTGTCCACAGAGCCCTTCCTTCCTGAAATCCAGTGAGCACCGCCGCCCTTTCTGGCCTGTGACGACCTCAATCTGGCATGACTGTTCCCTGGGCGGTTTCATTACGATGGAGAACGCTGGTATCTCAGGGTTTTCCCCAATATTACAGGTACTTACGAGGAGCTGCTTAACACTTTCTCAGCTGGAAAGAGGATGGTTGAGAGGATTTAAGACTCTAGAATGAAGTTTCCAGGGGCTAGATGGGCGGCCCTCAAACACACCCCGAGCGCCTCACCCGAGCCCGTCAGTTGCAGATGCGTTACAATCGATATTTAAACAACCACCAAGGTGAAGGCTGACCCCGAGCATCCTTCCGTCCTTCCCACAGTCCGCTTGCGATGCTATCTGCAGGGAATAAACAGGCCACCCCAGCTTGATCTCAGCCAGCTGCCCAGCAGCCTCCGGGCGCTCCCTGCTCCCTCCCGCTGCACGTACAGCAAGTCAGGCGTCCGCCTCCCTCTGAAGTTCACCGCAGCGCTGCGGCTGGTATGTGTGGGGAGGGACCCCGACTCACCTCTCCTGCATCCATCTTTACCGCGGGATCTGAGCCTTTCTGGGCGAGAAGTATAACTTAGCAGCTCCAGTGACAAAACAGTAACAGGAGTGACCCACGGGACATGTAGAAAGTGCTTGGCAGGGTCACCCTAAGGACCAAGTACTAGGAAGTGTCTACTCGAAGGTACGAATTGCAATGGTTGCCTTTTCACAGATGGGGAAACTGAGGACCAGGGAGGCCCCTGTAGCCTGAGCCTCTGGTTCAGGACACGGGGGCACTGTTCTGACGCAGGATCACCCAGGGACCCCTCGGCAGGCCCCAGGAACGCAGTGTGCCAAGGCCGACCCTGGCTTTGAAGTCAGTGAGAGCCACGTTTCAATCCTGGCTCCGGCTAGCCTGCCAAAGTCACTCCACCCCCTTAACCTCAGCTTCTTCATCTGTGAAATGGGAGCGATACCGCCCGTGAGGGCCCTGACGTGGAGCCCCGAGCTTCCGCGTGGACTGGATGTGGATCCTGGCTCCCCCACTCGTCACTGGGGAGCCTTTGGGAAGACTTTCAAGCCTCCGTGGCTCCATCTTCAAATCCCCAGCATGGACCAGTGGTGGCCACAGTGGGGACACACCCACACCCTCTCTACACCATTTCCATGCAAGCCAATCCAACGGCTTCCAAACAGAAGCGCGTGTCATTCTTTGCTGGAGGGGCTTGTGTCGCCAGGACCCTGGGCTGGCACGTGGGGCAGGTTGGGGGGCCAGGAGTTAAGACTCTGCCACCGCAATCGACTAGAGTTGACGCCTAACTCCCCTCTCCCTCCCCCTCTTGCAAGACACCTGGGTGCGGCCCATGCACTCTTCCCAGAGGTCTCCATGGCGACTGCACCCCAGTCATCCACAGTAGGGATGCTGCTAGGGGGCGAGGCTGTGGTTTGACTAGCTCTTCCTTTCCAGTCTCCCTCCCTCCCTCCTTCCCT
>NW_005356712.1:4758351-4785746 GCF_000412655.1 Myotis brandtii
CTCCCTCCCTCCTACCCTTCCTCCCTTCCTTCCTTAGCCTCCTGAGATCTCCCCAATGAACAACTTGCATCCAGTCGCTCTCCAGCTCTGCTCCTGCAGGGCCCGGTCTTAGCGCGACCTCATAAAGGTACCGTGAGGACTCAGCAGAGGGAAAGTTCTGAGGGAAAGTTCTTAGAAGAGCGTCTGCCACGTGGCCAGGTCGTGATCAAGCTGTGAGGGATGAAATAAGCCGGCACGTGGCGCAGAGAAAACACGTTATCATCGTGCTGGGCATGGAGTGAGCACGCGACCAGGGCTGTCATTTTACAGACGTGGAAACTGAGGCTCAGGGCCCTCCAGTAACTGTCCCAAGATTGCTCAGTGATGGGTCATGTTCTGATGGGACCGGATTGGTCCTCTTTATAGGAGGGAAGAGGGGAGGCAAGACTTGGCTGCTGGGACAGAGCATACGACCACCTGAGCCTCTTTCCCAGGTCCCTGAGAAGCCAGGGGCTTGGACAAAGGCAGCTTTGGAGCCTCAAGCCCTGCAGACAAGGGGCGCGTAGAAACAAAGGCGTGTCTCTCAGGCCCGGCCACTGACCCTTCCCCCCGCTATCCATCATCCTGTACGGGATTTTATGCCCCCTCTACGCCCATCACCTCTTCAACTGCCTCTCGGGAGGAGGGAGAGGCCCACTGGCATCTGATGTCCTGTTTGATTTAGGGCAAGTCACACCGTCGAGGGCATCTGAGGTTAAAGAACAGGGAATTCTGGGCCTGTTTCTAAATCAACAGGCTTGCGGTTTTCATTATTCACCTTCTCGAGCATGGTGCTGGGTGACTCACTGCATCATAAAAGAGATCAAATAGCGGGGTGGCTAGTAATTCCTTCCCGGCCCATTCTCCGGCACGCTGGGTTTGTAACAGAGTTTTAATGGCATCCCTTGGACATAATAACATCATTTCTTTATAGCACCGTGGCCGCCTCGCCGCTCCTGGCTGTATTGGGTTCAGGTCTAAGCCCCCTCGTTTGAGGGAGCGAATGCTGTTTGCTGTTCTAAGAACCACTTAGGCAGGAAGATGTTCTTCCCGAACAAGCAGTCTGGTGAGTGTGGCCTCGAAGCCCGGCCTTCACCCAGCCCTCCCAGGACCGCGCTCTGAGGGCCGGGGTTCCTGCCCGCCCTCCAGCCCCCTCCCTCTCCAGGGAAGATCTTTGTTCTTCCTGCGAGGGTCCTCGGCGGCCTCCAGGTTGGTCTCTGAAAGTGTCGGGAATGTGGACTGAGCTTTTGGCGCCACACAGGGTTTTATGGGTAAGACAGGGCCGTTCACTAACGAACCATCAGGCAGACATGAGCCGGGTCTGGAGGCGGGAAGGGTGGTGTGGTGACCGCGGCAGAGGGTAAAGGAAAGAACCAGAAAAGTCTGCTGCGGGGTCATTAAAGGGATGGAAAATACCCCCCAGGCCAGGTTCCCCTCAACGCCCGCAACTTCTGAACCACTCCGCGCTGCAAGCCAGATCTGGGCACGCCTCTCATTAGTATTCACTTGTGTGTGTGTGTGTGTGTGTGTGTGTGTGTGTTTATCTAAATTAACTCACTTTAGACTTGAATGCTTGCCAGAAGCACGAGGTCACCATAAAAAGGAATACGGGCCCCTGATCCCTAAGCCAAAACCCCAGGGCTGGGTGTGAGTCAGAATTCAGAAATTCACAAACTTTCTAAATGGAACACGGCCATCCCCGCCCAGGACGGAACCCACGCCGCCTCTGCAGCACCGCCCCTCGGCGTTCCCACGTGGTCAGATTCCTAAGAGGCTCCCGACATCTCATGCCTGCAGCCCTGGTCGGGGAGCTCAGTGGTTAGAGCGTCGTCCTGCTACACCGAGGCTGCAGGCCCAACCCCCGGGCAGGACACACACAGGCTCAGCCAATGAATGCATGAACAAGTGGAAGGACCCTCGGACGCAGACAAGAGGAAACGGGGAGAGAAACCAAACTGCTGGGCGCTGGAAGCTGCACCGTCTCATTAAATCCTCCCAACAACCCTGTGTGGTGGGCATTGTAGCCCCACTTTACAGATTTAAAAAAAAAAAGTGGACAGCAGGGCGATGACACAGTTAGTCCAAGAGAACACAGTTGTGAATCCGAACCATCTTCCTTGTGCCAAAGCCCAGGACCTTGTTCTTCTATCAGAAATGCACGCACTGAAAGATGCATGCGTCCCATGCCTTCCGCCTGGGGCGCCACATGTGGGGAGGAGGGAGGCCGTGAGCTGGCTGTGGCTGTAAATGAATCCAGGTCTCTCTGGACACCAGATGGCAGACACCTGGTCTCTAGTTCTAAGCCCAGGTCTTGCCAACAGGTGGGACTTCCAAAAATAGGACGCGGAGGGACCCCCGCTTTTATCGTGCCAGGAGGAGGGCAGGGAGGCTGTTCCCAGGCTGCCCTGCACGGCACGACCTGGTTGGTATCTAGGAAAACCAAACCTTCTGGAAGGAAATGAGGCAGGGCAGCGAGTTCCGAGGACTGCACCTCTCTCACCTGGAAGCCTTCTGCCCAAGGGCCCCAGGGAAGAGCCGTTCCGATGAAAGACAGGCTCCTGCTCCAAGTAAAACTCGCTCTGGGGCAGCACAGTCCCCAGGGAGGCTGAGGGGAGTCCCCCTGGGAGCGGGCAGAAGCAGTGAAAGGAAACCCCAGGGAACATGGATAATAAGAGCTCATCTCCACGGCACCTTTCATCTGGAGAGCTCAAAGCCGCTCACAACCACCCAATTAGTTTTCTGAACACCCACCGCACCACCGGCCCCAAGACAATGTCATTAGCGCTCCTTTATGAGCGAGGACACGACGAGGTTAGCTGGCTGGCTCAACGCCACAGAGCAGTTGTGAGGCGGAGGCAGATGTGGGGTGAGTGCCTTCCTCTGATCTCAAGGAACTAGAGAGAGAAGGCTCATTTGTAGAAGGGGCACTGACTACCTCTCTTAGTCATCCACCCATCCATCCACCTACCTTTCCTTCCTTCCTTCCTTCCTTCCTTCCTTCCTTCCTTCCTTCCTTTCCTTCCTTCCACCCATCCATCCACCCTTCCTTCCTTCCTTCCATCCACCCTTCCTTCCATCCACCCCTCCTTCCTTCCTTCCTTCCTTCCTTCCTTCTATCCACCCATCCACCCATCTGCCCATCCTTCCTGCCTTCCTTCCTTCTCTCCATCCATCCATCCATCCATCCATCCATCCACCTATAAAGTTGGATTTTTTTTTAACCCAGGTTCATTTCCTGCTTTCATTTAGGTGATAGGTGAGCACAGAACTATGGGCTGGAAAGAAACATCCTGAACAAGTCCTCATGGACCTTAAAAACACATTGAAGGAGCAACTCAATTATATTCTTTCCTATAGGTTTGCAATGGCTCATGATATAAAACTAAATTTTAAAGATAATCAGCTCCTGACAAATGATTGTCGCTGCCTACGTCATTCCATAACAGCTGACGTCAATGGTCATAAATATGTGCCCGTGCAAGCTGTGATGGGAACGGCAACCCACCTCCTGTGTGCCTTTCACCCCAACGCCCATCATCCGAGTCTAATGAGAAAAACATCAAACAAACCCCCTACAAAATACCTGAGCGGTGTGCCTCAAAAGGTCAAAGGTCGTCTGTCAAGGCCATCAAAAACAAGGAAAGCCTGGGAAACTGTCACAGCCAAGAGAAGCCTAAGGTGACATGTCAACTGCACGTAACGTGGTGTCCCAGGTGGGATTCAAGACGGAAAGAGGATATTAGGTAAAAAGTTAGTTAAAATAAAGTATGACTCTAATAACAATAACATATACATGTTAGTTCATTAATGGCGGCAAAGTTATCACCTAACATGAGATGTTAATAATAAGGGCAGCCGTGGCCAGTGTGGTTCAGTGGGTTGGAACATCATCCCAGACACCAAAAGGTGGTGGGTTAGATCCCAAATCAGGGCACTTACTGGAGGCAACTGATGAATGTTTCTCTCTCACATCGATGTCTCTCTCTCTCCCCCTCTCTCTCTCTCTCTTCCATCCTCTAAAATAAATAATAAAAAAAGATTAAAAGATAAATAAATAATAGTGGAAACTGGGTTTGGGATATATGGAAGCTCTCTGCTCTATCTTCATAATTGTTCTGTTAACCTGAAACTATTCTAAAGTAAAAAGCTTAATTAAATGATAGTCAGGGTGCACCTGAACAATTTAATAAAAAGAGAAGCAGAACGATGGGGTGACAATCCCATACAGGCCGTACCTTTCTGAGACTGGGGGCCATTATTGTGTGAAATCCACTCATCTCCCAGCTGCCCCACGAATAGGTCTATTGAATTCCTCCCTTTCACACTTCCGTATCTCCAGGCCGCCTGGGATGCCTAAGGCACTGACTGTCATCTTTCCCACAGAGGCAAAAGTTTGTCAACATGTATAGGTCTACTGAATTCCTCCCTTTCACACGTCCGTATCTCCAGGCGCCTGGGATGCCTAAGGCACTCACTGTCATCTTTCCCACAGAGGCAAAAGTTTGTCAACAAAAGGTCGCTGCCACCAATCTAATCTGTTGAGAAGTCCCTAATCTGGGTGCAGAGCAAGGAGAAAGTTTACTCAGGTACACAGTTTGCAAACTGGAGAAGCACAGCCACTGGAGGAAACATGAGTGGGCTCCCCTGAGACAAAGGGGAAGCCTGCTTATAGAAACAAATTGCTTGCCCCAGCTCTGATTGGTCTATTTTTATGCAAATGAGGAATCCAAATTTGCACAATCTTATTGGTCCAAATAGCACTGTTCTGATTGTTTGGTTTCACATGATCTGACTTATTGTTATGGAGCTGCTCTGATTGGTCAATATGGATGCAAATGAAGATATAACTGTGCAGTTCTGATTGGATGGGACAGGTCTCAGCCCATTGGTCAAAATACAATACCAGGAACGCCTTTATAAGTGGTGGCAGAGACAGGAGCATCCTGCAGGTGCCTGGCAGCTGAAACCAGTGTGCCTGGGAGGCATCCCTGAGCAGTTGCTGCTGGCTGTGATTTGGGGCCCAATTCACCACAAAGACATCTCCTTGCAGCTGTTTCCTTCTCAAAGTCCACAGTCCGTGGATCCTCGCCAATCCTGTTATTCCCTTCCACCAACATCCTTAAGCCCCAGCCAAGGGCCACACACGGATGGAATCACAGCTCTCAAGATGGAAGGACGAACCACCAACAAGGAATGAGAGCATTCCCATGCAAAGCCACCACCAGCCATACCCTCTGCCGTCACACGAGGCCTGCTGCGGGCGTCTCGCCAGCCCTGGTCATTACTTCCTGAGTCAGCAATCACTGCGCAGGCTGCCAGGTGGGAAATGTGGGGAGCCCTAAATTGGCCTGGCAGATGTCTCTGCCTTAATAACCCTGGCACTTCCCTCACACCTTTCATCCAGGGAATCTCAGAGAACTTGTCCAAACGTTAATTAACCTGGCCCACAACACCCCTGCTATTATTAAGCCCATTTTACAGATGAAAAAATAAACCAGAAGAGGTGCCAATTGAGCAATGAGTTAGTGGCTCCTTCCGCAGCCTGATGGCAGACTCTGGGAGGAAAAGTCGTGAGGGGGGCAGCTGGGCACCTGGGAATCCACAGCCTTGCTTCCGGCTCTTTGGCAATCTGGAAGGTCTAATAGAGGCCCCGGGAGAACAGAGAGGCTTTGAATTCAGACGGATTCGGGGTTTGTGTTTGCGGTTTGGCTGCTCATGTGCCGTGTGACTGTGGGAAAGTTGCTTAACCTCTGCCTGCCTCTGTTTCCCCAAATGTGGAATGAGGAGTAGAAAGGACCTTGCAGGGGCTGGGGGAGGGGGGGTTGGGCACAGCATAGGCACAGTCAAGCAGGGTCAGGAGGGGACTGAGATTCCGCTGGAATTCCATGTGTGGGAGCCTCGCCAGAGCCTAAAGGGCACTGCTGAGGGGCCGGGAGACACGGTATTGCTGGTGCCGGGTCCACAGCGTGGGGAGCTGAGCCCTAGATACAAGAGACTGAGTTTGGGGAACGGTTAGGGGGAGGTCAGGTGAGCTGGGAACAGGGTCTTTGGCAGTGGGAACGGCAGATGCGAAAGTCCTAAGACCAGAACAGGCCGGCGTGTCCAAGGGACGTGTGGGCTGAAGGGAGGGGAGCCCCGAGGAACTCCCGAGCCCCGTGCTTGCAGCAGCTACCTCGTTCCCATGGCGACCTCAGGAGCAGGCTGGTACTCTGCTGGGCCTGAGGTCCTGCGAACTGCATGGGGGTGGGGCCTCATGGCCCACGAATGAGTCAATTCCGACCTTGGACACGACGGCTGGCCACGTGGGCACAGGGTCTAAATTAACGCCGCTGGCTGCGGAACCGCAACATGCCGCTCGCTCCATTTTAAAACCTTTATCTCATCTTCTATTGAAGGACACTTTGGTTGTTTCTATGCCTTGTCCACCGTGAATAATGCTGTAATGAACACAGGGGTGCATAAATTTTTTGCAAATGAATGTTTTCCAATTTGGGGGGTCAATCGATACCCAGAAGAAGGGTTGCTGGGTCATATGGTAACCCTATTCTTAATTTTTTGCAATGTTTTCCAATTTGGGGGGTCGATCGATACCCAGAAGAAGGGTTGCTGGGTCATATAATAACCCTATTCTTAATTTTTTGAGGAGTCTCCAGAATGTTTTCCATAGTCGCTGTACCAGTTTACATTCCCACCAGCAGCGAATGAGGGTCCTTTTCTCCACAACCTCTCCAACACTGGCCATGACATGGTGACAGAAGAAGGCCTGACTTTGGGTGGTGGCACACAATATGCAGATGTCATATCATAGAATTGTACACTCGAAACCTATATAATCTTAATCAATGCCACCCCAATAACTGCGATTGAAATAAATACATAAGTGAATAAAATAAAACCTTTAACAAAGGAGACCAAGCTGCAGCCTGTGCCCTGGGTACCATTTGAGATGGGATACCCTGTAGCAGAGGCGATGAGGGATTCTCGCTTTCAAAGCAAGAAAGCGATGTTGGGAACATCGAAACGATGTTGGGAACAGGTTATGTTTGTTTCCTCCCGTGGGAAGAGCGAGGTGGAAAGGATGAGAAAGTGCCTAGTTCAGAATGAAAGCTCATTTAAGAATGAATCCCACATGCAGCACCAGGACCATACATCGGCTTGTGGACCAAGACTAACTAGCAATCTGTCAGAATGAAAACGGTTTTGTCCCTGGGTGTTAGGGCTAGGAGTGACTATTTTTTTTCTCTTGTTCCAAAATGTGTTGTTGTTTTTTTAATACTGTCACACCATCTTTCTAATTTAAAGGGGGAAACAAGTTTAAACATCCTCTGGCCAATCCGAATCTCTCCGGGAGATGAATTAGCAACAAGGGGCCATTTCCCAGCTTGTCTTAATTCCGCCTCATTCCTCTATGCCCCAAGGACGCTGTCCATCACTACCTGGCTACAGAATTGACTAGGTGTGAAATCCAAGCTGATCGCCATACATCACTCCCCATTGCACTTCAAAGCTGAGGCCAAACTGCCTATAAAAATAGTTTTCATGCCGGGCCTTAATCTCTTTCATACATTTTTGCCTCTTTTTTTTTTTTAAGCTTTACCATTCCTTGGGTGAGTACAAGGTGATGGTTACACACAGCATGCCCGCCCCTCCCGGGCCAGGGTTCCCCAAGTGTGCGTTTTAGTTCATCCTGAGGCCGGGCCTGGACCGCGTCAGAGACTTTTATCACAGGCTCTAATGAAGGACAATAGCCACAGAGGGGCCTCTCGCCAGGATGCACCAGCCAGTATTTACCCACCGCCTATCAGGGCGAGGCAGGGAGCCGATTGGAATGAACTGCGCCCATTTCCGCTGCCTTGAGCCCTTTACGTTGTGCAACACGGAATCGGGAAGAGCCTTGATTGCCAGACTCCCTTTGAGTAAAGAAAACCATCGTTTCTGGGGGCTGAGGGGTCCATTTACTACGAATTTCTTCACACTACTAATTTTTATATTTAACAAGAAGAAATTTCAGAATATATGCTTCTGAAACTGGAGAGATGTTTTTATTTATTTTTTTTTTTTAATTCTTAGAAAGGAAGGGGGAGAGAGGGAGGGAATGAGAGAGGGAGGGTGAGAGGGGAACATTGATGTGAGCAAAACATTGATCAGCTGCCTCCAGCATGCCCTGCCACCCAGGCTTGTGCCCTGACAGGGAATTGAACCAACAAGCTGTCTGACACCCAACCAACTGAGCCACACCAGCCAGGGCTGGAGAGACATTTTTATCAAAAGAGAAAGTCAAGATTTCCACATGCAAATGTAGAAACAAGTCATAAAGAATAATAACAACAATAAGAAACACTTGTACAGTGCTTACAATGTGCCAGGCACAACTCTAAGCAGTCCTGTAGTCATTGATTTAATTCGAATGGCAACTTTTTGAGGAAGAGCAGCTATCATCTTTGTACAGTTGAGGACACTGAGGCACAGAGAGGCTAAACAACTTGCCCAAGGTCACACAGCTATTAAATAGAGGAGTTGGAGTTCAAACCCATGCAACCTGGTTCTTACCTAACCTAAGGATTCTTTTTCATTTCCAAGCACCATTTATTATCACTGACTTTGCTACTGCCAGCATCATGATTGTTGATACTGTTGACCCCGAGAGGGAAGATGCCTGTCAAAAAGAACTCCTTGTGGTTAGCTGAGCCCCAATTTCTAATCAGAGTCTAGCAGCTACTGCTTAGAGGGGACCGCTCATGCGTGCTGGGTTTCAGGAGAAAGCCACAGGCTGGGCTGCCAAGCCTCCCGCACTGCATTCCTGCCACCTGAGCCCATCCTCATAGAGGAGATCCTGGAATCTATTTCAACCAATGAAATGAGACCTGCCGCATCCAACCAGAACTGCACAGCTATATCCTCATTTGCATTTTTACCGACCAATCAGAGCAGCTCCACAATGACCCCCCTGAATGCATGAGTTCAACCGACCAGGACAGTGCTATTTGGACCAATCAGACTATGCAAGTTTGGATTCCCCATCTGCATACAAATGGGCCAATCAGGGACCAGGGCAAGGACTTTCTCTATAGAAGTGGGTCTCCCCTCTATAAGGGGGCGCACTCGGTTTCTCCCGTGTGCAAACAATTCACCTGACTAAGTCTCTCCTTTTACGCCCTACTGGGACTCCTGTTGGCTTTGGATCCTGGCAGTGAGCTTTCGTTGGCAAGAAGTTATTTCTGTAGCTTGCCTATGGCGCCTGCCATGTCTTTGCACGTTTGTCCCGCCCGCCTCGCTGGGTGCGATAGAGAAGGATTGAGCAGCAATCACGTCTTCATTCCACCGATGAGAAGAAGGACACCCAAAGAGGTGAAATGAAGTTGTGTTCATAACTTTTCTAAGCTACGTTCACCACCCCTAATCCATCTCAGCATCAATAGACTTACTTGGCCATGAGACCAATCTTATGATTAAGTTATAAAAAAATAAATCTCCATTTTCCTGGTTGGATGTGTCAAAAAAAGAAGTGTGGAGGCACTACATCAATTACACTGCCTTCACACTGAGGAGAGGAGGCAGCGGAGAGAAGGATGCTGCCCCCGGGGTACCCAGTTCCAGATGAGGTCCAAAATGGCGGCTGTCGTTCACCAGTGAAGAGGCCGCGAGCTGACCCTCCAGCTGGTCAGTTAGCAAGGGTCAGGGGAGAAAGGCTGAGGAGAGCGCTTGGAGACAGCCTTGTGGAGTGAGTGATGGCTGCGCGGAGTGGGCCGCTCCCCGGGGAAGCAGGGAAAGTTGTAACCCTGAGCATATTTGAGGAAAAGGGAGACAGGCACTTAGAGGAAATAAATGATGTGTTCGTGGGGCGCGAGACAGGCTTCTACGAGTTGCACAGCCCTGCGCTTTCTGCAGATGCAGCGTTTGGACGGTGGGGAGGGGCCGGGCCGGCTGGCAGCGGAGACACAGGCTCGGGGGAGGTCCCCTTAGGAGGGTCGGTGCCCACCCCCTGGAGGCATTGCCGTTGGCAGACTGGAGCCAAGACGCTTGGTGTGGCGCGGAGCTCCCTTCTCCGTGGGCTCCGCCTGTTTTTCCAGGATCCTTGTCCGAGGATTTCCACGGCCACGCGCATCTGCAGCGGTTCCCCCACGCGCCACTTCCTTGTACTTTCCTCACCTCGTACTTGCTGTAACCACCCCACCTCACCCCCACCTCCACCGGGAATGACCCCTCTCCTTCGTGTCCGGCAACGTCTCATTACTCAGGAGTGTCCGAGTTGTCGCCACCTCTGAGAGCCGCCTTCCACTCTGACCCCAGCAAAGGGCGCTTTCTCCTCTGTCCCTCCTAGCCCACACCGCACCGCCCCACACAGCACCGCAGCCCTGCTCTAGGGTGTTTGTGTCCCCCACTGGGCTGGAAACTCAGAGGGCACGACCACGCACCATGCAGGGGAGAGAAGCAACTCTGTGGGCAGACTCCCCGGGTGCCCTCAAGCAGGTTCCTTATTCCTCCAAGCCCCGATCTCCTCATCAGCGAAATGGGGTCATAATAGTGCTCACCTTACATAACTGTTGCTAAGCTCAATCGAGAGCGTGTACTTTAGGCAAAGCAGTTAGCACAGTGCCTCGCTGAAATTACCAGTTTATCTCTAAGTCCCACATCCGGCACTGTGATTGGCCTAGGAAATACTTACTAGACTAGGAAACTAAAATATATCTTAAGCTACCCAAGAAGAGTTACACGTGCTTAAGAAGTAACCAGACACCCAATCCAGTCAGCCTCAGAGCCTCTCTGTGTCACCAAGTAGATTCAAGAAAGAGTTAAGTTTTTCTCAAATGCCATCTCAAGAGTCTAGGACAGTGATGGTGAACCTTTTGAGCTCGGCGTGTCAGCATTTTGAAAAACCCTAACTTAACTCTGGTGCCGTGTCACATATAGAAATTTTTTGATATTTGCAACCATAGTAAAACAAAGACTTATATTTTTGATATTTATTTTATATATTTAAATGCCATTTAACAAAGAAAAAATCAACCAAAAAAATGAGTTCGCGTGTCAGAGGTTCGCCATCACTGGTCTAGGGAAAGCACATATCGCCTCCCCTTTCCTGGTAGCTAACTAAGTAACTGTCTGTGAAATTATTTCTTTAACGCACAACACCCCGACATGAAGCTCCCCGTGAAGGCAAAGGCCGACCTGGTCGTACTCCCCAGCATCTCCTCACCATCTACCCCGCTCGCTGAATTAACTCCCTGATCACTTCGCGGAGCTCCCAGCTGTGGGTTCTCGGCTCCCACCCCGACCATCTGACCAGAATTAAGAACATGAACTTGATGCCAGGCGGAGCCTTCCAGACAGCAAAACACGTAGGCAGAACGCTCCCTGGTGTCGCCCCGGGGTCCCACGATCACACGTGTGCTGCACATGGAACCCCATTGACGTCACTGGGAATTTCACGGATGGAAGAAAAGAAGAGGCAGCCGAAGGAAGCACGAGGGGCCGGGGGCGTGCTGAGACGGGTGCTGGTCACTGGCTGCCCTTCTGAGCACAGGAAGGGTCGAGAACTTGACCATGAAGCTTGAGTGGGTTCCCTAACAGCAGCCGGGCCCCGGTTTCCAGCCGGCCTGGCCTCCTGGGCTCGGGCCCTGGCCCCCCACTTCCCTCCCACCAGTCCCCAGACAAAAACAAAAGACCCATTACGAAGTTATTAGCCTCGTCTCGCATATCCCGCGGAGTGAGACAACTGCCAACCCCACTTCGACTTAAAATGTTTAACAGATTTGCCCACATCTAATTTCTGTCACTGTGTTTACAGTTCAGGGAACCCAGAGAAGCAAGCCGGGAGGAGAGGCTTAGGGCCGGGGCTGTGGGGGACAAGGAGGGGGCAAAGAATAAATGCCAAACTCCTTCAAAGGGGACATTCCTCCTCGCGGTTAGCAAACACTTCCTCTCTCCCCAGCCGTCCTGTAATCACGCTCAGGCGCTCACCAGAGCACTGTTTACATCCAACACCATTACCGGCCGAGGAGACAGGCGAAATTAAGGCCTCTGGTCTCTGTTCTCCGCGGCCCTATTACCTTCCCTCCCCTCTACCCCCTTTCATCAGACGCCTCCAATATGTGAAGGGGTAAAAGCCTTTAATGGGATTCTGAAGATCTTAAAAGCCAGGCGGTTTGTTTAAAAAGGAACAAGACCAAGAGTGGAGCCGAGCCTGGGATCCCTGGGTCCAGTTCTTGAGAAAGGGAGCAAACTTTGTTCTATTTTTTCCCATCGGCCAAAGCGCGTGTTGGGTTTGAGGTTTGTCTTGGATGGACAAGGAGACCACACAGCGCTGCCAGGGGACAGCCCTCTTTCCAGGGAGGCTGACAGCTCCCACCCCCAGGACACCCAGCCTTCCCCCCACTCTCTCCTGGCGCTGTCTCCAAGGCCCAGGCTGGCACGACATCCTGGCCGAGGTTAGCCAAGACTAATGGTGGCGAGGGAACGAGGAAAGGGGCGGGGGGGGGGGGGGGCGGCAGTCAAGGTCAGAGGAAATATTGCCTGTTGGCCATCCAAGGGCGTGGGTATTGGCTTCCTCCTGCCCCGAGGCTGGGAAAACCCCGGTCACACATGGCCACACAGTTTGGTTAGGAGAGAGACTGGGTTTTCCAACACAATTGTTTCATTTGCTGTTCTCTTTCCATTGCGCTGGGCCAATCAGGCATTGCTGAATTGGCGTTGGACAGCGTGGGGCTTTGTGGGCCAGAGTTGTCGGGGGGAGCCATGCTGGGTCGAAGGGTGATGTGTCAGTTGCACTGCATTTGAATGAAGCGCTGCGTTGAGGTGTGCTGTGGTTGGGTCTGTGTGTGAGATCCGAGCGGAATGCTGGTGGTAACCTTGTGTTTCCATAGCATTATTTTGACCCCGGTGCCAGGCTGAGCTGTGGTGTTATTTCAGGAGACAAGATGGGGGGCAGTGCCATGTGTGTTTGGGGTGACGTGGAGTTGGATTCTGAGGCAGCATCGTGGTGTGGCGTTGTGTTGGGAAAGCCGAGTAGTGAGGCCGTCAAGGGTCGGTTTTGTTCACCAATGACACTGACCTCCCAGTAATAAAACCCCAGCTCTCCTCCTGCTATTCCCACGTGGCCCCTCTGCACAGACACGGGAGCTTTCGGGAGACAAGAGACAGAAGTGTGTCTCCGGAAATCCCAAGGGAGACCTCAAGGTCATCAAAGCACAATTACCGAACTTGACCACTGGCTGGAGACCGAAGTGCAAATGCCATGGACTCCTCTGCTGCCCGCCTGCTCTGGCTTCCCCGAGAGAGAGGCTGGTGGGGAGGAGGGAAAGAGGTTCCATCCCTGGTGGGGTTACGCTGGCGTCTCAGAGCTCCAGGGTCATCGTCAACATGTGAGAAAGAACCAGGGTGTAACCCTGGCTGGCACAACCCACTCCCAGGCCTGAGAGGGCTGTGGTCATGGACAAGCTAGGGGCATATTTTCCTAGGAGGTCAGGGCTTCCTCCTGGGACTGCAGGCGAGAAGGATGGGTTATAGAAAGAGCAAGGAGTCCGAGCTCCCCAGGTCCCCACTGTACCTCCTCCTCAGCTCCTTCATCGGTTAAATGGGAATGTTCTCAACACCCAAGTGACAGAGCTGTGATAAGGGTGTTAAACGACAATATTTATGGAAAGTGCTTTGTACATTGTAAAGAGCTACACAAGTATTCGATAGATGATACATGGGTAGCTAGATGATCGATAGATGATTTCATTTTGGTAACCATAGTATCCCATTTTATGGTTTGATAAACACATTGTTCAAGGAGAGAAACCAGCATTCTCATTATCACCAGACCAAAAAAATATATGAAAACACTGGGATTCGAATTTAGAATGACCACTCTCCAAAACTCTTATTTTTTTCCCACTTTGTCAACTTCATTCGACCAAAGGTCTCCCGAAAAGAAAACCTACTCAACTGGATTTACATATAAAGGCCTGAGCTGTATTTAGGACCCTTCTCCCCACAATACACAGACACACACCCCACCCCTGTCACCTCACTCACGGAGGCCCCTGAATGGAATCAGTGCCTCTGTCTGAGGGGCTTCCCGGAGGTAGGCAACGAAAGAAGTGACCCACCCCCTTACCCTCCACCTCTTCCTGTCTCCTGGCCCTTCCTCACACAAAGAGGGCTCCCACGTGCTGTGCAGGGGACTGCGCATGTGGCCGCCCCTTGCTGTATTCTAGTGCCTTTAGACGAGGAACCATGTTTGTGACATGATCAACCCAAGCAGAGGGTATTTGGACTCCATCCTCAAATTCTGGTTCTGTTCTCCGGGTCTCCACTTGTTGAAGAAACTCTCACTCAAGCACAGCTTGCTTTCCCCAGACTGTCTCTTCCCCAGACTCCTGGCTTTCACGCTCAAAACCCTTCCTCTTCCACTTGGTGTCTAGGTGACCTTGGAGAGGTCAACCAACTGTCCCTTCATCTCAACACATGACCCCACCTTCTACCCAGCTGCCCCAATCTGCAAGGCTAGCTTGAAGTTCCTGCCCCTTTATCTCTAGACCTAAGCCCTATCTACCAACCCTCCCAAACATTCCTCAGATTTATTCGCTTCTCCCCATCCTTGCTGCCACCAGCTCTCACTATCTGTCCCCCGATCTTGGATTTGGTCTTATTGCTTCCATTCTTGCCCCTTCCATTCCTTCTCCTCACTGCAGACAAGGCAAGCCTTTTAAAGATGCCTATCCATTCATCATGCCTCCCACCTCCCATCCAGAATCCTTCAGTGGCTCCCTATTGCTATAAGGTAATGGGCCAACGTGGCGAACTATGTCAGTTCTGCAGTCTGGGTTCCTACCAAGCTTATGACCTTGGCCTGATGACTCAACTTCTCTGCACTTGGGTTTTGCAATCCATACCTATGGCTCGGAGTTGTCACAAAGATTAAATGAGTTAATAAATAAAAACCATTTGGAAAGTGTCTAATAAAAGTAAAGACTCAATAAATATTACGATCATCTTCATCATCATCATCATCATTACTATTATTATTATTTGAATAAAGTCCGAAACCCTTAGCATGAAGTACAGGGGATGGCAAGACCCAATGTCTTGCCTACCTGTCTAGCCGTATCTCCTGTCATACCCCCTACATCCTAGGCATCAGCCACTCTGAACTTCTTCGGTCTTTGAATGAAACCCAGGGGCAGTGATTTACGCATAAAGATGGTCATCACTCCCATGTTTACAATAATAAAGGTTTTTTAAGCTAAATATCCATCCGTTATAAATGGTTAAGTAAAATCATAGCATAATCAGGTATTTCAAAATCATGTTAAATGATGACTAATGAATATTTAATGACAAGAGAAAATGCTCATGATACAACAGGAGTGAGAAACAACTCGAAGTTGTATCTACAGCATTATCTCAACCTGAGGGAAATAAGTCAGAAGGTTTAACAGTGGTCATCTCTGGACTTATTTTCCAAATTTTACAGAATCAGCATTCATGCCTTTCATTATTGGGCAGAGGGAGGTCCGGGGGAGGGGGAGCGGTTAAGAGAAGATAGAAAGGAAGGGAGAGAAAAAAGGGGCGAGAGAGATATGCCTCCTTTATGTTTCACATTTAAATGTTCTAGTATTCAAAGTTAACTTCATCCAAACGCACTCTCCACCCCCAACCCACACGCATACAATTGCCACCCCCCTCTCCAGTCCCCCTCCTCTGTTCATAAAAACAACATTTTTACTTCTGGTCTTAAACAATTGAACAGAAAACTTAAAGAAAAACCAATTCCCCTCCACAAGCTAAATTAATTTGCCCCTGTCCTAGGATAAAAGAAATCTTGAAATTAGAAAAAAAAAATTACAATCTGCTCCATTTTAGAATAAAATCTAAAACAGACTCAGTCACAGGGGGCAAGTTCATATTAAATTTAGAAAAATGGAGGCTAACGAGTTACTTTAATCCCGGGATTTGGGGAGTGCTGTCTCCCTTCTTAGAAACTATTACCTGGTCAACACTTTGCATCTCTCAAGAGCCCAGCTACCCCTTAATGTGTTGTTTGGTTGCGGTGGTAGTGGTGTGTGTGTGTGTGTGTGTGTGTGTGTGTGTGTGTGTGTTTCTCTCAGGTCGACCAGATGTTCTGAGATGCACAGACTTAATCTCTGTCCCTGAAATGCTGAGTAGACCAGATGTCTGAACATATTGTGTAGGGGGGGAAGGGGTGTGTGTGTGTGTGTGTGTGTGACAGGCAGAGAAAGAGAGAAAATAAAAGGGCAAAGTAACACTAAGTACCTTTTTTTCTTTTCAAAACAATTTTGATACCTTTCTTGCTCCAATCAATTATAATTTCCTCTCGATCTGCTTCCTTGATGAGAACAGGAGGTTCCCAAGCCAACTGGGATGGGGAGAGCGGGGAAGGTGGGAGCCATGTAATGGTTTGTCAAGATAGGCGCTCCAGCACCTCATTCTGTTAAATACGTTTTTAAATTTTAAAAGGCTCTGCTGCTTCGACAAAAACAGAAACGACTATTCCTGCAGAGAGGCAAAAACCTTCATACCAAAGGACGCAGGCGAACACTGCTAATCGTCATGGCGAAACCCTAATGAATGAACATATTATTCCCATTTTCCTGTGATTTTATGCTTGGTTCTGAAGCCTTTCGAGAGGCGGGAATGAAAGAGGCCAGCGCCGGGGCTGGCATTGTTGCTCTGACGTTACAAATAGCTGTATTTACGGTGGTATTATACAGTCCGGCTCTTTCTCTATAACAGCGCCAATAAAAAGATGGCATTTTCCCAGAGCCGGCTCTCCGCTCATGTTTTATGTCTTACTTTTATCAAGGATCTGTGTGCTCTTAAGCAAAAAAGCTAATTTTTCACAGCGTGCGGAGGACGGGGAGTCAGCTTTCTGTCTCTGGCGCACTCACTGCTGTTCTCCGGAGGACCTCACAGAGGCCAAGCCCGTTCTTTTTCTTTAAAGGGAAATGCCACCCACATGCGACTAATAGCTCGTGTCTTTCTCGCTACCGCCCCAGGACCTGGCTGTTGCACACATCGGGGCAACTGCCCTTCATACCAAGCGTAGGAGGCAAGTACTCTGGTTGGGCTCCTCTGGGGGGTGAAGAGACTGAGATGCTTAGAGAGTAAGTACCCCAAAGACGCTCACTATGACCCAGGACTCAGGTCCCTCAAAGCCAATGCTGCAGACAACACTCTTGTTTCTCTCTCTTTTGTCTCATATCTATTTTTTTAACCCATTGATTTTTAGAGAGAGTAAAGAGAGGGAGGAGGAGAGAGAGAGAGAGAGAGAGAGAGAGAGAGAGAAACATTTATGTGAGAGAGACACATCAATTGGTTGCCTACCCCACGGGCCAGGGAACGAACCTGGAACCTAGGTACATGTCCTTGACTGGGAATTGAACCTGCAACCCCTTGGTCCACAGGCAGACGCCCTACCACTGAGCCACACCAGCCAGGGCTTGTCTCCTTGTTGAGGCTCTCACTGCTCACTGTGGATAAATATTCTCATTGGCCTTTAACCAGGCACATGCTCTTTTTAGACGGGGTGGAAAGGCCCGTGAACTTCCATCAGTAATACTTCTTCCACGCACCTGTCTGACCTTGACTATGTAACTTAACCCATCTGAATGTCAGTTTTCTTATCTATAAAAGGGGAATCTGCTAGCTTACTATTGGCACAGAATGTGAGCTTAAGAAATAAGACTCATTCATTTAAATAATATTTACTGACCCTGTGTTAGTGGCTGGCACGATGCTAGGTGCTGAGGCTGCGGCAATGACAATGACATTGTCCCTACACAGCACCCCGTCCGTACAACAGGTAAGCGTGCCAACAGCCCAGCGCAGGTGGCCGTGCTCAGTTCTGTGATGTTAGTCACGTGTTGAAGTCTGTAAGATTCTGACCAGCCTCCGAAGCACTAACAGGCAAAATACTTTTAGAAACAGTTCATCACATATACTCCCTTCTACGATGAAGCAAAACAAAACCCTTGCAGACATCCACAGGGCTTCTGCGGGGCAGCTGAAGGTATAAATTGTGGAGACAGGAATCGAGCATACGTTTGCACTATCCCAACAATGACCAAAGCTTATCACGTCAACAAAGCACTACTCCTGTCGATCAATACCCTTTTTTATAAATATGGGCCTGTGTGTCTGTGCACCCATCAGCAAAACTGAAATGGGGGGTAGGGGGGGGGTCACCTGAGCCTTGAATGATGGCCAGCCGGCAAGAAACGAATGTTTTTCAGTGCTCAGCAAGACTGTGCTCTTCAGAATACCCTCAGACCCTCCCCGCCTTCAAGTCTTCACGACTTTCCTTAAAACCCAGTTCCTCCCCTGGGCAAGGCTGACATTCTGGGCCGGCCGATTCTTCATGGCGGCTGTCCTGCGCGCTGTAGAGTGTTTAGAAGCATCCATGGCCTGTATCCACTAGACACGAGGAGGCACACCCTCCCCCTATGACAGCCTCCAGTCTCTAAACACTGCCAATGCCCAGGGGGTGGGGGGGGGGTGCCAAAACCACAGTTGAGAGCCATTGGTCTAGGATTAAAGGCATCCCTACATGTTGAAGGAGTTAAGATCAACGTAGGATCTAGCCCAGGCTGGCTGGGTCCCTTCTCAGATACCTTTTCTTCAAGTCACGGATTAGGAAGGAGGTTAGCAAATGTTTCATTCATTCATTGATTCATTCATTCACTTGCCTACTCACTTCCTCGGGTAGCATCTATTGATGATTGACACTTCAATCAGTTGCCTCCTACACATGCCCCGACCAGGGCCAGGGAAAGAACCTGCAACCCAGGTACATGCCCTTGACTGGGAATCAAACCCACAACCCCTTGATCGGAGCTGAGTAGTGGCAGTACTCCGGCATGTCCTGGTACAAAACCATTAAGCATTTCAGTGATGTCCAAGCAAACACCAGCCAGGATGTGGTCTGAACTACCAAAGCTGAACAGAACACGTGAGTTCTCACCTTGACCCTCCCACCATTTATTGATCCAATCGCTTCTCCTAGGACTCGGTTTCATCGCCTGTGAAATGGACTTGATGTGTGTTTCCTAAACATCAGTCCTTTGGGCGCCATCTTCAGTACTTCGGTCATACTCATCATCTGTACACTCATTTACCCCCCATATTCTTTCTCTTAAATCAACTCTTTATTTCCTCACTCTCACAAGGAAATGGTTTATCATTATTATACAGATAAATCCAGTGCTAGATCCACAAATAAAGAGTAACCTTACAAAAGAAATACAGTGGAAGCAAAACAAAGCTCTTCCTTGTAGCCATACACTTGTGGGGGGGAGGGTCTAGGCATGGAGCTCACTCCCTCCACATTACAGAGTGGAGAACGGAACTGGTTGGCAGGTGTTCAGGACACACAGGACCCGTGAGAACGGGAAGAGCCTCGCCGAGGGGGAGACTCCCACAGTGTGATTCGGAACCACTTACCTTCACATTCTTGGGTGATCTTGAATCACCCGCACCTTCCAGGGGCACACTTGCCACCCTTTTGGGAAACACAGAACCAGCTCTGCCAGTCCAGGGCTCCGTGCCTTGTTTCACTGGCCTCACCGTGTGGCCTCATGTAAATGACGTAACCATTCTGAACCTCAGTTTTCTCATCTATAGAATGGACACACCAAAGCTGACTCTCAGAGTTGTTGTGAGCAGTTAATAACATAGGTGACCTTGCTCTGATTTCCAAGGTTCTTCAGATCGAACATTCTAAAAAATAAACAAGTTCCTCAACAGTCTTTGTAGATGGCCTTTTGAGAACCCTTAGAAGGTGGTATAGCAAAACAAAACAAAATAACAAGTCTTTGGAATTGCTACAGACTGACTGTGTCCCCCCTAGATTTCACATGGTGAAGCCTAACCCCCAGTGGGAGGATATTTGGAGGTGAGGCCTTTGGGGAGGTGAGCGGGTCATGAGGATGGTGCCCTCAGGAATGGGATTAGTGCACTTATCAAGGAAACCACACCGAGCACCCTGGCCCCTCCCATCACATCCTGCGAGGACATGGCAAGAAGACATCCAGCTATAAACCAGGAAGCAGGCCCTCTCCAGCTTGGACTCTGCCAGCTCCCTAATCTGGGACTTCCCAGCCTCTAGAACAGTGATGGCGAACCTATGACATGCGTGTCAGAGGTGACACGCGAACTCATTTTTTTGGTTGATTTTTCTTTGTTAAATGGCATTTAAATATATAAAATAAATATCAAAAATATAAGTCTTTGTTTTACTATGGTTGCAAAGATCAAAAAATTTCTATATGTGACACGGCACTAGAGTTAAGTTAGGGTTTTTCAAAATGCTGACACGCCGAGCTCAAAAGGTTCGCCATCACTGCCCTAGAACATGCAAAGTCAATGTCTACTATTTACAAGCCACCCAGGCTTTGGGATCCTGTGAAAACCACCGGAATGGACTAAAACAGGAGTTCACCACCTTTAAGCCAGATCGATTCAGCCAATCCCGTAGGTCCTCTGAGCCTCAGTTTCCTTGAATATAAAGGGAATCAGCCTGGCTGGGACCCAAGAGATCATGGTTCGATTCCCAGTCAGGGCACATGCCAGAACCGTGGACTCAATCCCCGGGGTGGGGGGGGGTGGCATGCAGGGGGCAACTGATCAATGTTTTTCTCTCATCGATGTTTCTATCTCTCTATCCCTCTCCCTTCCTTTCTCTCTCTATTAAAAAAAAATTAATTAAAAAACATATGTAAAAAGTAAGTGGAAATCACAAAGGCTCCCGTGCCTGTTTTATGAAAATCGCGTGGGACAGTGGGAGCTCTTCAGAAGGTGCCAGGTGAGGGGACCCATGTTGGGACTGAGTTCAGAGCCGCTGAGAACTAACGGCACCTCCTCACGCGTTCTCTCCCGTAGGCAGGCGGGTAATGGGACGATGAGAGATGGGCCACGGCAGGGCTCTGAAGGGCGGCAGCCACGGGAGAAGTACACTGGGCGGAGGTGCACCTACTTGGAAGTGGGGTAAGAAGTGGTGCAAGGAAACCAGAGGGACCAAGGCTGGGAGCAAGAAACGGAAGAAGGTGTCAGGAGTGAGGAAGAGGTGACTTCACAAACTTGCCCTCTGGCATCAGGATCCTTGGCGAGCTCTGCGCTTTTGAGGTTCAAGTTTGTTTATTCTTGGCAAAATGCAATCGCCTGTTTCTAAGAGAAAAGTCTTTAAAAGGCTTATAAAATCGACTCAAAAGGCTTTCTGGACATCAAATAGCTCATAAAAAGGAACATTTCTGATGAGTTAAGTGTAAATGAATCAGAAACATACGGATCCCATTTTGCCTAATCTGCCTATGGATTTAGAAACTCGGGGGACAACGGCTCAAAGCCACATTCTTCCAGGGCTCTGTGGACCCCGAACCTTCGAAAGCCCTGGAATCCCGTACGGGCTCGGTCCCGCCCCCTGAGCTTCGGTCTCTGAGCCCCGCCGGAGGGTTCATGCTGAGCGATGAGGGGACGAAGGGGAAAAACACAGCGTGTTCACTGTGTGCCGGGACCTTAAGCTTCACAGCTGCTGCCCGCTGAGCCCCTCCAGGACGGGGACGCACTGCATGTCACCGAGAGACAGGGGAGTACAGAGGACGGAGACTCCAAGGACACAAGGTGCCCATCCCAGCTCCCCCGAGGACCGCTGTCAACCTGGCCAGGTTAAAGGTTAAAGTAATACCCCCAGGCCTCCGCTTCCCCATCTGTAGAATGGAGTCTCCAGGTAGACTTGTGGCAAGCGTTACGTTTTTAAATGCTAGGCATATATAGGGTGTCCCAAAATTCACGCAAGATTTGAATTTTGCATGAGCATTAACAACAACAACAAAAAATAAAAGTCTAATTTTACTTGGTTTATTGAATCAGATTCTAATATCCATTGCCCTTTGATTTCAATCCCTTCAATTTGATAAGCATTACCAAGTACCAATTATGGCCCAGGAGCAGGGACAATGAAGACCAATGAAGACCACGGCTTTGCGTATGTGCCAGCAAAGCCGTGGAGGCCATTTACCCGATGTGCTATTCCATACATAATCCTATACTGTATACTTTATGAATCAATAAAAAATTTACAATTTTTAATTATAAACCTGTGTTTTCTATCAAAATTACTTCTTGCGTGAATTTTGGGACACCCTAGAGTAAGTTCGCAGTCAAGACTGGGCACTCTTAATGGCACACAAACCCTGAGACGGCACCACTCTGGTCCTAATTTTATTATTATTGTTGTTGTTGTTATTTTTGTTAATCCTCACCCAAGGATATTTTTCCATTGATTTTTAGAAAGAGTAGAAGGGAGAGGGGAGGGAATAGAGAGAGAAAGAGAAAGAAGCATCGATGTGAGAGAGACACATCAATTAGTTGCTTCCTGCACATGCCCCAACTGGGGCCAGGAAACAAACCTGCAAGCCAGCCCTAGCTGGTTTGGCTCAGTGGATAGAGCATCGGCCTGCAGACTAAAGAATCCCGGGTTTGATTCCGGTCAAGGACACATTCCCAGGTTGCGGAATCAATCCCCAGTGGGGGGTGTGCGGGAGGCAGCTGATCAATGGTTCTCTCTCATCATTGATGTTTCTATCTCTCTCTCCCTCTCCCTTCCTCTCTGAAATCAATAAAAATATATATATTTAAAAAACAAACAAATAACTGTAACCCAGGTACATGCCCTTGACCAAGAATCAAACCCTTTTGTGGCACGGGCTGACGCTCTAACCACTAGACCACACCAGCCAGGGCACAGGTCCTCATTCTAAAGTCAAAGAAACGGAGTCTAAGAAATGACTCAGAGACTCAGCCCAAGTCCCACATGCATTGGAGTGAGACCCATGATGTTGACTAAGAGCCTTCTGCCTCCACAGCCAAAGGTCTAATGGCTCCACTCCACTCCTTTCCCCAAGGACTACATCCAGGACCTGGAAAGAATGTCCCAGGCAGCGGGTGCGGGGAGCCTGCTCCGGCCGGCCCAGCGCTGGAGGGGCTAAGACGGGCCTTTCTCCAGGGCTTCCAAGGACTCCCGTGCCAAGGCGCCGGCTCCACACCCTCCATCAGAGGTGCTGAGAGATCCCCGACTCCAAAGGCTTGTGTTCCTGGGGAGACGGGTTAATGGGATCACAGGGAAAGCGCGGAGAAGAGAGGAGGAGGGGCATTTGCAATCACGCTACATTTTCTATTCAGTTTTTCTGACTGATGCTGGAAAACACGGCTGCAAAAATCCATGAAGCAAAATCTAAAGTAGAAAAAAAAGAATCGAAGGGTATGTAAATTGGCCAGGTGGGTGATAGTACTTGGCGTGTTGCGCATGTTTTTACACATGATTTTATCAAAGGGGATAATTACAGCATGTGGAAAATAGGACATATTGTTTCCATATGAGAGATAAAGAGAGAGTGTTATAAGTGATTAAAGGGACTTAAGGGAGTGGAATGTTCTTGTAATGAGAACAGCTCGTGTCCTAGAATCGGAGTGGTTTTTTTGAGCAAGAGTTGCAGTAGCCTTTCTGGTATCCTATGGACGGAAGGCTTCCAAACTTCTTTGTGAGTTGGGCCAAACTCAACAAGTTCAGTAGAGTGGCATGAGCGACCTTCCTTCACTTCCTGACTCTGTTTTATCCCCAAACGATCTGGGCAGGTTTTTGCCTCTGGATCCTTCACCAACGGACCCCACAGCAAAACAGCTGATGAGCTCAAGAAAGCCCGGAGACCAATGACAAGACAAATGGCCCAATTAAAAATTGCACAAGGGATTGGAATAGACATTTCTCCAAAGAAGATCTACAGACAGCCAACACGCACGTGGACAGACACTCAACACCATCAGTCATTAGAGAGATGCACATCTAAACCACAGTGAGGTGCCACTTCACGCCCACTAGGATGGTGATAACCAAGAAAAGGAAAATTAACGTCTTGGCAAGGAGGTGGCGAAATGGAAACCCTTGTACATTGCTGGTAGGAATATAAAATGGTACAGTGACTTTGGACAACCATCTGGTAGTTCCTCAAAAAGTTAAACATAGAGTCACCATATGACCCAGCAATTCCACTCCTAGGTATATACCCAAAGTTGTGAATCCAGGTACTCAAACAGATACGGTAAAGCAATGTTCTTAACAGCAAAATTCACAAGAGCCAGAAGTGAGAATAACCCGTGTGTCCATCAACAGATGAACGGATAAACAGAATGTGGTATATCCATGCAATGAACTATCACTCAGCCGTGAAAAGGAACAGAGTGCTGACACAGGCTACAAATAATGTTATTTCTTTTCCTTTCCCACTCTCCTGGCCTGGTCTGGGAGGTTTCAAATGAGGTTAATGATGCCCAAGACAGAATAACACAACCTCACCACAGGTAAGTTAGACAATGCAAATAAACTGAAGGATGTGAGGACATGATAGTCACCCCTACCCCCCACATCTAGGGAAACTGACCAATGATGTTTTGGTACAAGTCATCTTAAACATTTCTTTCCCATCCTATCATATAAATATATAAATACACGTTTACAAGAGTAGGATCATATAGTACGTCTGTGAAATAGCTTATTTTATTTTATTGTGTACTCATTACTAATGCAGCATAAACATCTTCCTATGTCAGTCCACTTAGAGATACACAGTGTCTGGAATATAGTAGGTGCTCAAGAAATCTTTGTAGAAGGAAGGAATGAAGGAAATAAGGAAGGAAAAAGGGAGGGACAGAGACAGAGAGGAAGACAAAAAGAAAGGAAGGAGCGAGGGAGTGAGGGAGGGAGAGAGAACAGAAAAAGGAAATAATTTCTTAACAGCTGTTTAATCTTCTGGTGCATAAATATAGCTTAATTTCTGAACCAACTCCTATTGTTAATGTTTATGTTGTTCCCAGTTTTTTACTGCCATCAACAAGGCTGTGGTGACCTTTGTCCTTACACCTCCGAGCACTGCTCCAATTATAGCCTCAGAATAAACTCCCAGAGGTGGAATTTCTGAGCCAAACAGTTTGCACATTTTTAAGGAACTTGCCCTCCACAAAGATTTTATCAATTTGCCCTCGATCAGCAGTGTCTGAGAGTGCTGGGTCTCCCTCTCTGACATGAGTAAAATGTTTCTTAAAAAAAAAAGAAAAAACATACAAAAGGGAACATAGATAATACATTCAATAATAAAGAATTATTTTTTAAAAAGAAACATACAACAGCCCTGGTTGGTGCTTCCCCATGGTTGGAGCGCTGGCCCATATACCAAAGGGTCCTGGGTTCGATTCCGGTCAAGGGCACGTACCTCTGCTGTAGCCTCGATCCCCGGCCCTGATCGGGCCGTGCAAAAGGCAACCAATCAGTGTGTTTCTCTCACATCGATGTTTCTCTCTCTGTGTCTTTCCTCCTCCCTTCCACTCTCTCTAAAAATCAATGGAAAATATCCGCAGGTGAGGATCAACAGAAAAAGAAAGACAGGAAACGAGGGGACCGGAGAACCTTCCATTCCTGGTCTGGGTGTTTCTGAAAGTCCTGCCCCAGATGACACGCTTCCTTCTCTGCAAAATTAAGAGGTGTCAAAAGATTGCCAGCACCGACCGCCAGCCCCGTCATGAGCCACTGGTTTTAATATTGCTTTGGCAGCACCAATAAGATTTTTTTTTTTTGAAGTAGCGGACTTGGAAGCCAACTTCAGAACGTGGCCGTGAACTTGGCCATGAACCTGACGATGAACCCAGCTATGAACCTGGCCTGAGTGATCATCGCTAACCACACCTCACCCATCCCTATCATCTCTGAACCAAGACCCCTTCCCGTGTTTGTCTCTCCACTCTCCTGCAAGCGAAAACCCCAGGAGCCCAAATTATAATAGAAAATAAAAGCCTACAGAGGCGGTGTGCCCCACCTACAGATACCCAGGGTTTGATAACGCTAATAAAGAGGTGGGCCCGGTTATTAGCGTCCTTCACATCTCCCCACGTAGGAGAAAGACCGTCTTTGTCAGCTTACAGATGAGGAGACGGAGGTCAGAGAGGAGCGGCGCCTTTGGCCCTGGCCACACTGTGGTCAGCAGCGGAATCCAAACCAGAGTCAGGAGTTCTGGTACTGGGCCCACACCCTATGAAAATACCTCCTCTCCTTAATAAACCTGTTTCCTTTCACATGCCCCTTCCCTCTTCAGCCTCAGGGAGTCGGGAAAGCAGAGGACCAAGGCATCATTCCGAGGGGAGTGCCAGAGCTGGGCGAGAAAGCGGGTGCTGCCATTGCACCAGCCCAGCGAGCTGCGCAGAAACGGCACTCCTCCTTTGCCTTTCGGAATCATGTTTTTAAATATATTTGTATTGATTTCAGGCAGGATGGGAGAGGGAGAGAGATAGAAACACCCATGATGAGAGAGAGTCATTGATCAGCTGCCTCCTGCACATCATACACTGGGGACCGAGCCTGCAACCCGGACACGTGCCCTGACCAGGAATCGAACTGTGACCTCCTGGTTCATAGGTCGACACTCAACCACTGAGCCACACCGGCCTGACCGGAATTATTTTTAAGAGCATTTCCCCACTCCTGCCACAGACCCTGGAGACAGGGGTGTGACCGGTGGGAACTGGCCCACGCGGGCTCCGGGAGGGGTGTCCCGCTTCCCCTCCCGGCTCTGCTCTGAAATCCCAGCTTCTTTCGGGGCCGGCAGACCCCAGTATTACGCCTGGGAGGAAAGTGAAGCTCCCAGAAGCGCCCCTCTGCCTCCGGGGAAAGGATGGGCCTTCTAAATCCTAAACTTTCTCTGCAGGGTTCCCCAGAGGCTCGAGGGATGTGGGGGTCAGAGGACGCAGTCCCAGGGCTGTGAAGTGCCTACAGCGAGAACCCATGGCAACGTCTGACACTCAGAACACATGAGAGCGACCTCCTCCTTCCCGCATTAGAAAAAAAGAAAGAACAGCAAGCAAAGCGCTGCTTCCTCGGGTAGCAGCCCATTTAGATGTGATTTCCCCGCAGCAGGTTGGCCTTGTCCCCCATTCATTGGCGCACCTGCCCTCGCGTTTACCTAATGTGTATTGTCTACCCCGGAAAGGCCAGGCGCAGAGCAGGCCCTGGGCCTTTGTTCCATGTCCCCCGAACAAACGGAACTGACAGGCGGGGCTGCCTCTTCATCGGCTCTAAGTGGCGCGAGCAGGATCGGAACCCGGGAGTCTAGCTCCCGGCCACCCCTCCTTCGCCTCTGTGCTTCCTGCCCTCAGTATCGGCTGAGGCTCTGCTAGACTCACGCCTCTCACACCAGATGCAGTGGGAAGAGCCGGGTTCTAGCCCCTTCCCAGCCGGACAGGGCACCAGCCCTCCTGGACCCCAGGTTCTCCATCCCTGTGAGGACATGGACAACACCAGGGCTTCGCAACTGGTTCTGCAACCTCCTAGGACC
>NW_005356712.1:4785939-4819338 GCF_000412655.1 Myotis brandtii
GCTGGGGGGAGGGGGGGACACACGCCTCTGACCCCTGCGGCATGCAGGGCCACCCTGCCTGGCCTGTTTCACTGTTATCTGTTTTGCTTGCTTGGAGGCAAAAGCTATGTTTGCAAACCACTCTTGGAGCTTCCGCAGCAAGAGAAGAGCAGAGGGAGAAGGAGGTGGTTTGGAGATGATGCCAAAAGGGAGGAGGCTCAGATCTGTTTCTGGGTCATCTGTGCAAGTCCCACGCCAAGGGAGCCTTCGTTTGGAGGAGGGAAGATGGGAGCCTGGCTCAGCCAGCAGGTGATGAAGATGGGGCCGAGGCGGCAGGCGGCCTCAGGACAGAGGGCGGGATGGTCCTACAGGGAGAGTCGACAGAGCAGAAACCAGACCTCAGTTTCCTGTCAGCTCACCACATCCTCAGCCCTCACCTAGCCAGCCCTCCTTCCCTGCCCACCGTCCCATTTTACAGATGACAAAACTGAGTCCCAGAGAAGCCACGTGGCTTCCCAAGGTCACTCCTTCCATGTATCCACTCAACACACACTCACAGGGCGCCGGCCAGGCTCTCAGAGGTCCCTGCATATTTAGAGGCTCTTGAGAATATTCACAGAAGAAAGGTCAAAACAGGACCACAGGCAAGCCAGGGTGCAATTCAATGTTTACCAGCAACACATTAACATGCTAACCCCACCCACCCCAGAGCAGCAGAGCGATGTCATTGCGCCACTCGCGAGGTAATGAAAGGATTTATGAAAAAACACCAAGATGTGCGTGTATGGCTCTCCACAAGGGGTGTGTTCCAGGGACGGGCCATAAATTTGAGTTGCGTGACCAGTGTCACCTCCTTTCACCGCTGTGGGGACATTTCCGTGTGCAGATGTACAACCACTTGGGATAACCTCAAACATCTCCATTTGCAACCTTTCCTGAGCACGAGGCTGAGAGGGAACGTGAGGCACCCGGAGCATGGATTCTCAGCCAAGCCTTCCCGGACAAGGAGGCAGAGAAGCGGGCAGGCCCTGAGGAGGCTCCCGGGTACCACGAGGCAGAGGGGATGCAGGATGCTGTGGAGGAGGAACGCTGTGCTGGGTCAGCACAGAGGAAAGACGACAGCAAACCAGAGAAGGAGGCAGCTCCCCGCCAGGAGAGCCGCCCAGAGCCTCGGGGAAGCTGACTCTGCCACCGACATGGGCTGCAAGCTCCCAGCGCCCGGTGGCTTGACGTCCCTGCCATCCGAAGCTGTGACAGGTCACGGCACCCAGAGAGGAGGCCTTCGGGGAGACCGACCCTGGCGATTCTGCAGCCCCCCAACTCAGCGAGCATCCGGCCAAGAAACAGACTTCCTCCTGAAGAACCGAGACCCCCATGCACTCAACGCACCCCACGTCCACTGAGTCAGAACATATTAGAGCGCAGTTTGGCTCCGAGAGCCTCTTGTCTCAGCAAAGCCAACTAATTCAGATTTAACCTCCCTCTTAATAGGCCGCGCTGCAGAGCCTTCTAATTAATGCCACATGTTTCCGTCAGCTGTCATCCTGAATAAATGTTTACAAAGCTATTAACGTGCTGTATTTGTAAACCGGGACCGCTCGGCTTTGGGGAGTCATGTGGTATGCATTTTCTCCTCAAAGATGGAAAAGGCTCAGCAATAATAAATACATTGTTTTGCAGGGATGGGAGCAAGGCGTTGCCTGAAAAAAAGAATTTATTGCGAGCTTCCTGAGACAGCGTGGCTGTGTGTACGTGAGGACCCGGCGCTTTTCCCCCACCCCCCTCCCCATTCAGAAGACTTGCAAGGGGCCAGCTTGGCCCAGGTGGGGGCTCAGATTGGGGGGAGAGGGGACTCTAGAGGCAGAAAAAACAAGAAAAGAAAAAACAACAACACTGCTTTGAGATCTGCAGTCCTGGGCTCTGGTCCCAGCCTCTTTGGTCTCCAGCTGTGGGACACTGAGCAAGTCACTTTTCTTCTCAGACACTCGGTTTTTCCATCTGGAAAATGGGAAGCTGGAGTCTCCAAGAATTCTCCACTTTGATCCAGGATTCTTGTCCGATTTCTCCTCGGCTCCAGCCTCAGCGGGCTCCTGGGATGGTCCGGCACACACTCCTCAAAGGGCCCCGGCACTAAAGATAAAGTCCTAACGTCTCAGCGTGCGACCCAGACCCGCAGCACCTTCCCGCCTGCTGCTCCAGCCCCTGGGGGAGCTGCTCATTCCTGCTCCGGGGAGCTGCTCAGACGCGCCTCCAAGCCTCTGCCTGCGTGGATCTCTACCAGGAGACCCTCTTCAGCTCAGTCCCTTTGTTGTTGCTGTTAGTCCCCACCCCAGGATACCTTTCCCACTGATTTTTTAGAGAGAGTGGAAGAGAGGGAGGTGGGGGGGGGGGGGGGGGGGAAACCTGAATAGACACTTCTCCAAAGAGGACATACAGCTGGCCAACAGACACATGAAAACATGCTCAATGTTACTAATAATCAGAGAGATGCAAATTAAACTACAATGAGATATCACCTCACAACTGCTAGATGGCTACCATCAATAAATCAACAAATTACAAGTGCTGGTGAGGACGTGGAGAACAGGGAACCCTAGTGCACTGCTGGTGGGAATGCAGATTGCTGCAGCCATATGGAAAACAGTATGGAGTTTCCTCACAAAATTAAAAATGGAGCTGCAGTTTGAACCAGCGATCCTGCTTCTGAGCATATATCTTAGGTCTCCCATCAGAAAATCCATTGGTTGCCTCCACACACGCCCCTGACTGGGCCGGGAATCAGACCTGCAACCCAGGTATGTGCCCTTGACCAGAAACCGAACCCACGACCCTTCAGTGTGCAGACCGACGCTCCAACCACTGAGCCACACCGGCCAGGGCTCCGTTCCCTTTGTGCCTGGCCTGTTTCCATACATTGCCCATGTCCATACTTAGCTATCGCTCTCCCTTAGGAGCCTTTCTGAAGCTACCAGGCCTGGATCAGACCCGCAGAGCGCACCCTCAGCACCCGAACATCTCCTGTCATGGACAGAGTGGCAAGTGCTTATTTTTGGGTCCACGCACTAGAGCGCAAACCCCAAACGAGCAGGGAGGATGTCTATCTTATTCGACCCTCATCCCCAGCACCTCCCATTGGAGGATACTTTTCGTCAGTGTTGCTGAACGGGTGGCACGTGAAAGGTGACAGGAGCCAGTTCCCCGTAGAGATGGGAGGGCAGAGATCTCTAGACACTTCCAGCTCCAGGGATTTGGTCCATATACGTACCATCTGGCAGTGTTCCTTCCGTTTCTCTCAGTATTAAGAGGGATGGGCTCAGAGAGGGTAGGTAACTTTCCCAATACTGCACAGCTAGTCTGGGACAGAAGCTGGGATTTGAGTCCAAGACCTTTAGTCCCTAACAGGCAGGCATTTAACTACCGTGATATTCAATCCCTGCCGACTCCTGGCACCCATCCACACCTCCCCACCCCCACCCGCTGGAGCCATCAGCCTGGCTGATATGAATGGCTTTAGCTCTACTTTCAACTCTTTTCCACAAGTTCGTCACGTGGGTTACCTAGGATGTGCTGGACATGACTCCCGGCGTAGGTGACAGAAAGGCAACTCAAGCTGGTATTAATCAAAAATAGAAAAGTGGAGCCCTAGCCAGTTTGGCTCCGAGGATAGAGCATCAGCCTGAAGACTAACGGGTCCCAGGTTCGATTCCAGTCAAGGGCACATGCCCGGGTTGCGGGCTCGATCCCAAGTGGGTAGGCATGCAGGAGGCAGCCTATCAATGATTCTTTGTCATCACTGATGTGTCTATCTCTCCCTCTCCCTTTCTCTCTGAAACCAATAAAAATACATTCAAAAAGGAAAACGGAGGGATAGTAATTCTCCTGTCAAACCACAGAAAGGGCAGGCGTGAAACTAGCCTTAGGGACACCATGAATCCAGGACTCAGACCTGGCAGACCTCGGACCAAGTGGATGACCAGCAAAGAAACATGCTCCCCTATCAGCTCCACTGGGGAAAATCCTAGGGCTGCAATTTGATTGGCACATGCCTGGACCAATCGCAGCCAAGAGTGAATACTGTGATTGGCTGTTCCTGCCAGGTGAGGCGGGACAATTCACAAAAGGAAGTGCACAGGGATGTTTCTAGACGAGGAATCAAACACTAGTTGTTCAGGACACAGGTCCTGGGCTCAGGCTGGGATGCAGCCCCTTGTTCTGGAGTTCATCGTTTGATGGAGAAGAAAGACAAGTCAAGACAGGACTGAAGGCCAGTGTGTAACTGCTACCTCAGATGGAAGCAGCGAACAAATCTGTTTCCAAGTCAACTTTGCAGTGGTGTCCACGGGAAGGGGCGGGGAAAGCGAGGGTGGGGCGTCCACGAAACAATGAAAGACAGCATGTGCTCCCCAACTGTAACGACTGTGCCTAGGACAGTGCCTGGCACAGAATAGGTGCTCAATAAATATGGGCTAAAGGAATGCTATGAGTGGCAGCATTGTGTCACGGCTAAGCAAGCGGAATCCCTGCTTTATTACGGGGCTGGAGAGTCCGAGCAGCACGGATTCAAATCTCCACGTCAGCACCTACAGGCCGCGCACATCGGGCAAGCCCCTTTATCCACGCAGCCTCCGTTGCAGCCTGTACCAATGGGAAGTGACATGACATTCCTACCTCCCGCTGCTGAGAATGGAATTAAATAACCACCGCCAAGCAGCTGGGCTGGAGCTGGGACGTCATGGCTGCCGTGCCCGTGGCGGAGGCTAGAGGACACCTTTAATACAAATGTCCCACTCCCTTCCCATGGGGGTATCTAGTTTGGATCATCGTTAAGTAGCAGTTTACATATTTCCTTTGTTGGCAAGAAAACAAAAATCAAGATGAAGATTTTTGTAAGAGTGAGTGGCTGTGGCAAGAAAAGATGATTTTCCTGCGGAATCTCCACGGTGAATTGCAAACAGTTTTCACTGGTTTCCTTCCAAGCAGCAGAAAGTATCCTGGCCGCCCTCACCCTCGCGAGAGCTGGCCCTGCGAGGGGCATCCGGGGGCTTGGGCTCGGCTGCCTCTACTGGAACACCAGCGTGCACACCATCCGGCTGAGCGAGCAGCGCTTCTAAAACTGCCGTCGGACACAGACCCAAAGAACACAGGGGTCCCCCGACACTGCGCTCTGAGCACTACACCGCGAGGTGTTGTGATGCATGGGGCTAAGATCCGGAGTTTTCACCGATATTGGCAACCACCTGAAGATAACACAGCAACAGCCAGGCCGAAAGAATGAAACTATTGGGGATTCTAGGAATCCACATTAAAAAATTTTGTCCCTGTTTTTTTTATTTTTTAATTAAGAATGATCCTTTCTCTCCTGCCTTCCCCACACCCTTTGGTTCCTCCAGTTCTCCATCCCGCCCTCTTCCATGACAACAGAAGGAAAATATTTATCCCCACACGTGAGCATTAACCACACAGAACTCATCACCAGACAGACAGAGAAACGCATTGCCCTCCGCTCCACTCTGGAGAACATGCCTCTCTTATGCCTTCAGGTTGCTCGAAGACAGGGGTGGGGAACATCTGGCCTGCGGGCCATAGGAGGCCCAAGAAATCATTTGGTCTGGCCCTGCCAAGGCTTTAGGGGTGAGTTAATGTTTGACCAAGTACAGCAGGCTAGTTTTTAAGCTGATCATTTTGTATGGCCCGCGAATGATGTTATAGATATCCAAATGGCCCTTGGCAGAACTAAGGTTCCCCACCCCTGGCCTAGGACATGCTCCTGGTGGCCCCGGGTTCAGCGGCATGGCGAGGCCAGGGGCTCTTTCGGCTGCAGGAAGGAGACCCCACACTTCATGCCCAGCTTTTCAATGACGAGGTGCCTCTCCATTGTGGGGGTGGCAGGGCCACATCCCCAATGTCCTTTGCTCCAGGAACCTGGGCTGATCCGGCCAATGAGTCAGCATTTAACCCAAGTCTGCACCAGGGCCCGCTTCAGCGATGGGTGATGCCCCAGCGAGGTTGAACGCTCTGCTGTCACTGCCCTGAAAGTCTAAAGAACTTCTGGCCCTAACCAGTTTGGCTCAGTGGATAGAGCATCGGCCTGCGGACTCAAGGGTCCCGGGTTCGATTCTGGTCAAGGGCATGTACCTTGGTTGTGGGCACATCCCCAGTGGGGAGTGTGCAGGAGGCAGCTGATCGATGTTTCTCTCTCATCGATGTTTCTAACTCTCTATCCCTCTCCCTTCCTCTCTATAAAAAATCAATAAAATATATTAAAAAAAAAAAAAAAAGAACTTCTGAATGAGAGGCGGTGCGTTTCCCTTTGCACATTTCACATCCTGTTTTGCCCTGGGCCCACAAATGACGGGGCCAGCCCTGCCTGAGACACATAGCACTCACTGTACTCAAAATCGTTTTAGGTCAATTTTTTCCTTAATTTAAGTTGTTACGGACGCATTTCTATACGTGTTAGAACAAGCATGCAGCTACGTCAACCGGCCTGCTTTTGTGCTTTTATTCCTTAGGAGGGGGGTAAGTTATTTATGGAAAAAAAGTGAGTCCATTTAAAGAAAAATAAGAGGTGAATGAACTGCAGATGCTCCTCAGATGTGGCAAAAGAATGAAAGGGAGGACAGCAAATGAAGAACTCAAATTTCAGAACTGCCGACTTCAAGAACCCCACCACCACCAAACCCCTGATCCCCAAATAATACCCTGGTCCTCCAGCCACATGCCTAGAGTTCCTGCACCACCGCTTCTCAGGAGTTACTCTACGACACTGTATGCCCTTGGACAACTCCCATCGTTCCTTGAGCCTCAGTTTGTTCATCTGTAAGATGGGCCAGCTCTTTCACCCCAGGAAGCTGGGATTCTCCTGCCTTGAACCAATGCTGGTCCTCTCACAGGCTACATCTGAGCCTCTAGAGGAGGTCGTAAAGCATGTCTGTGCCCAGACTCCAGCCTTGATGCTGAGTCGGCAGCTCAAGAGGAGAACTTGGGGCTATTGTCAGCAGCCTCTTCAGTAACTTAGATCAGCAGTCAGTTTTGAGAACCGCTAGACTGAAAATCACTCGTTAGTCATTCAACAAACGCTTGCCAAGGGGCCCCTCTTGCAAGGGTCTTGCAAAATGCAGAGTAACAGAAACACAAGATCGCTGGTCCTTGGGGATCCTGCCATTTCTGGTTGCAGGAAGAACTTGAACTTGACATAACATCAACGCCCTGTGTGCCACCTACTATTCAAAGAGCTGTATGTATATTAACTGTGACAGCCTGGAGTTTCCAACCAATGGCCACAGCATAGAGCCAGTCCCCTGCGCCCATGGGACTGTGCCTTCCCCCATCAACCAACGGAGCCCATCTGCTCCCCCTGAAACTGGCAGAAATTTGTGGCTTCCTTGATGAGCAGAAAGCAGAAGTGACCCTCTGTGACCTCCAGGTGAGGTCATAAAAGGCAATGACATATTTCTCCCCCTGCTTTCTCTCTCCTGGGAGGCTCATCTTTGGAATCCAGCCACCATCTTGTAAGGAAGCCAAGTAGCCATGTGGAGGTGACACATGGAGGTGTCTTGGCCGCCTGACCCAACTCAGACCTCACCAACCACCAGACACCGGAGTGGGCAAGCCCTCCAGCTGGGTGACGGCTCTGGCTGTCACCAAGTGGAGCATCGAGGTTGTCCCCCTCGAGCCCCACCCAAGCTGAAGGTTCATGAGCAAAATCAATGTAACTTGCTGTGTAACCATGGAGATTCAGGTGGATTGTCACACAGCAACAGAGAACCGTCACGTGAGCCCAGGGATGCTCCTCAGCCCTACAGGAATGTACGAGCGCCCCCCGCCCCCGCCCTGCGATGAGGAAATCCAGGCTTGGCGAGGCGAATGCTCTGTCCCACATCACCCAGAGAGCAAGCACTCCGGCCAGAATTTGACCAAAGTCTGTCCAACCTCCAAATCTGTTTTGTTGTTGTTGTTGTTGTTGATAAGATGGTCAACTGGTCAACCTTGAGGATGCAGAGTTTGAGCTGGGGAAGAACGGGGGGAAGCAGTGGAAGAAACGGCCCAAGGAGTGAGCTTAGGGAACGAGCAGGGGGAGCCAGAAGCAACAAGCAGACTTGCCGTCAGCATTAAGATCAGACAAAGCCAACTCGTTACCTGGTCAGCCAAGGGCACCCCCGCTAGGCAGATGCCAGAGGGGAGCCCACTGCTCAGCACCCCACACCCAGGCAGAGGGTCTGAGGGCTCTCTTCCCCTTCCCACCTCTCCCTTCACCAGGGAAGGGGCCTTGTCTTTGACATCCTGATCCCTCTACCCTCCTCCGAGCCTAGCTTTTCTCCTTCAAACATGAAGAGCCTGGTTCCGCCAGATGAGATGCTGGGAAGCTGATGCTAGAGCAGAACATCTTCCCAAGAACATCTTTCTCCCTCCCGCCTCCTGAGAGATGAGGTCCTCCAGCAGGTGAAGGGACTGCGAAAGGATGGCTTCCTGGTTTTCCATTTTCCCAGTGTCTCCGCCTCACCCCAGGGAGATGTTTGAGAAAGATGAGCACGACTTAGGAAATGCTGGGCACCGAGTCCAGGGCTTGGCATACACGTTCCATCTGCTGCCCTTCAAAGTGGGCCGTGCGGGAGATGACATGAGCTACCGCACACGGTGCCAGACGCGAGCGAGCTCTACTGACCGCCTGCTGCTCGGCCGTAAAACTCACTCACTGATGACCACTTAGCACCGCCTCCCTGTAAGCTAATGCCGCCTCCTCCTTGGTCCTATGGCACCTCCCCTTCAAGATGGGGAAACCGAGGCACTGACAGCTTTTGTCCCAGGCCACACAACTGAGAAATGGCAGGCAGCGCCAAGACCCAAACCCAGGACTCCATAACTCCATGCTCGTGAGCAGTATCGCTCCTTCACCACAGCCACGTGCTCCTCGGCGTCCCCAGCCCTGTCCTGCCGTCCCCCCCATCTCCTCGCCTCCTGCAGTCCTCCTTTGCCCTCTGACCCGCCAGAGCCCCAGCATGACGCGGAGCCCTTTGGACTTCTTCGACCAACAGCCGCGTAATACTATTACTGCTGATGGCTTTTCATTCCCGATGCCAAACCTGATTTGGAGTTCACAAGGCTGAGGGTTTCCATCCAGGCCCTGTGGACAGGCTCCGGGAGCCCTAAGTGACTGTAGCTTGCAGACAATCTAATTGTTATTGACATTTGTGTCTGATTGTTCATCAAGGAGGAGCTGTCTTGTAGGCCAAGTCATTCTATTACCCGGCCCCCTTTCAGCCTCCCCACTAACGACAAGACACGGACGCACCATCAGTGGCAGGCCGATCGATCGCAATATCACTCTGCGTCTATCAGAGTCGCTTTTGTGGGCTTGGGCCTGGGGGCGGGTGGGAGAGGCAAGTGGGAAGGTGGAGGAGTGGCTGAAAATTCCTGTGCATTGAATCGGAAATGGAAGCATCTACACCAGTGATGGCGAACCTTTTGAGCTCGGCGTGTCAGCATTTTGAAAAACCCTAACTTAACTCTGGTGCCGTGTCACATAGAGAAATTTTTTGATATTTGCAACCATAGTAAAACAAAGACTTATATTTTTGATATTTATTTTATATATTTAAATGCCATTTAACAAAGAAAAATCAACCAAAAAAATGAGTTCGCGTGTCACCTGACACGCGTGTCATAGGTTTGCCATCACTGATCTACACAAACAGAAAAGAATAGATTGCATTGTAAAAGGTATGTGTCTTCTAATACAAAGGTAAATAGATGATAGATGGATAGATAGATACATAGATGATAGACACATAGATGATAGCTAGCTAGACAGATAGATAATCTGTATCCATATACCCCACCAGTTGGGAGGGTAATTATTAAGAGGCATGCACTTATCAGTTAATTCCACTTGCTCCAAGCCCCATGTCCCAGGATAATGTCCAATTTTGTCTTGAATGACACTTCTGTCAGGTTAAGCAACCTTGACCATAATCAATCCAATAAGTGGCTGAGTCACCCTGTCCCTCCCCCACCAGGGAGCAGCGCCCCTGCGTGTCATAAATCCTGCCTTCATTTTGTTCAGTTCTAGTTTTCTAGAATCTCCCACCGGCCAGATTGCCTCTTTAGTGTTATCTTGAGAAAGCTGAAACCATCAGCCTCCGCCAAGTGTTGGCTGCATCTGACTTCACGTGCTCTGACAATTTCTCTTTAATTCCAACAATGTGTGAAGCCCTCCCAACATCAGTCAGACGGAGTGGTGAAAGTTTGCACTGAACCATCTGCGCTTTCTTGGACCTAAGCAACGGCACGGTCTTTGGGAACGGCTGGCACAGCGATGGGTCACTGTGGGGATGCAGTGATGACCCTGACCTTCAGCAACAGGGTCAGGCTAACTCACAGAGACCAGTGCTCTTCTTTGTTTAAAAAGAAAAAAAGTCCAGTCTGTGTGGCTCAGTGGTTGAGCGTTGACCTATGAACCAGGAGATCGCTGTTCAATTCCAGGTCAGGGCACATGCCCGGGTTGTGGGCTCAGTCCCCATTGGGGGGAGAGGGGGCATGCAGGAAGCGGCCGATCAGTGGTTCTCTCTTGTCATTGATGTTTCTGTCTTTCCCTCTCCCTTCCTCTCTGAAATCAATAAAAATATTTTTTAAATTAAAAAGAAAAAAATGGGCACAGTAGAGCAACAGTGAGTTCTACACACTAGCAGAATGACAAAAATGAAAATGATTGATGGTACTAAGTGTTGGGATGACTGACACCCTCATACCTCACTGATGGATATGTGTCCGCCATAATTTGTGTTCCTCAAAATTTATTAAAGTCAACTTCCGGCAACTCAGAATGTGGCTGTGTTTCGAGATATATTCTTCAATGAGGTGAGTGAGTTGACATGAGGTCGTTGGAGGTGCCCTGATCCATTAGGGCCAGTATCTTTATAAGAAGGAGATGCGGACACAGACATGTATGGAGGGAAGAACATGTAACGGCACAGGGAGAAGACGGCATCTATAAGACACGGAGAGAGGCTGCCAACAACTTGGTCTTGGACTGCTAGCCTCCAGAATTGTGAAATAACTTTCTGTTGTTTAAGACCACCACCACCCTGCCTTTGTTCTCTGTTATGGCAGCCCTAGCGAATGAGTATACTGGGAATGCAAGATGGTACAGTCACTTTAGAAAAGAGTTTGCCATATATTATAAAGTTAACCTCATACTAACAATATAACACAGAAATTTGATTCCCAGCTATTTACCAAGAGAAATTAAAACATGTTCACACAAAGACCTAAAAATGAATATTTATAACATAATTCAGTTACAAAGCCCAAACTATTGAAACAACCCAAATGTCTATCCACTGAGGAAAGAATAAGCAAACTGTGGTATGTCCATGCCGTGGAATACTACACAGCAATGAAAAGGAACAAATGGCTGGCACATACAAAAATGTGGATGAATCTCAAAAGCATTCATTCTACTAAGTGAAAGAAGCCAGACACCAAAGACTAACATAATTTCCACTAAGGTGACATCCTGGAAAAGTTCAGTCTAAGGGAACAGAAAGCGGATCAGAGGTTCCTGGGAGCTGGAGGCGGGAGGAGGAACTGATTGCGAAGAGGCACGGAGAACATCATGGCTGATGAAACTGCCATTTCTTGATTACAGTGATGGAAACATCTCAGGTTCACCAAACTGCATCTTAACAGGGGTAAGTTTTACTACATATTCGTTACATTTCCATAAGCAACGTTAAGAACTAATAATAACGAGCTATCCTTCTTTGTTTAAGGGATACAGATTTTTTAAATGAATGACATCCAATGTCAGTGAAGGTGCAGGGAAACAATGGCTTCCACGCACTCCTGTTGGGTGTTTAAATTAGGAATGTCTTTCAGGAAAGCAAACTGTAAATTCTCTATCAAAGTGTAAAACGTGCATGTTCACCTCCAGAAATCCATCCTGCCGAACGACGTGCACACCTTACTAATATGCCCATAGCAGTGCTGTTCATCGCAGCCAAAAATAAGAAGTAGCCCACAGAAGACATCCATCACAGAAACAGGAGCTCAAAGATGGACAGCCAGCTGCTGACGTCATGCCTTCTGCAGGGAGAAGAGGAGGCAGGGGTGGGACTGAGGGGGGACCTCTGCACATGTCACTCAGTCTTCTCCGGTAGCGTTTAAATCTTTAGAATGAATTCCTACATCGTGCAAGTGCTTCAGCCCAGAACTCCCATTTTCATAAATAATAACATGCTTCTCGCTCCACCATCCTCTTGAAGTACCTCCTCCTTTGACATACGTACTTAGGGCTCCAAGCAAATTAATTCGTGGGGATGGTACAGGCTCTTTGTTTATTTAAGCAGACTGGAGGCAAAGACATTCTTTAAAAAAAAAAAAGTGAGGTTCCACCAGTGCCCGATGTTTCCAAAATAATGACGACAGTTTTGAGGGTCATACAAGTAAAAGACATTGGCTGATTTCGCGCAGGTGCAGACGATCAAGGGTTTCACAGGCTTCGTGAAGGTTGGCCCGGTGACAGGAGCAAAATGGGGATGAGAGGAGGATGGAGAAACTGTGGACCATTTGCGTCCTGGAGGAGGGAGTGGAAACGCCCAGGCAAAGAGCAGATGGATGGAGGTTAGATCCAAGTCTCCCTGACCTTACAGGGTAAACATAAAACAAATCAACTTCAATTAGAGTGGAAAACATGGAGTTCCTTTGGAACAAGGCTACGATCGGGGACTTTGGCTTTGCAAATACCTGGTGTGCTTGCAACACTTGGCCTCCGAGGCCCCAGGAGCCCTAGAGTTGAGCAATGAGATAGTCCCTTTGTTCTTGAACTCGTCAACCTTGTGAATTGGAAAGGAGAAAAGAAAGCAGGTAAATCTGTGAGCTATCGTCTTTCCCGCGGCCATTTCTTCTCCTCGTGAGAGAACTGTATGGCCCCTTGGGAGTCCCTGTTTTCCAGGTGAAGGTTCGAAGAATGATGATCTCATTGAATTAGTTCTTCGTAGGTTTGAAATTCAAAGTGGAAAATCCAAGGATGAGGGAAACACCTACTCACTAGGAGAGTCCCTTACCAAGCAACACTAGGCATCTCGGAGTTTGTCAAACCCTGTAACTATGTTCTCCCTCCATGTGGGGCTTGGAGGGAGAGGGATTCCATTAAATTGGGGCCAGCAACATTTTTCCATGGAGGGCAGAGCGTGAACATTTTAGGCTGTGTGGGCCCTGTGGCCTCTGTCCAGACTACCCAACTCCGCCATTGTGATGCAAAAGCAGTCATTAATAAATGGTGTGATTATGTTCCGATAAAACTATTAATGATGCTGGAAGCTGAATTTCACATAGATGTCATGTGTTACAAAATATTAGTCTTTTTTTGTTTTAGTTTGTTTTGCAACCATTGAAAAAGGTAAAAACCAAAAAAGAAAAGAAAAAGGTAGAAACCATTCTTCGCTCTTGAGTCTTACAAATATAAGGAATGAACTGGATTTGGCTCATGGGACCTAGTTTGCCAACATTTGCCTTAAATCATCTTGTCATTTCTGCTTTTTTGTTACGAACATATTTCTATTTTGAAACCTTCTCACTATGTGCAATGTCTTCACAGGCGGACGGATGTAGAAATAGAAAGTTGATGATTGACAGATGATAGATAAATAGAAACTTTTAAGCAAAAGAAATGGTCATTGTCCACTTGGGCTATTAGAATGTAATGCCCCTGAGGGCTGTGCTGAGCACAATGCCTGGTGCACAGCAGAGGTTAAAGGTTTCTCTCAGGTAAATGAGCAAAAAAGGTCAAAGGAGAGAGAGTTTGGTTCCCATCCTGAGAACATTAGCAACACTCCTTTCTCCAAGCAATGAGAGTTCCAGGTGCGGAAAACGAAAGGCGTAAGTGAGGCTAAGAAAATGAAGGTATCTGTGTCTATGAGTTTTATTCTTATTTGCTTAATCTCTTCACCAGTATCATTGCAATAAAATTTTAAAAAGACAAATACCTTTTTAAAAATGTTGTACACCTGAAACATATATAATGTTATTAGTCGATTCACCCCAGTAAATTCAATAAACAAGTTAAAAAATAAAATGAAGGTGAAGGGCTGCAAAATTTTCACAAAAGAAAGGACACGTTTGGATTGATCTGACCAAGAGGAGAAGCCCAAGTGGCAGGAGAGAAAGAGAGATAAATCAAGAGAAATAAGATCCCAAATTATAATGATTAAGTATTTATGTCCAACTTCAGCGACTTAGACACTATTTCACTTTTTCTTCCATAAAAGACTCCCTACCATGGACACACAGGGATACTATGGCAATTCCCTCAAGTTTTCAGGGAGGTACGGGCAGGTGACCTCCATCTTTTTTAAGCCCATCTCCGAGCTACCTCATAGTTTAAGGGAGCTGCTGGAGCTCCAGCCATTACATAAGCATTCCAGGCTGCAGGTGCGGCAATGAGGGAGGAGGACAAAAGTATGCACTTAGCAACCAGTCAGCTCTCTTCATTAGCCTTCCCCGGGCATTACACACATTTCCCTTTACTATATATGTCAAAACTTAGTCATGCGAACATATTTAGCTGCAAGGGAAGCTCAGAAACATAGCTTTTTGATTGGTACGTTGCTCCCCATATAAAATTGGGGTTTATTCCTAAGGAAATAGAAAAGATATTGAAAAGGCAACTAGTCATATCTGCCTTACCAAGTGATAGTGGCTTATTAGTTCACTGATCCATAAACATGTACTATAGGATTTCCATGCTTGCTGGACAGGGTTATAGTGGAGAACAAGGCAAGTCCCTGTTCTCCCGAAGCTTAAGTTCCAGGAGAGAAGGGAGACGTTAAACAGAATCGTGTAAGGAATGTCTCTAAAGAATGTGGTGCTGGTGGATCATATAAACTGGGTGGTCTAACCCAGGGGGTGACGCACTTTGTCTTCAAAGGGCCAGATGGTAAATGTTTTACGTTTTCTGTGCCATGTGGTCTCTGCCTCAATTACTCTACTCCGCCCTTATAGCACGAAAACAGCCCTAGGGAACATGTCAATGGATGGGCATGGCTGTGTTCCAATAAAACTTTATTTACAAAAGCAGCCAGTGGGCCGAACTTGACCCGCCGATCATAGTTTGGTGACTCTGATGTAAGTTCATGTGTGAGGTAAGTAGAGATACTGCTGAGGGGACGCGTTATTAAGATGAGTAAGGAAAGATGACTGGAAGTTCGTTATGAAGTAAGGAGCAGGGCTGACATAGGGTGTTCCAAACAAAGGGTCCGTCATTTCAAAGATCGGGCTACCAGACAGAGCAGGGCAGGGTCCAGAAATGTGAAAGAATCCAAGTAGGTTGGAGTGCGGCAAACAAGAGGAGTCGTGGCCGAAAGCAGGGCATCCACATGGGGTCTGTGCTCTGTGATCAGGGCAACAGAGAGCGACTGGGGGTTTTTAGTAAGTGCGCCATGATTAGAGCTGCATAGTTTAAGTCTCTTCTGGCTGTTGGATAGAGTGAAGACATCAGAATGGCCAAAATGAAAAAGAAAATCATCTATTTTTCCTCACACCAACCAACTCTCCAAATCTCCGCACACCAACTGGGTGTCCTACGATTCAATTCAACTCCGACGCTAACTACTTGGAGTCAGTACCAGATCCCACAGGTTTAAGGGCTCCGTCCCCCATGAGAGGCCACACTTTGTCACAAATATTGGATCCCGGGGTACCCACACTTCTGTCCAGCCTGGCTACAAAGTGGGGCTTCTCACAACCCTCCCTTCCCCAGATCAATAGTTTTCTAGAATGGCTCAGAGAACTTGGTTGACAACACACTGAGGGCGGATCACAAGAATTCTCGTGTTTTCTGTTCTAAGACTGTGGCCAATCATACTTTAAAAAGATATTAGCTTGTAAGAACATGTAATAAATAACTTCAAAATGCAATGGGTATTTAATATTAAAGCGTGCCTTTAACATTTATGTAAAATGTTTTTTTGTCCTCGTTCAATAGAAACTTATCTGGCCACTGGGTAAAGCTAGCAATAAAACTACTGGTCCACAATATGGTAAGTCATTGTTGGTTTATTATAAAGGACACAACTCAGAGAGCAACCAAATGGAAGAGATGCCTAGGGCAAGGTTTGGGGTGAGGCTGGGGCGCAGGGAGGTTTCAGCCCTCTCTCCGGGCATACCACCCTCCCAGCACCTCTCTATTCACCAACCCTGAAACTCCAAACCCTACTGCTCAGGGGTTTTGATGGAGGTTCCTTACAGAGACACCACTGATGAAACCATTGGCCACTAACTCAATCTGCAGCCCCTCTTCCCTCCCCGGAAGTGGGAGTGGGCAGGTGGGGTTGACAGTTCCAACCCTCCTTGGTCTTTTGGGTGACCAGCCCCCATTCTGCAGCTCCCTAGGGGGCCCCAGCCCACCAGTCATCTCATTAGCATACAAAAGACAACCACCACTGCAGACACCCCACGAGTTTTAGGAGCTATATGTCAGGAATCAGGATTGAGACCAAATACTTATTTTTTATTATAACACAGTTGGCAAATCAACAGACAACCGAGGACATCGCATTAACTTCTGGAGGGAGGGAAGTGGTCACGGCCACTGCAGAAAGCTGGCTGGGAATGTCTACGCAGACTGAATAGACTCCGGCCCTGAGCGCCCACACTCCCAGGCATATGCCCAAGAGAAATGCGAAAATGCGCATACACAAAAGTCCGCAGTCCCCGTTTAAAATAGCTGGAAATTGGCAAGAATCCCAACGCCCAGCCACAGGGGGATGGCTGAATCAATTGCGCTATCCTTCTGCGATGTCATAAAATGCGGCCTGGAGAAGGATCGGCCCGCTACGTACACTAACAAGATGAATTTCACAAACATGTGATGTGCTGAAAGAAAAAAGCCAGACAGAGAGAGAGACAAGTCAGCTCTGCCGAGGCCTCGCCTACGTGCGCCTAAAAGTCCCTGCTCTGCCAAAGCGCACATGAAAGCCCCAGGGCTTATAGGGACAACGGGGTGAGGGGGACAACGGGGTGAGGGGGACAACGGGATGAGGGGGACAACACTAAAACCTTTGTGGGCGCCACAAGAAATAGAACACTCGTGAAAATGGTAGCACAGTTCTACATGTGAAATGGTTTAGCAAGCATCGATACTACAGTAAACGTGGCATTTTGGAAAAGTCCCGAAGATCGCTGGGGAAACGGCGCCGGAAGGGTGCAGCCCGTGGTTCCTGGGGAGTGATGGGTGGAGACTGCCTGACAGCAGGTGGGGGGGGGGGGGGGGTGCTGCGAGCTGAGGGTGGGCCAATGGTGGAGGTGGTGGCGTTTGTGTGCGCCTCCATGAATCAGTTCACCTGGGTGCTGTTTCCTACATTTATTTAGTGTTTCTCACAACAAAATCAAGCATAAGCCAATGCAAAATTCGCCTCATGCAGTTATGGTGCTGGAATAGGCATGCATTTTCTTTAAGAATTAATTATTTACTTACTTATTTATTTATTTTAATCCTCACTCAAGGATATTTTTCCATTGATTTTCAGAGAGAGGGAAAGAGAGAAACATCGATGTGAGAGAAACACATGGATTGGTTGCCTCCTACACATGCCCCAACCAGGGCCTGGGCCAGGGAGGAGCCTGCAACTGAGGTACATGCCCTTGACCAGAATCAAACCTGGGACCCTTTGGTTCGCAGGCCGATGCTCTATCCACTGAGCACACCGGCCAGGGCTAGGTATGCATTTTCTAAACAAGTGTTCTAGCAGAAATGCCTACACACAGTGGGCGATCCTATTGCCCATGCACTTCATGACCAGCTGAAGCCCTGTCTATGGATAAGTCAGCACAGGGGTTGCCCTGGCCTGTGATGATGGAGATGGCAAGGAGGAGGTTCCTGGGGAGCTGGGATTGTGATGTTTGGGGGGCTGCCCACGTCCTGGTTTCATTTTGTGAAAACGTGATAGAGCTGGGCCCTTCACTGTACCTGCACTTGGCTGTGCATATGTCAAACTACAACAGGACATTCCCAGGCAATGAATGAATGGATCGATGGATGGACGGATGGATGGATGGATGGATGGATGGATGGATGGATGGATGGATGGATGGATGGATGGATGGATGGATGGATGGATGCATAGATGAATGGATGGACGGACGGACGGATGGATGGATGGATGGACGGACGGACGGACAGACCGATGGATGGATGGATGGATGGATGGATGGATGGATGGATGGATGGATGGATGGATGGATGGATGGATGGATGGATGGATGGATGGATGGATGGATGGATGGATGGATGGATGGATGGATGGATGGATGGATGGATGGATGGATGGATGGATGGATGGATGGATGGATGGATGGATGGATGGATGGATGGATGGATGGATGGATGGATGGATGGATGGATGGATGGATGGATGGATGGATGGATGGATGGATGGATGGATGGATGGATGGATGGATGGATGGATGGATGGATGGATGGATGGATGGATGGATGGATGGATGGATGGATGGATGGATGGATGGATGGATGGATGGATGGATGGATGGATGGATGGATGGATGGATGGATGGATGGATGGATGGATGGATGGATGGATGGATGGATGGATGGATGGATGGATGGATGGATGGATGGATGGATGGATGGATGGATGGATGGATGGATGGATGGATGGATGGATGGATGGATGGATGGATGGATGGATGGATGGATGGATGGATGGATGGATGGATGGATGGATGGATGGATGGATGGATGGATGGATGGATGGATGGATGGATGGATGGATGGATGGATGGATGGATGGATGGATGGATGGATGGATGGATGGATGGATGGATGGATGGATGGATGGATGGATGGATGGATGGATGGATGGATGGATGGATGGATGGATGGATGGATGGATGGATGGATGGATGGATGGATGGATGGATGGATGGATGGATGGATGGATGGATGGATGGATGGATGGATGGATGGATGGATGGATGGATGGATGGATGGATGGATGGATGGATGGATGGATGGATGGATGGATGGATGGATGGATGGATGGATGGATGGATGGACAGACGGGCGGACGGATGGATGGATGGATGGATGGATGGATGGATGGATGGACGGATGGACAGATGTATGGATGGACAGAGGGATGGATGGATGGATGGATGGATGGATGGATAGATAGATGGATGGATGGATGGATGGATCAGAACCCAATAGGAAGCAAAGCAGCAAGGACAGAAGACTAGTTAGGAAATGGTCTTGTCTTCCAGGTAGAAGAGGGCGGGGCCCGGCCCAGGGTGCACACAGAGTGGATTGAAGAAGCACCTCGTGATGGACAGGAGGAAAACAGAGATTAGGGGCCAGGATGACTTCCAAGTTTCTCTGGGGAGAGGGAGCAGACTGACCACAGGAGGGAAGCTCCCAGTCTAGCAGACGTCTCGGCGCTCCATACCCGTCCACCTTCCCTGCCACTTCGGACAGAATCGACTAAGTTGGGAGCAAGTTCCCCATCTTGCTGACGAGCATCCAGATACCTCTCCCATTGTCCACGGGGCCTGTCTTCTTGGAATAGAATGACGGGAAGCCATGTTCTCCATGGATGGATCTGAATGGCGTCCTAAGCACGGACCACAGTGGGAGCACCAGGGTTCAACGGCACCTGGACATGGGACACAGGAGCAGCCCAAGTTCCCAAACGGGCCCAACTTCCAGGCAACGTGGCCGCCACTCCTATTTCTTTCTCGGCCTTTATAAATGTATTTTTATTGATTTCAGAGAAGGAGGGAGAGGGAGAGAGAGATAGAAACATCAATGATTTGAGTCATTGCTGGGCTGCCTCCTGCACGCCCCACACTGGGGATCGAGCCTACAACCTGGGCATGTGCACTTGACCAGAATTGAACCACAACCTCCTGGTTCATAGGTCGACGTTCAACCACTGAGCTACGCCGGCTGGGCTCTTTCTCGGCTTTTAAAACCCCACCATCTCCCTCCCTCATCCCCATATGGCAAATAATCTGGACGGTCAAGTTTGAACGTTGGAGACTATAAAGGAGGACAGGAAATCAAAACCCCCTCCGACTCATGGTTTGTGATGACTTATTGCTCCACGGTTTCGGGTTGAGAAAGAGTTCTTCGTTTTTAATTAATTTTTAATAGCATCTGCTGTTATTGTTTTTTTCCTAGATCGAGGCAAACTGTGCAAAGATCCAAGCTCGGCCTGTCAGTTCGTGGTCTTCTTTATGAAAGAAATAAATGAGTTCAGAGTCGACGTGCCGTGGGCATCCGAACCCTTGCTCAGCTGGTGCGCTTGGGGTCTGAGTAACTTACATCACCAATCCCTGGGGGCCCGGCTTATCTCCTTTATCTCTTGTAAAGGGCTGAACAGACTGTGGGCATTCAACAAGTCATAAATAACCCAAGATTATATATCAATAGCATGTGCAGTCTGCTTGGGAAAAGCCGATTCTGATAAAATCAAGGCCCGACCATCACCCAAGCCTTGGATTTCATCCAAATGCGACCTCGTGGGAAGACTTTTTGAAAACCGAGAGGAGGGTTGTTGCCTTGCATTTCCTCTGTTTCTAGCGATGCCTCTCAGAGTAGGGAAATCTGAGTTTTTTGTAATAGCCCGAGGGTCTTTTTTTCTTTCTGCACATTGCCCACAATCCCCAGGTTTGTTGAGTAAGTTATCATAGGAGCTCATATTTATGAAGTGCCTACTCGGTGTCAGGCACCATGATGGTGGTGGGTTACATGAGGTGGGTTCTGTTATTAGCCCCATTTTGCAGATGGGAAAACGGAGGTTCGGAGAGGTTTAGTCTCTTGCTCAAGGTCACTCAGCTCCTGAGTGATGCGGAAGTGTTTTAACCCTGGCTCAGAACCACTCTATTGTGCTATCTCTATGACTCAAATGCCTCCGCAATTGAATATGCCAACTTTTGTGCCTGAGTTTAGAGGGGGGACAAAAGGAGAGAATTACTGAGACTCGAGAGGGAAAAAAAACTTGCCAAGTGATTCTTGAGTGGGTCAGCCTCAGAGGAAGTGGAGGCTGCTGTGTATCTCTCTGTTGATTTGCCCTGAATATAACCAACTCTCCTTCATGTCACGGAAACTTGGAATTGGGCATTGAAAAGAACATCTGAGATTATTTCGTTCAACCTCTTACCCAAGAGAAGACTCCCTGCCACGGAACAGTGCAGCCTCTGCTTACACACCCCCGGGGACCGGAGGCTCACTACCCCAACTACTTTGAGTGGTTCTTAGGACCGGGTTGCCCTTTTTCACCTTTAGACCCAAGCGAGAAATTGACGCCTAATTTCAGGTGATTCACAAGAATGACAGAGCCGTTCACCCAAGTGAACCTCTGCTTGGTGTGTTCCCTGGAGACGCAAAATGAACCAGAACTCACTGAAGCTCCGCCAGCCCAAGTCAGCTCTGCTCCCGGCTCCGTAATCACCAATTCTACCAGAGCAGGACCGACTGCAGTGTGCTGCGGTGTGCTGGCAGGAAGGAAAAGAATCTGCAAGTTCTCCAGAAATACCCAGGCAGCCTCTGCACCCCTCCCCCGCCTCGGTCTCCTCTCAATGGCCCGTGAGTATCTTTCTGCTTCTCTGAACCTTCCAGAGCTCTGACTGGACCTCTCCCAGGGCCACAGTCCTACTGTTCAGCCCACCCTGCTTCACCTCCACGCGTACCCAGCCCCCTCCGCGCCCCCTCCGCGCCCCGTGTCCCTGTGCGCTAGCTACCGTGAAGCTCTGGTGGTGACAGGCACTGTCCTTGAAGCCAGAGACCCGTGTCTGCACCCCACACTGTGGCTCACCAGCTGGGTGGCATTGGACAAACATCGTGAGCATTCTGAGCCTCGGTTCCTCCATTCGTAAAAGGGGCTTATCCCTCCGGAGAGTGCAGCACGTGTGAAGGGCTGAGGGCCCCGTCCCAGCATGCACAAGGCTCAGTGAAGGCAGCTGAACCAGCCCCAGGAGGACTGGGAGCTCCATTCAGCTCCCTTCCAGGCCTCCCTGCTCCAGGCTGAGTGCATCCAACTCAGGCCCCGTGCTTGGATGCTCTCTCCCAGGGCACCCATCCCACAAGGGGCTGAGCCACTGTTTCAGCGCAACATGTGATGCCCGGATCCGTGCCTGCTGACTTCATCCAGGACCAAAGAAAAGACTGCACCTGCCGAGCACGCACGGGCGGGTCTCCCCTGGTTGGTTCTCTCCAGACGCTTGAAGGGGTGTAGTTTTTGCAAGATCCAAACTCTGAAGCAAATGACGGAGGCAACTGCCCGACGGAGCATTCAGTTCTGGGCCTTGCTTCACCTGGCACAGATGTGCCCTGAGCAAGGGGTCCAGATAATCATGGTGCCTGCCCGGGTCTCTTAAACTGTAGCCAGGTCCTAGCTCATAGCCCTTCCTTAGCGCATGTTCTGAGCACATTGTAGCTCCGCCTACTTCCTGGCTCTGAAATCACATGTCTTTGTTCACTGGTTTATAATGAGCTTCTCCCCACTGAGACCGGAGTTCCTGGCCAGTGGGAGTTTACTGTCTCCTTCACTGCCATTTCCCGTGCGAGGGACAGAGCCTGGTACACAGGAGGCGCTCAGTAGGTATTGAGATGAAGGCACCAACGGATGAACAAGCCTCAAGTTTAGTCACCGGTCACAGTAAGACCATAGTCTCTGTTGCATGGTTACTGTAAAGATTAAATGGGAGCATCTGTGTTTGCAAAAGTGTGTATGTAGTAGGGGTGCTGTCTGGTAAATGGGTGCTACTTAAAATAGAAGCACACCGTCGATGGACTAATGGAGAAAGAATGCAGTGTGAGAATATACTGGAATATTATTCAGCCATGAAAAGGGAAGGAAATCCTGTCTTTTGTAACAATAGACAGACCTTGAGGGCATTATGCTAAGTGAAATAAATCAGAGAAAGATAAATACTGTCTGATCTTACTTATATGTGGAATCTAAAAAAGCAGAGTAGAAGGGTGCTTGCGGTGGGGGCGGGGGGGTGGCGGAGATGAGGAGATGTTGGTCAAAGGGTTCAAACTCCCAGCTGGAAGATCAGTACGTTCTGGGATCTAACGTATAGCACGGTGACTATAATTACAATAGCGTATCGTATACTTAAGAGAGTAGATCCTAAATGTCCTCACCCTACACACAAAAAAGGCAATTGTGCGAGGGTGGAGGTGTTGCCTAGCCTTATTGTAGTAATCATTTTCCAACCTATACATCTATCAGATCATCATGGTGCACACCTTAAACTTATGTGTTACATGCCAATATCTCCATAAAGCTGAAAAACAATAATGAAATGAAATGACACACAGCACTCACATCGCTACATAAAAAATAGACCATTAGAAAGACACACAGACGTTTCTACAGACACATGCACAGACTCATATGCACAGACTCACATACACAGAGACACACAGCAAGGCACACAGGAAGCCGTGGAGCCCCTTACACCGCAGCCCTACCCCCCCTCCCCGGGGGCACATCAGTGCTCCCCTGCCTGCGGCCCCCCAGGCCAGTGTTTGGGGCCGTTTGATTGGCCACGCCCCCTTGGCGGTTGCATCTTTCCAAGTGCGGTTTTGCAGCGACAAGGGGAGTAATGAGGAAACCATTCTGCTCAGTGTGGAACAAGCAGCGGACAGCGGGCGATGTGTCTAACAGATGTGCGGGAGAGGCTTTCCAGGGTGCGCTCGCTCTCCGCAGGCATTCTTAGGTTTTTCCAAGGGAAGGAAGCCTGAGCCTGCAGGGCGGTGCTAAGGAAGACAGCCGGGAGGCAGCCGCTCTGCCCGCAGCCTGCTTCCCCCCAGAGGGATCAGGAGGTTCTATTATATAATAGCCGAGTCGGGTTTTCTCGCTCCTTGCCCCCAAAAGAATGTTTAAAAAAAACACCTTTGGACAAAGTGAGATTCACTTCGGAGAGTCCTCCAGAAGGAACCGCGGTCCTGGCCACCTCTGGCTGATGGATGGGGTATCAGAACTGTCCTGGCCTCCAGTAACCTCTCCCCGCGTCGCCCTTTAATGAGAAAGGCCGCCCTCCCTCCCCCTGCCCTCAGGGCTGATGAAGGGACGCTCCGTTTCAGGTCAAGGATGCTTTATCTTATCTCTGGTCTTTCATCTCGGGCCTCACCAAAGAGGCCTCTGCCAGCGACCAAGGTCATGTTTCTTCCTTGAGAAGCCAACAGCTTCCTCTGGTCCACAGATCACAACTGGCTACGTGGGAGCTGGAACCAGCCCCCAGACCGGCTTTGCTTGGCTCATGGAGTGTTGGCTCAGACGATATGTTTTTTAAAATTTGCATCATTTGCCAACATTGAAAAATCAGAAGCTTTCACATAAAAAATTTCCAGTTTTTCAGCTTTTCTTGAAAACTTGAAAGACCTGGCAACACTCAGCCTACATTCCTACACAGTCATAGTCAGCTAGAGCTACGTGGCGGGTGGTCCCTTGAGATGAGACTCTGCATTTTGCCACAGTCCCCACCACTCCCTACTGCCTCACATGTTGTCTTTACTGCTGAGCTCCCACTGCTGCTTGAATTACAGAAGAATTCATGGAATGGTAAAATAGGTCTTGTACCCATGTCCCTTTCCAAAGTGGAGAAACAAAGGATCATGATGTTTTAATAACAAAATAAAAGCATAACACTTACTTGGGACATGAATTCATTCCGTTAATCGTCCCAAAAACTCTCTAAGGGTGGGTAGTGGGTGCTATTTTATTATTATTGTTGTAGTTTTCCCATTTTAGAGAATGGGATCTTTCCAAAGTAGAGAAACAAAGGATCATGACGTTTTAATAACAAAATAAAAGGATAACACTTACTTGGGACATGAATTCATTCAGTTAATTGTCCCCAAAACTCTCTAAGGGTTGGGTAGTGGGTGCTATTTTATTATTGTTGTAGTTTTCCCATTTTAGAGAATGGGAAACTAAGACATGGAGAAATGATGGTAGACAAAGAAAGCCATGCTTTTCCAGACCGTGGGATAGCTTTCTTGTGGCTTCTTGGATTCCTCAATAAACTGCCTTCGATGCCATGTGAAGCCTCGTCCGTGTGTGTCTGCGGGCCCTCTCCCTCCTTCCCAGCCCCTGCTCTCTGCCACTCAGATGGAGCCTTAGGGACGTGCAGGGGTGGGTGTCTTCTTGGACTTCAAGTTGGACGTGGCCCATAGGAGACAGGGGAAGGAAGTGGGAGTGGAGTGAAGCCGGTGCACACTCCCCAGCCCCTCTGTGGGCTCGCTGAGTCTCAGCAGGTTGTCTGAGTCCCTCTGCCCCAGGTCGCAGCCCCTGTGCGGGGCCTCTGCGTGGACCTGACATCTTCAGTGCCTTCTCCTTCAGCCCAGGGAAGGAAGCCGTGCTCCCACGTGTGACCAGGGTGCCACACTGTCTTCTTGACTTCCCACGGGTTCCCCTCCATCCTTCCCAGACGCCTGGGAGCAGTCCCCTGAGTGACCTCCCACCACATGGCCCAGGTGGGGAGCACCACCTGTTTCCTGCCAGGGTCCCGCCAGATGAAAGCATCTCTGAGCGGCTCCATTCCTGACCGCTGCCTGCCCGGCCCGGGAAGATGTCCGCGTTTGCTACCCCAGGCTCAGCGTGCATTTACAGATTGCACGAGAGGAATCCCAGAAGCCTCTCTGAGGCTCTCAGGACACTTGTTCTTCCTCCACTGGAATTGGCAGGACCATCTTTGACCCTGGCCACATCTAGGATCGCGCCCTCGGGTTGAAAGACCACATGGGGTACAGGAAAGAGCACTGGGATCAGAGGCAGGGCTCCCGGACTCTGGGCAGAATGGCCTCTTTCAGAAACAGTCTCTGAGCAGAAGCAGGGAGAGTCGCAGCCAGCCCAGCCCTCATCAAACGCGTTCCTGCAAAGTACTGTGGCCGCAGCCCCGGCCAGGGAGGAAGGCGGCCTACCCGATTTCTCTCTTTCTAGTCTGTTTCCCTGTTCAACACCCATCCCGGCCTCCCCATAAGCCCTGGATAAATCCCCCGCCCCCTCCAAAAAAATTTTGCAGTTCTGCGCCTATGGCATAAATGTTTGTGTCTCAGCATCACTTAATTTAAACACTCTCTATGTGGGAAAAAAAATGCCTCTTTTAACAGAAAAATCAATCAATGTTGTGAATAAACAATGTACATGTTATTTAGCATCACTGGGCCCTACAAGTCCCAGCGGGTCACTTGGCGCTGCCATAGCAACGTGTTTCTGGACCATCCCGGTGCCCCTGGCCAGCCTCGCCCTCCAGCCTCTTCGAGCTAATTGGTCCCCCCGCTCCCCCCCACAGCAGCGGGTGAGGTCAGAGTCGTGCAAAAGGCCCCTTGGAAACGACAGCCTTCCCAGCCAGAAGCAGAAAGAGCGAGAGCATGGCTTCACTCACTCTTCAGCGCACATGTGCGAAGGGCCTTCTCCCTGCCAGCCCTGGCCTGGGTCCTGGGCCCAGGGGTGGGGTGGGTGAGAGAGTCCCTGTTCTCTGGGGACCCACATTCCAGTCGGCGCCCACACACTCAAAGCCCCGCTTCAATCGGATTTTCAAAGTGCAAGGGCGTCTCAGACGGTGACTGACCAGTGATTCATCCCCTGCTCTGGTGGGAGGTGAGACAGGGAAGGGGTGCTCCTGGCGGTGGGATGGGGATCGCACATGCAAAGGCAGGGAAATGGGAACACCAAGCGAGCCCAGGCAAGTCTGGAAGCTCCTTGTCGCTGATGGCCAGGAGTTCCAGCCCACAGCATAGTCCACGCACATTAAAGCACCGACTCCCGGAAGGTGGGGATCCCCCTGGAGGTTCATGACGGTAGTGCCTTTCACATAGTAGCTGCTCAATAAATATTTGTTCAGTGGATCCAAATACCTACAGAGAACTTTAAGATCCTGACGTCCTGCTAGACGAACAACCCTTTCACAGGGGTCGCCTAAGACCATCCTGCATATCAGATATTTACATTACGATTCATAACAGTAGCAACATTACAGTTATGAAGTAGCAACGAAAATAATTTTATGGTTGGGTCACAACATGAGGAACTGTATTTAAAGGGCCAAAAGGTTGAGAACCACTGTGCTAGAGGGTGAAATGCTGGGAAGAACACAGGTCCAGCTCCCCAGGTGTTCACCGGCAGAGGGAGGGGTCACAGTGAGAAACTGCGATAGAAGGTGATGCACACTGAGATACGGGAGCTACTAAGGTGGACGTCTTGGCGAATCAAGTAAGAACCCTGGAGAGAGTGAGTGACATCGCAGCTGAGACCCAAAGGGCAAACCAGAGTTAACCAGGGGAAGCGGGGACAGGGAAGGACACTCAAGGCTGTGGGAACAGCACAGGCAAAGGATTAGAGGTGAGGAAGAGTAAGATAGAACGGGGTCACTCGAGACAGACGGCCAACAGGTGATGTGTCTCAGAGAAAAGTCATCATTAAGCTAAAACTCAGAATATAGATAGATAGGTAAATGATAGATAGATAGATAGATAGATAGATAGATAGATAGATACATGATAGATAGATTGACAATAACCGAATCTAGAGAAATCACCCAAACACATCATCTCAACTAATTACTCACTATGTGCCAGCCACTGTGCTTTGAAGATGTTCCGTTTTCAGCCCTACGATGTGGGTACCTCTTTCCTCCCCACCGTCCAGATGAGGACACTGAGGCTCTAAGGTGCAAAGCGAGTCCCTGTATGGGGTTCACAGATAACTGAGATTTGAATGCAGGCCGGTGAGAACAACAAAGGCATCTTGCAGCCAGAAAGGGCAGTGAAGAAGGGAACTGAGGAGGCTGAGGAAGGAAGTGGCTTCCTTGATCTACACGCATGTCTTCCTGGCTCATCAAAGCAAACGGAAGCCGGGACGAACCCGGCTCAAATGGGCACAGGTAATTAAGATGGAATGAAGGTGGGGAGGGTGGAACAATGGGGCTCATTCTCCACCACTAGGGGCATGGTGGTTGCCATGGAGACCAATCAAAGCGATGGGACCAGAGATCAAAGGCCTCCCCACGATTTTCTCCTCCGGTGGAGTTGAAGGGTCACCTGTGGCAGCTCTGGGGGACCCAGAGAACACAGCTAGCTGTCCCAGCTGGAGGAGAGGTGGTCTGCTTCTGAGGCCAGGACAGTCAGGCATGGGCTATAGGAGTATGTGCGACTTTTAATGATTCTTTTTAATCACCTTTCATTGTCTTTCCCCGGGCCTTTGTCAAAAACTCAAATAACAGATACAAACCAGATACGCAGCGAAAGGAAACTCTTCCTCTGAATCGAAGTCCCTGACCCGACTCTTTCTAAAATGACACACAAGGAACTGGAAGCCTGGGTTGTCCTTGGGAGAAGCGGTGCCTTCCAGCAGGGAGGGAGGGCGCTCCGCCGGATAGCCTTTTATACCTTCTGACTTACGTTTTCATTGAAAAAAATGCAAGTGAAACTGGTCCATAGAAGTCTAATTTTTAAAACTAAACTTATACGCATAAAACGGAACCCTCTCTTAAATACGTGATCACGTCTCTTACGACTTTTCTCTCTGTGTAGACAGAAATACGCATGATACATAACGAATATGAGTTTGAGGATGAGGCAATCATGGGAGGATATTGTCCAGGTCTAGTATTTCATCCTCTTTAAAGGTCTCAGGGAATTCCTTAAGAGCACGGATTGTTTAAATCTGACAGCCGGGATCTACTTAATCGCGTACTTCTCTTAAAAAGAGAGGACTGCCATGTCCCTGTTCCAGCTTTATGCTTCCCTCGGCGTCACCCCAAACTGAAAGCGGGGTGGCTTCCTGGGGGGTTGAGCATGAAGCCAAGTCAGAGCCCGAACATCTGGACGACGGAGGCAGGCGGGCCCCGGCCTGGGGGCAGGTGGGGGAGCTTTCTGACCAGACTCTACCCTTCACCGTCACGGGGTCTCGGGCTAAATCTCAATGTCCTCATCTCTTAAAAGGGCTTCATCCATATCTACCTCGTAGAGTTTCCTTCAGGAATAAAGTTAAAACCCGTGTCCAGCCCTGGCCGGTGGGGCTCAGTGGCTGAACAGCATCCCGTGCACTGAAAGGTTGCTGGTTCGATTCCGGTCCGGGCACATGCTGGGGTTGTAGGCCCGATCCCTGGTGGGGGGCGTGCAGGAGGCAACCGATCAATGTTTTGCTCTCACATCGATGTTTCTCTGTGTGTGTGTGTCTCTCTCTCTCTCCCTTCCTCTCTCTCTAAAAATCAATTAAAAATATTTTTTAAAGCAAACAAAAAACACGCGTGTCCGCTAGCCCACTGCCTGGCATCTCAGTGCCCAGAAAACAATTGCTTTCATGTCCTGACTGTGATCATCAAATCATGACTCCCTTGGGGATGGCAGCCACCAAGCCCCTCTCTGCATCCCCTCGCTCAGCACAGGCTGATGCCGGTCTGTGTCCGCTGGGTCCGCCCAGGCAGAGAGGGAGGCAGCGGGCAGAGGGAAAGTACAGCCAGCCAGCTCTCTCTCCACCTCCACCCGGGCTGGCCTAAGTCAGCACGGGCCCTTCCAAAAAGAAAAGGAAAAAAAATACTTGCCTAGAGTTCAAAGTCAGTAATGTGTCTCCAGAACATTAGGACACGGTGTTTATTTCCAGGGAACTGGGAGATGTGCCCAAACAGGGGTGTTTCAGGAGGAACATGAAGGGAGGGCCAGGGAGCGTGCCCAGGGGCATTTTGTTCACATCCACTTTTTTTAAAAAAAATGTATTTTTATTGATTTCAGAGAGAAAGGGGGGGAGAGGGAGAGAGAGAGAGAGAGAGAGAGAGAGAGAGAGAGAGAAACACCAATGATGAGAGAGAGTCATCTATTGGCTGCCTCTTGCTACGCCCCCCACTGGAGATCAAGCGTGCAACCTGGGCATATGCCCCCACCAGGAATCGAACCGTGACCTCCTGGTTCATAGGTCAATGCTCAACCACTGAGCCACGCCGACCAGGCTGTTCACACCCACTTCTAAACCAATGACCCACCAGGTGGGTCTGGGCTTCGGTGAAATTAAAACAATAATGATAATAATAATGATAATGGTTTTAGCTACTATTTAGGAAAGGTTTCTGTGCGCCAGGCTCTATGCTGAGAGCTTTCCATGTATCCTCTCATTTCATCTGCACAATAACCCGAGAGACATGAAGTGTGAAGATATACAGTTACAGATGAGCCACCCCAGGCTCAGAGAGGTTAAGGGGCTTGCCCAAGGTCACACAGCGGTAACCGGCCACACCAGGATCCTGACTGTGAAGCTCATGCTCCGGGGATCTCTACCACCCACGTGTCAAAGAGCAAAGATTCTTCACACCGTGGGAGGATTTGGACTTCCCTTGGAGGGACCCAAATCCGTGGCTTCCTTCCCCAGGCCCCCACCAAGGCCACGGCGGAGAACATTTGCAGAAGACCAAATCACCAAGAGAGAACGCCTTAGCCGTCAACTCCCCTCTGGGGGTGCTCTGGGCCTGTGCGCACAGGCTAGGGAAGAGGGGGTGCAGGAACCTGAATTATTTCGCACACACGGCCTGGAAGACAATAGATGACATTGTCGGCTTAAGGCAGCTGAACCTGAGAACCCTGGGGACCTGGCCGCGTCTCTCTAATCGGATCTGAAAGCCGCATTCCTGCAGTCCCCCCAGGTTGCTGCGAATTCCTCGGGCTTATTAAGCAGGTACGACTCGTCTTTTTGATATAAAAACAATGGGCTGTGTGCCGGCCGGGCTGAGACCTAACAGAAAATAAAGTCAGCAGCATAAGCCGCTCCCGCTCCCACCCCCTCACCCCCACCCCACAGCACACATCTGGAAAGCATTTTCCATTGATATAAAAATGGATGTGTGGATAATGCATATGCGTATTTATGAACCTGGTGTATTAATCACCAAGGCCACAGGAAGAAAGGGCCACGTTCCCCCAAGTCCAGCCCCCACGATGAGCGTTTGGAATTCTCTGGGGATGCCGTATCCAGACCGAGGCCAAATGCCGGTGACGGATACTCATCCACACCCCCCGTCTCCACCAGGCTTGTCTGCAAACTCAACGGGGCCAAATCCTGGCTAGTTCTCTCTAGTGTCATCTGAAAGGACATGCTGGTGGGGCCTGCTGATTCCAGCCCCTTCTTTAAAAAAAAAAAAAAAAATTTTTTTTTAATTGATTTCAGAGAGGAAGGCAGAGGGAGAGATAGAAACATCAATGATGAGAGAAAATCATTGATCGGCTGCCTCCTGCATGCCCCCGACTGGGGATCGAGCCAGCAACCAGGGCATGTGCCCTGACCGGGAATCAAACCTGTGACCTCCTGGTTCATAGGTCAATGCTCAACCACTGAACCACACCCACCAGGCTCCAGCCCCTTCTAATAGGAAGCTTTGATTTGACCAAAAGCCAGGTCTTAGAAAACTGCATTTTGTGAGAGAGCTGGTTGGGCCACATGACTTCATTAGGACAGGGAGTGGCACAAGGAGAGAGGGCAGGAGAATGGGCTGGGCGAGGAAGTTGCCAGCAAAACCAAATCAATCACTGTTGGGCACCTTTGCCTACAGCTTCCTCTGATCTAGATAAAGGACGATAGTAGTTCACTGCGGTTTGCGGGGCCTGCTCTCCCGGCCCATCGCTCTGTTTAAACGATATTATGTTCCATTTGTTGGAGAGCTGGAGCCTGACCTGAAAAAAGGTGAGATGTCTGGGATGGTCTTCAAATACTGGGTGATGTCTGAGAAGTCCCGTTCGGTGGGTCAGGCTGTCCTTGGGAACTGGCTTAAGTGTTGAAATGCAGTGTTTGTCGTATGCCATTGTCCAGTAGCAGGCTCCGGGGTTGGAAGCAAGAGGGTTAACGTGACCATTGTGAGGATACCTGAAATTTACTTCGGGGGGTGGCAGGGGAAGGAGGGTATAGACCTTAAAGAGACTGAAAGTCATTCTTCGGAATAATAAAAATAGTGAACACGGAAAGGCTATGTAACCTGCCACACATGTTAAGATACCAGGAACAAAGCAAACCCATACTCACAAAGACAGATATGGATTCGCTAATCAAGCTGTTCCTCATGTGAGCAGCATTATCTGGTTTGTTCTAGGGTAAAGAGCAGATCAGAGCTGCTTATCTAAGAAAGGTTATCAGTCAGGATGGGCCAGGTTATGCTGCAGTAACAAACAATCTGAAAATATCTGTGGATTGGATTGATGAGGTTTATTTCTTGCATTATCTGTATTTTATTTTGGAATCAGCTGGAACCTGTACTTGGCATCATTCACATTCAGGGACCCAGGCGGAGACAGGAAGTAAGAAGGAAGAGGTCACTACTAAAACCACTACGGGTCACTATTGCAAAGGGGAACAGAGAGTGCCATCATACATGCCAACTCTTAAAGCTCCTATCCAGAAATAATACACATCACATCTCCTTGCTTTCCAATGGCCAGTGCAAGTCACATGGCCACTTTAAGGGACCAGGAAAGCACCCTACCATGAGCCCGAGGAGGGAGAATTAGAAGCAGTTGCTCTACAACACTAATTAAACACACAATGACCAAGATTTTCTAAAGGAGTCGATGTAGAATGAGGCCTAAAGAGGGGAGCTCCTAGGATGTCGTGGAAACCAGGAATGCTGAGGAGTCAGTGTCCAGTCTGGGGTTAGCAAAATAAAGCTGCTATGAACACATGTGTACAAACCTTTGTTTGAGCATATGCTTTCATCGCTCTTGGGCATATACCTAGGAGTAGAATGACTGAATCATAAGGTAGGGGTACGTTTAACTCATTAAGAAACCGCCAACCTGTTTTTCAAAGTAGTTGGACACTTTTCCACCACCCCAACCCCCAGCAGTGTCAGAGAACTCCAGTTCCTCCATGTCTTCACCAGGACTCGGTGTGGTGACTGAAGAGTGAAGACACAGCTGTGGAGTGCGGGCTGGGGAGAGGCCACCAGCACTGCCATCCCCGAGGCCCAGAGCCACAGTGAGCAGGAGAGCGAGGGGCCAGTTGAATTTGGGGAAACCTAACGTGGGTATCAGAACAACACCAGCTGCTATCTATATATGTAAAAGGCTAATATGCTAAGTGTCCTTCCCTCCGTCCAGGTAATGACATCATGTGGCAACGCCCAGCTTTCTCTCCCTAGTGATGACTAGCCGCCTTGCAGTTTCTTCAGCCCAGGAACACGACTTGCTTTACAGCCAGGTGGAAACATTTTACACTGTAACCAAATGTCTGTGAAGCATTTTCCCATGCCTCATCTCATTTGATCCTCACAGAAGTCCTGAAGTAGGTAGATAGGAGACAAGGTGGAATCCTCTTTTCTTTTCATTAGCCGGAAAACAGAGATTTAGAAAGCTTAGAAACTTGACCTGACCGAAAAGAAGAAATGGTGGACCTTGAAAATGACTTCAGGTTTTCTCAC